>NW_024352787.1:3692418-4292418 GCF_902729225.1 Pteropus medius | reverse complement strand
TAGGCAGTGATTTAAAAGGCCATTTTGGGCACACCATTTACTTCATACACATGTATTTTGCTATTCATGGCCATGGTTACCTGGGAGCACAGTAATTCCATGAAGCTACTTTCTTCCTTTGAAACACTGTCTTTACAAAGCAAACATAACCTATGTCTCATCAGGGAAACTGAGTTATTAGAAAGAAAGTTCTCTGAATTTCAGGAGAGGCTATTCGCTTGTCCCATTTTCCCCCTATTTTGCTCTTTTTCTTAAAGAATTTTTTATTTTTAATGAAATCTGTCACAAAGTCAAAATTGTTGAGTCTATCCTTCTTACTGATGACTTGCCAACAGGATGCTATGAAAACAGACAGGTAACAGCAGGTATATTTGACTTTAAAAATTGATGCATTTTGATTGAAAGAAGAGTATATTCATAAATCTCAAATAAAGCTAGTATCTTTTCCTGAACTAATGTCTTCTTCCTTATTTAAAAATAAAAGTATAACTGATATTTATGGATTTTATAACACACCTTTTAAACGAATTTATCTTAAATGAAAGAGACTATGATGTTTTACACATAATTGCCCTTTAGGACATATACACACAAAAGTAACTGAAAAAACATGTTCTTTATTATTTTTCATAACAGGTATTCAGTTAATAAGACAAAGAGAAAAAAAGTGAATAAATTTGATAAAGCTATTTGCATTTTAAAACCTTTAACCTTTTTTCTTTTTTCTTTGTGGAATAGAAGAAAGATCCCAACACCTGTGCCCTGCCACTGGGCTTATATTTATGTTTATGTCAAAGGGTAGCTTCTCTCCATATTTATTTTTTTATAATTAAAAGTAGCAACTTTGTCAAAACATTCTATCAACTCTGAGCCTAAAACTCTAAAGAAAATGTTATCAAGGAGAAAAAAACAGAGTCCCTCTAGACTATTTGCCAATTTCTTCAGTCATTACAAAGCACATAAAAGCCTGCCCACATCTGTATGGCACTTCTGTAAACCTGAATTTTGGAGTTTGAAGAAGACTCTACAGCTGAAGCTTATGCATGTCTTTTTTCTTTTGCATTTGACTTAGGCATTATGTATTTAAGTAAAAGAACAAATAAAGTTAACCTCTCAATAGAAATGTATTTCGATACCTGGCAACAGCAGAACCTTTTCCCTGAATTTATTAGAAGTGAACTTTACCACCCAGAATCGCTGTTGCGAGCATGAACTGATGTTAAAATAAAGGACAACCAGGACTCACATGAGAGCTGAAAGGCTGCAATGTGCATCTCAAAATAGTTTTGGAGATGAAGAAAGTAGTGTGTCAATTTTCTACCCAGAAAGGAAAACATACCATTTACTATATTTACCCACAAAACCCAAGCAGCCATGTGTGAGAGATTAAAAAATTAAGTGTGTATTGGGTGATGCGACTGAGGAAATTTAAGGACCATGCCCCCCAAAAAAGGCTGTATGGCCAGCCCTCAGACTTTAGGAATTGACCTTTGACCTGCTCATAACTCAACACCTCCTTGCTGCCCTTATTATCTTTTGGCATCATTTCTCTAAACTTATAGAACTCCAGTTCTTTCACTTTTGTGTTTCTATGGATCAGCCTCCCTAAATTTCTTACTTCCTATTTCGCTCTTATGTTTATACTTGTCTCCTGTTTTCCATTATGGCACTTGTTTTCAAATCATGTGACATGGCTTCGAGACTTTTTTCTGAGAACTCTCCCATTAGGTAAATTTATTCTAAATGGTGGAATAGCTTCTGGTCCAATCCTTTCTCTGTGCTGGTCTAGGACAACTGAAATGAATAAATTTGCCAATTCGACTTAACAATAAAGATGCTTTCCTATATTTAAATACTTTTCTATTCACTTATGAAATCTTTACATTTACTATTCAAAAAGTTAGCCGAGAATGAATTTTGTGTTTGTACAAATGACTATAAAGGGGAAAAAGGTCAATCTTAGCAATTTCTTAAAACTTGACTTGAGAAAAATAGAAATTGTTCCCAAATCTCATATCTTTATAAATCTTTGCTTTTAATTTCAAGAAAGAGCTTTTATTAACATTACAGTGCCAAAACTCAATTCCATAATTTAACTTCTTAAAGTAATGTCAGTTTATTTATATTTAAATAGTGTACTTATTTACATTATTACATTTGTAACTCATAACATAAAAAATATTTTTTTGATTTGATTAAATATGAAACAGGGCTTTCTTTGAAAGTAGAGAAGGAAATGTCTTATGAAATTATACATATTGTCACTATCAAATAATCTTCTAACATTTAAAAACTCTACCCCTAGATTCTGCTTCATTGGACTGCAATTAAGTGAACCATAAGTGAGGCCAGCATTGAGTTCAGCATTTTGATAAAAATCAGTTCAGCCTGAAATCACTGCCCCACAAATGGTAAGAGTTGCATGGAAAATTAATTTTAAGGATCAGTTTAAGTCATGTAGCTAAAACTATGTGGACTATTTTAGGATAAAATTGCCAGAGCTGCTGGAAATATGAGTGTCAGTAATGATATTTGTTAAACAAAATAAAGAATAGCAGGTGCCCTGGTAATGGAGGAGTAGAAGAGATGACACTCTTAGAGCAAATGCACCAGGAGCTTTTAAGACAATCAAAGGATGTAAAGTGCTGGGACAGATTTGATAACTCCATACACATTTTCATCCATCATCCCTTTGAGAAGTGGAACACATGTAAACAAGAGGAAAAATTGGTAATCATAGAAGCAAACCTTCCAATTGCTGTACTGTACTCATCTCAAATACTGTTTGCACACCTCTCAATCAACGTGTTGCTTCTATCAACAATGTTAAATGGCATACATCTATAAGGCCAGCAGTAGAAGGATAAATGAATTCTTTTGAAAAGTTTAAAGGAAAATTCTAATTTACATGCTATCATTTGTTTAGTAAAATGAAAGTGAGAAAGTATAAGTTTTACCAAGAATTAACTACTACTACATGCCACAAAATAGATGAGACTTAAAGATATTTGAATGAAAAGAGATTAAAAATTTAATACTATATGATTTTCATATATTATATAAAATTCTAGAGTATGTTAAACTGATCAACAGAGATAGAAATCAAATCAATACTTAACATTGTTTTATAACCTGATAAAGTGGTGAGTTACATGGGTATATTCATTTATCAGAACTCTTTGGAATACACAATTAGACCTATGCATTTCACTCTACATCAAGTATGTCTTCATTAAATTATCAAGAAAAAAAATTAAAACATAGTTAAAAAATATTAAACCCCAGGGACAAAATCATTTTCACAAAATGTAAAAAAATAACACTTCATTCAACAAATATTTATTGGATGCCCTTTAAGTGACGGAAGTTGCTTGGAGTATTTATGCTACATCAGTGAACCAATTAGAAAATGATCAATGTCTACATTTTAGCAATAGAAAAAATAAGAAAATAGAAAAAAATGAAAGAAATAATGAGTAACTTTTAAGTACACTAATAGAAGGTGAATATATTATCAAAAAGTTAAAAAGTACAGCAAGGTAAAGTGAATCATGAGTGCTGGTCAAGGAAGCAGAGGGCTGGGTTGAAATTTTAGAAAAGGTGACCAGGACAGTCTCACTGAGAAAACAAACTGCACATGAACCAAGATACGCAGTGGATGAGGTTGTTTCCCATGTGAATATCTGGGTAAAGGGCATTGCTGAAAGAACTGACAGTAGTATAACGGCATCAGGTGAGAATGTGCATGGAATTTATAAGAAATAGAAAGGTGTGAGTGATGTGAAGTAATCCAAGTAAAGACCTCTAGGAAGACCGACACTGGGTCTGCTTTGGAGGGCATCATAAGAACTTTGGCTTTGGGTTGGAAGGAAATGCGAAATGAAGTTTTAAAGAATTCTTTTTGCCATTTGGTGGTAAATCACAGTTGGGAAGACATGAAAGAAACAGAGACCTCTTGTTAGCCAGAGATGGTAAAAGTGATCATGTTCTGGATATCTTTTAAAGGTAAATCCTGGAGAATTGCTGAGTGTTTAGATATGCAATGTGACAAAAAGCGGTTAAGTTGATTTTAAGTTTTCTGGTCCATCAAAGGCTATTGGTGGAGCAGATTAAGAATAAACATAAAAATAATGTAGATTCAAATTCAGCAATCCAAAGTGAAGATATATTCAAATGTGAGTTACTCTTACACTAGTTTTGTGCATAATCTATAATGAATAAAGCATTTGAAGTAAAATAATTTTATTTTCAGTTCTGTCTCTAGTACTCAACAACTGAGTGATACTGATGAAGAGACCTCACCTTACTATCCTCCTATTTGCCCATCAAAGAAAGGGAGGTAATCCCTGTGCGACCATCTCCAGGATTCTTGTACATGTAAACAACAAAAAGAATAAACAGAAAAATAAAGAAAAGCAAAGGTAGACTAAAGGTGATTAGAACTGAAGTTATCTTAGAAGTCAACTACAGTTTCCTCTCCACTAAAAAAATAAAAAGAAAGAAAGAAAGAACTCATCTGAAATTTTTAAGACTGTTGGTTCCTCAAGAAATGGGGGTTAAAGAAGTACAGATTAGTGGTTGATAGATGGTCATGGAGAAGGGAAGTATAGCATAGGGAAAGCAATTAGCATTAATGATTGGCTAGGTGGAGAACAAGAGGATAGAAGGAGCAGTTAGGAAGATTGTTTTACAAACTATATAAATGTCTAACCAATGCACTGTATACTTGAAACAAATAAAATGAAATAAAAAAAAAAGAAAAGAAATAGGGAGCTCAGCACCCTCAAGAGAGCCCATTCCATGATTGTCCTGCTGGAAGTGTAATAAAGTTCTTAGGTGGATCGACAAAATTCTGTCTTTATATAATTTCTGCATTTAGTAAGCAAAATTTTCTTTATCTGACAAATGTTCAAATCTTTCAGAACAGTCAGTATATTCACCTCACCTTTTCTTTAAGAGATTTCCACACTCTGCTTTCCTCAGATGTCCCTCATTTACCTAGTTTCTGAGTCTTGTCATTCCTGAATTCAGTTTCTGCTCACAGGATTTTTAGTAGTCTTTTAACTGAGTCATTAGACCTAAGCATCGTCTTAATAGTGGAGAACACAAGGTTGATTTACTCTTTGATCTAAGTGCTCCACTCCTATCAATACATATTAAAGCATTATTATGTTGGTAGTCCTGACACACTGTTAGTATACAGTGTAGGTAAAGTAAAAACAACAAAAAAATCTACAAAGTCCTTTAACTTTTTTATTAAAATATGTACCACTACTAATTGAGGTCATATGCAGTATTCCTGTATTGAACTTTGCAGTTGACTTTTGTACTGTAAATGCAGACTTTTAAATTTCACATTACTAAATTTGTAATATCTTGGCTCGTTATGATAGTCCATTTTAACAACTGAGTGCTTTTATACTGTAATCAAAGTATTATCTATCGCTCTGTTTTGTGACACCACTGCATTGAGATGACAACCATTTTAAAGTGAAAACTTAACAGGTATATAGGAGAATTAAAAAGTTACAATTTAGAAAAAAAATTAATAATAAAATTAAAAAGAATAAAGTTAAATCAAATGATACAATGTTAGTATAATATTTACTATGAAGTTTATGATATATAAACATATTTCATGTTATTCTCAACTTATTCTTTACATCTGGTTAACTGAATAGTTTACTAACATGGAATTATTGAATATCTGGATAATGGTTATATAATAGATAACTTCAACTTAAGAATTATTATTTCTTAAATAAAAAAGTGAATTTTTGTCATTACACTAGTTGAAACTGTCTTTTTCTTCTGGTCTTAAAATGCGGTAGATACCATTCATAGTGTGTTTTAGTCATTGCTACTTTCTGATGTTCCTACTATGTTCTACTAATAGTTATTATATTTTTGTATATTTATTCATACCCTGAGGCTATGTAGAGAAATTTTGTGGCTTTATTTTTAAATAAAAAGAGAAATAGGTAAGATAAAAGTCTATGTAATGTAAGATTTTTGTTTTTAACAACTTTAAGGCAAATGAAAGAGTGGCTCGGGAAAAGTTGAAATTGCTACACTGGGGGACAAAAACTATATAAAGAAAAAATAGCATATTTCTTGCTTTGACAGATTAAAATAAACTAAAAACACACAAACTATATCTATGTAGAAAAACATACTTCAGTGCTTCTTAGCATGAGTAACAATATTGCTTATGACAAAATACTGTAATTCTTAAACTCATAAGAGGGCATTAAAATTATGGAGTACTATTAATATTTATTATACTTTTAAGAATAAAATATTAATATAAAGTATAAAGTATCAAGTTCATTTGAACAAAGGTGATAATCCATGAGATAAAAAACAAATATAATGAATGAGTCCATCCAAAAATCTTAGTCTGATAAAAGATAATAAATTTTAATTTTTAGTGACAGTACTCAAGTTAAAGTGCCTTTTAGTCTTATCTTGATTGTGTAATGTATTACTGTTTAAGGTGAAAATAAAGTTATTACTTTCAAAGCACTCTTATTACCTAGTGCAGCTGACAGTTTACTATAAAGTTCAAAGAGATTGACTTAATTTATGACCAATTTTTTTATGGGGGGTAAATATCTTTTACACCTTTGCCTTTGACATTAGCTTTCCATTAGGTCAATATGAATAATATTAAAACCATGTTAGGTTCTTTTTTGACTGCTAACTGGAGCACGTTTTTCTGAACCATCCCATGTTTACTAGAAAACATGTTCTATGTGAAAACATTTTTGGATCAAAATGTATTTGTCATTTTTAAATAAAGCCAATACTGTATTTATTTTTTAAAAGTGTATATAATCAACTGAGGTATCTGTAACTACGATTATATTTCTTTTATAAACTTTTAGTTAAAAAAAATCAACATTATAAGATGCAATGAATTGCACTAAAGAGAAAATTATATCTGTCAGAAGATAGCTTTGAAGTAACCATTGTTGAAATCCCTCAACTACTGATATTACCTTTAGACTTTCTGTAGCAGGATAAACCGAACCAGTTCTCATTGTTTACCTAACTGCTAAAAAGTTTTCACAAGTCGCCTTTTCCTAATATTCCCTTCTGTTATTCTCAGTAAGTTAGTTCTAAGTAAGCAGAGCAGAGCATATAAGGTTTGTTAGATGTTCTAAATAGAATAAAGGAGTTTTCATTCTTTATTCTCAAGTGAAGAAAATAATGAAGTGAGCTTCATCAACGGTGTGTGATGTTAGCATTCTCACACTTTGAGCAAAAGATCCTTTATTTGAATCAGGAAACTACTAGGTACACCCCAGTGTTGGCATATATAAGGGTGCAAGACATGAACCCCTCACAAGTTATGCTGTGTAATTACATTTGCTTTCTTAAATTAGAAGTCAGGATCTAAGACTTCCCAAGTAGGAAAACAAAGAACACTTCACCCCAGAGACAGTTTTGTCCACAGAAACAATAGAAAACATCATGATTAAGAGGTTAAATATGAAATTCTAACCATAAATAAGAACACTCTCTCCTGGCTTGGGTGGAAAAAGTATGCTTTTTCTGTGTCCACTTTGCTGTCTGGATTCTAAATGTGATTTTACTAATAAGGACATTGGGAGTGGTGGGGTTGTAGGAAAATAAAATATGACTCATTAACTATACTTTTCAAATAGGAAACCCATTAGATGGTCTGTGATATGTCATGCAGTAAATTAAAGAATGTAGTGGAAACATGGCCCGTCTGGTTTTATTACCCATCCTGTCATAAGAGTGATTAAATCAGTGAACCAGGTTTAGAATTAAAGGGTAGGAAGGGACACAGAACAACTGTCAAATAAAATGATGAGGAGTCACCATAGTTGTTGCTGTTCTTTGTGTGAATTAGAGGCAAACACCTCTTTTGGAAGGATATAGCATTGTTGGGTTATATGAATTGTAGATGCCACACATTCTCATTTAGTATATACTGGGTAACAGATGGAATGTGAAATTTTAGTTAAGTGCACAGGTAATTCTGACAAAGTACTTAATAATCCATTAAGTCTCCTCTAGCATTAATGGTTCTGTTAATAGACCACAATGAGAAAAGGTAGATAATAGCATAAAAGGATTATAAACACTGAACATTTGAAAGTCACAGAGCAAAAAGGTCACAGCTGATCACTGAGATTGGAAAGGGCATCACTGAAAAGCATGGAAGTTTGTCACACAAGATCCTCTACGTTTCCCATGAAGAAAGGGTATGGGAAAAGAGCAGAGACAGAAATATTGGAGCGCATGCTCTAAAAGTGTAAATAACCTAGTTTGATTAAAAAAATACATATCAGATTATATGGAAGGCCAGAGGGAAATGAATCAGAAGGTCACAGAAGACACTGAATTTCAGGCTAAGATATTTTTAAATGTATTTCATTGACAATAGAGGGGTTTTAGAGGTTTTAGGGAGAGAAGTGACACAACCATAATTGAGCCTTAAAATGATTCATCTTGGGTCAGAAGAGCAGATAACCTAAGAGTATTTTGCAGTCTTCCAGGGGAAAGGTAATGAAGATGTAGTTTCAGGGGGCAGCAGAAGAAAATGAGGGGAGGAATCGACACACCAGGTGTCAGACACAGGACTTTATGAATTATTCAGTGTAGGGCATGGAGGATGAAAAGGACCCAAAGATAGCTAAAGATCAGACTTAGAGGATAAGGAGAATTCTATTATTATCTAGTAATAGAAATTAGAAAATGAGGATTAGCAAATCATTCTGGGAGAAATAATGAGACTGATTTTTACGGTAATTCTCAGTTGTAGTGTATAAAGAATGCCAAACTGAGAGGTTAAGACTTTAGGCTCTGCAGGATGACTGCCTGCTTTCACATCTAGGCTTCATGCTTTACCAAAAATATCATCCTGGGCAAATGATTTACCTTGTCCATGCCTCACCTGTCTCTTCTTAAAGATTGAGGAAAATAATAGTAATTAATTCATGTTTGTTCTGTTGTGCTTTTTGAGTTTTAAACAGGTTAATGCATGTTAAGTGCATTGAATAATACCTAGCCCATCATAAGCCCTCAAAATGCAGGTTGTTATTATTGCCATTATTTATTAGCTGGCATTTAATCATTTTTTTCTTTAACATATTCCATCTTAAATCTAACTTACTTATCTCTTACCAAAGCTACACAATGTATCCTCAGTAAACATGGAAAATCTTTACTCATATTGGTCTCTAATACAGCCCTGAATATAAATTAACTTACTCTCTATGCCTCCTGTTATATTTCTACTTTCTAATAAATTCTGTGACTTTCTTCCTCATACACAAAACTAATCTAATAGAATGCATTTCCCCAAAACTATCCATATAACTACTAATGCTATTGCTCAAAAATATTGTCTCAAAGCTTTGTAATATACTGCATTATTTTACTAAAATAAATGTCTTTGCTGCAAAAACAGTTTCTATAAAAATCAGGTTTAGTAAAAAGTCTATTAAAATAGAGAGATTTTTCTAGAAAATGAGAATTAAAAATGGTATAAATCACTTACATAAACACATTGATTGCATTAGAGAGCGAGAAAAATTTCTCCAATTCCGTACTCCCATAAAACTGTGTTTGTCTCATGTGTAATTTGTGCTATGCCCACATTGGTTTTTATGTGTACATAGATCCTTCTTCATAATCAATGAGATGTCACATCTCGAAATTAAAAAACTAATCCAGCTCTTCTATTATATTTCTGCAATAAAATCTGGGCCCTTCATCATTCTTGATCCCTAGGCAAAACTTCTATTGATGCTGCTAAGAGATATGCATATGAATCAAGCCTACTAAATGACACATAATAACTAGGAGACTGAATTGCTCCAGGGACTAGTAATGGGCCCTTGACCTACAGGTCAACAATTTGAATGCAGACTCAGTTAATAGTAGCTAAAAATTGCTACAATCTGATGTTCAATCAATAGCCAATGAAAGGAGAGTTATAGTCTTTGTGGAATTTCAAGTTAACAGGTGCCATAGCATGGAATACCCAAAATAATGGTCACGTTAAAAGGTCAAAGATTAAATCGGTGTGAAACCTTGCTACCTCTGATCAGCAGAGGAAGTCTCTGCAGTACTTGGTAGTGTGCTGATTGTGCGATATAGCCTTCTTATTTCATACTTACAAGAGACCTTTTCTTTCTGTGATAATGTCAGCAGAATGACACAATGTGGCAACTTAGAAAATTAAATAGTATATATGCTGAAATGTTTGTTTGCTTCTGGATTTAGGTAAATTGTATTTTAAATGTAACTCCTAAAATAGAATGCAGTATTTACTCAGCATTTACATTGGTATACAAAATAAAAGCTTTCTCTTTACACACACACACACTGTACACACACACCACTAAAATGATGAAAAGATCCCTCACAGATTAAAATTAAATGAGTGCTAGCTCCACTTTTTAATGAGTATATTACTGTTATTACATTTTTTATTGATATTATCATAAAGGTTTCTTTCACAAGTAAGAGTTTCTTTTTGTATCTCTAAAGAAATATCTCAGTAGTGCTATATTTATAGTGTTTCATTCATAAGTAATAATAATGTTTGAGTATTTGTTATACAGAAAATGAATACTTTTAAACATGCATTGATAGGATATCATTGATCAAATTTCTAATAATAAAAAAAAGATAAGCCTGTATCATTCATCTTTGAAAGTAAAAACATTTATAGGTTGTTTGTAAATTCCTACTGTAATCTTAACTTTTAATAAATGTGAATATATTATCATTAAGAAGAAAAGTACAAAAATATGTTATTCTTCTTTCAGATAATATGACATAGAAGAAATTCAAGCCAAGGTTACATACTTAAGATAGAAAATTATTTAACCACAACTGGAGAGAGTGTTTTCACACTGTTAGAATATGAAATGGCATTATGTATCATAAGAAATCTAGGAGCTGTTTTCTTTTAACTTTTGGCCTGTGCATACTTAAAATTATTTCATGATAAAGATTTTTGACCAACTTTTTACACCATTTTCTAATCGTGCTTGGGCCTTACATTTATAAGCAAACTATTTTACATGGGCTCTATTCTTTTTTAATAGCATGTTTTTGAAAAAGAAAAAATCCAAAATTATAAACTTTCTATCTTAAAATCATCTATATTTATATCTACTATCAAAATAAAAATGCATTTACCACCACTCTGTGAAATTACTCAAGTAATCTGATAAAGACCTCAACATATGGTGACCTGACAAAACATTTTCCAAATCGCATTGGTGAAAGAAATGAAAAAAATATATATTTTTTAAAGTTACATATTTGAAAATTCAAGTTCAGTAATATTTCTGACTCTACCCCATTTTGATTACTCCTCAAATCACACTAGAAATGACCCACTTTATTAGTGTTCTAAATCATCTTTGCTGACATAAAGATTATTTGCTTTCCATGCCTCTTAATAAGATGATTTATTTATAGAAATGCCAGGAAGTCCACAGATGCTCTGCCCCCCATGCTTTATAAGTGGTTTACAAAAGGGCAGACGTCATTGACCTTTTAGACGACTAAAGTAGTTGATCTCACAAAGAGGCCACTTTTCTATCCCTGACAGAATTTGAGATTGTCTTTCTCAACTAAAACAACATGAATGGAAGGCTATTAATATGTTCAATAACCTGACTTTAACATTTAGAAATTGAAAAAATCTTTAGCCCTAATGTTACCATTTCTCCTCTTGGTGCTAGGTAATATTTTCCACTGGAGATGAGTGACTTGAAAATGCAAATAAATTCTTAATTTCTATTTTTAAACCACACAAAAAATTCAAAAGTAGCACTTGATGCTTAAGTACTTTCAAACTTATTTTATTAATTCTCTTTTTGTTTGCTTGTTCATTTAACCTCTATTATGTCTTATTTCAAAAAGGCTTTACAATGAGCTATAGACACATACAGTAAGACAAATAGCACAAATCTAAAAGACAGATAAGAAATGACAGTCAGTAAAATTAAGCAAGCAGAAGTGGCAAGCTGAAATGCGCTTCAATTACAAAAGTCTCATGTACATAGAATGGCCACAAATGCATACACACATGAATACATACACGGTATTGGCTCAGGGGAAGCAAAGCCTTCCTAGTTGTCAGCTCTGGGACACAGTAATCCTCTGGGCCCATTTTAATGGGACATTAAGTGATAAAATTGGTGACATTCTCAACAATATGCAGTGCTAAAGTCAATAACAACAAGAAAGTGATTATTTACTACATCCTTGAAAGCAAGGTGAATGTATACTTATTCAGCTCAGTTTACTGAAAGCAACTTTGCAGAGTATGAAAAAAAAATTGTCTCAGCATACAATTTATTGATGACTACCTAGATGAAAGTTTAAAATCTAGACTGATGATCCTTAAACTGTAGTGTGCTTAAGAATGAGCTGAGTGGTGGTAAAATACATATTTCTGGGAGACTCCTGCAGGGAGTCTGACTAAGTGGATGAAGAAGAGGGATAGATCCCTCATGTTTAAGAAACACAACTCAAAATTCTGGTGCAGGTCTTTTGAGGACTGTCTTTGAAGAAAAACTGAGTAGACCAAGGGGCAGGATGTTTGCAAACTTCCCACCCACTCTTCTAGAATATTATTTTTAACAACTCATATTCTGAAGAAAAAGAAAATGGATAGCAAAGAATTTTCAAGCTATAGTTTGGGAAATAGGGACTTTAAAAATTAATTGTGGGTAGATCCATTATAGTCTTTGTTAGGTTTATTTAATCATAATCCAAATATTATGAATATATTTTTCTCCATCAAGGATTCAAGTGGCCCTCAAAATATATTTGGCCTTTCTAAATACAGGTATGGAAGAATTTCTATGACATCAAGATGTGATGGCAGTAGGCTATCAGAGGCCAAGGTTTTAGCACGAGAGAAGGAAGATAACTCAGATGTTTCTGACACAAGCATCAGAAAGTTGACATGAGCCCCAGAGCATAAGTTGGAAAAGTCCCCCTTATGATCTCTGAAACTGACCCATTTGTCCCAAATAGGTATTTACAACAAGATTTTATTTAAAAACAAAAACAAAAACGAAAAACAAACAAACAAAAAAACATTGAAAACTAAAAAATCCAATAACGGTCCAGCAATATTGTGTTTTACAATATGTGGCCACCCCTCCCTACATCCTGCCTCTCGGAGGAGTCTGGGTCAGGGCTCGGTACCACATTTATCCATCCCTTCCAGTTAACACCTATTTTTACTTTATTTTTGTTTGTTTTCTCCATATGTGTATTTCCTAATTTATTTACCTCTGTTTCCCTTTTTTTTTCTTTTTTTCCTTTTCTTTTTTTCTTTTTTTTTTTTTTTGTTAAAGAGCAAAACTTTTTATTACTTTGTAATTTAAAAAAACTGAAAAAAAATACTGAAGAATTTTGGGGGGAATTTTGTACTTTTTTCCTGTATAAATATTGGACTTTTTTGAGCTTTATCGTGGTTGCTAATATGAAGTAATAAAGTAGAAAAAGATAAAGTGAAAAAATATATATTGTGTTTTATAATATTCAGTATTTGTCTTAGTTTCTGGCTCAGAGTTCCTAAAACTCTGAATTTCCTAAGCGAGAAGAGCAACGAAGCTATCTTTATATTTATAACAAACCCTTTCCTTCTGGAAAGCTCCTAAAGATGGGTTTTGCCAGGGAAACCAACCATGCGATTCAAGGGTTGGCACTTTCAGTCTCATTCCCCTGACCTCTGGGGAAGGGAGAAGGGCTAAAGGTCGAATTAATCACTAATGGCCAATAAGTTAAATAATCATACCTAGGTAATAATGAAGCCTCCATAAAAAACTAAAGTTGGAGGTTTGGAGAGCTTCCAGGTGGGGAACCAGGACGCTTCCACGTGCCACTGTCTGAGACTCCAAACTTCTTGGTAAAAGCTCCTTTGTTTGAGACCTTGCCCTATGTATCTCTTCATCTGGCTGTTAATTCACATCCTTTAACGAGTAAAAGGATTTCCTGAGTTCTATAAACGACTCTAGCAAGTTAATCCAATAAATCCAAGAAGGGGGTCATGGGAACCTCCGAACTATAGCTGGTTGGTCAGAAGCACAGGTAACAATCAAAATTTGCGACTGGTTTCTGAAGTTGGGGGCATTTTTACGAGTCCTTAAAATCTTATGCTATGTCTGGGTAGATAGTGTCGGAACTGAGTTGAGTTGTAGGACACCCTGTGTAGTGTATGGAGGAAAAAAGCAAACACTAGAATTTGGTATCAGAATTGTATAGTTAATATTATTCTTTCTTCTCAATATCAAGGATGTATACTGGTCTTGCTTAGAATCTAAAAGTTCACAAGAAAATTCCATTTTAAAGTTCAATAATATATTACTTATATCATTTTTGATTCCATAAAAATCCTGACAATCTCCATTTTTAAAAAATAATATCAATTTGATTTTGATTTTAACAACATCATCTATTCGCTATTAAGAAGGAAATATCAGATCCAATATTTCATATAGCCCTGTAGTCTTCAAAAATTCCTTAAATAAATTTTAAAAAATTATTTGGCAAAATTCAAAACAAATATAACTAATTCTAGATTTCAAAAAATAATTTTATTGGTTAGGAACAGATTTTATGTGAAAATAGATACATTATGTGTAGATATATTTTTTCAATTATAACTTAGCATAATTGGGTATGATAATAAAACATAAAACTTCTTTAATTCTTAAAAATATTTTACTCCATGACAGCTATGTAAACAATATTACATATAAGAGATGTGGTAAAGCTCCAGTATCTGATCAATTATTTTTCCAAATATCAAAAATCCAACTATTATCTAGCATAAGCTTCTTCCATCATTAGTCAGCTAGTTTTTACAATATAAATTTTGATTATTTTCAGAACTATGAAATTTTTACCCTTTTTTATTTATTTCTCCTAACTCTAATTGTACTAAAATAGTTATTTATGAAACAACGGTTAAACTTCAAATAACAGCATTGATAGAAAATATTGTACATATCTTAAATATTGATTTGCTCTCAGACAAATAAAAGTAGATACAAATCAAAAAAAAAAAAAGATTATGATTTTTTTCCTCAACTGAGAAATAAAAAACTTCCTAGGAAATTCAGCTTTACCCTAAATCAAGAACCAGAATTAGTGTAGGCCGTATAACTTCGTTTGATCTATAATGTTGTCTTTAGCTTTATTTAGCTTTATTTTGAAAATCAGTTGAGGAAGCAATAGGTAATGTCCAAGTGTCCTTTTAATCTGTAATTATTTGTGATTTTATGTAAGAAAATAATGAAGAAGCATCTGTCTCAGCATCATCGACTCTTAAGTTTAGATTAAGAACAAATCCAAATTCCTTCTGATTAGCTTCCTTTGCAGCCATTCCCTCAAGGGGCTTTTCTGCTGAACTTTCATTAATCAGAAAAGACAGTATAAAAACTTTTAATTTCAGAAAGCTCCTCCTTGTAGATGTCTAGTAAAATGACTAGTATAATACATTTGAGATTTCTAGATACTACACATATATAATTGCCATTTTTCTAAAGATCTTCGAGACGTATCAGATAGTAAATAATTTGCTTAATTTTGTGATCTATTTTTAATTCATTTAAGCAATATAGTTTCAAAATACACTAATTGATTGCTTACTTTAAAGAATATTTGCAAAGGCTCCAGTATGTGTTCTCCTCATATTATATGTGATTGGGTAAATGCAAACATCCAGTGAAACATGTGCTGCTTTTTCATAAGGTTAAAGGAGAAAATAAATAGGTCAAGTACAGGGTAGTAATATATACATCAGATGCACCGCATGTAGTAAAAGAGGTACAAATTGCTATGATGGTTCACAAAAAAAGTAATCAACTCCACTTTGGGGATCAAGTGACTGAGATAGCATTTGAATTGTGTTTTAAAACACCTGTAGAATTTTGACAAGTAGAATTGGTAGGAAGTATATTACAGGAAGAAGAAATAAGATGAGCAAAGCCAATTATCTAGGCAAAACAGATAAGCAATATGAGTTTGAAAATTAGTTGAGTTTGGTCGGAGTAAACAAAAATCTGGAACAAATCAGTAGGGAATGAAGCTGACTGTGGATAGACGTGATTGAGAATAATGCTGCTACCACTATCCAAGTCAGGTCATTAGCATCTTCAGTTTGTAGTCTTGCAAAAATGTTCTAATTTCCCTCCTTTCAGTGTGATTTCTTTACATTTCTTCTTCACATTTTCACCAAAAGAATAATTCTAAATTACAAATGTAATCATATCTTTGGCTATTCATTGTTTGATCTAACTCCTTATAAAGAAGGCTACTTCACAATATAGTTATAATATAGTTTGCAAGAACCTCCATAACCTGATGATCTGAAACCTGCTTAACTTCATGCTTATTATTTCTTAACTGAAAGCTACCCTGACATTTTACTCTCCAAGTGATAAATTCCAAAGCTACAGACAGTTTCACTTAAAGGACAACTGGCACACTTTATAATATTTTTAAATTTAATTTTCTACCACCCCGGACAATATGCCCCACAGGATTGGGATCATTTCTCCTCATCATTCTTTTAACCCTAAATTTTCTCATTGTGACTGACATATATTAGGCACATATATATTGTCAATATAAAATAACGAATAAGTATTTTCATTCCTTTTTTCTGCTAAATCTGAAATTTTCGCTACATCTCAACTTAAATGAGCCACATTTTACATGCTCAATAGCCATAGTTGCACAGTGCTGGTCAAGTAAAAGAGAGAGCAAACAACAAGAGGTTGTCTCTATATCTGTAGTATTGTGCTGGAAACATAGCAGGTGATGAAATTTAAAGATTTTAAAGCAACCGATTGGCCCAGAATCTTCAATGACTAATTTTTATTCACATTTTTTAAAAATTACATTTTGTGGCTTAATGTATATAGACAATATTGCTGAGCCCCTAAGAACATGGCCTATTTCTGTAAAATATCACTAGTTCAATGATATTGGCCCAGATAAAATGTTTAGTGACATGTAGATAGAGATTGCTCAATATTTAATCTCCTACCAATAATTCCTAAAATTTTCCTCGATGCTCATTGAATATTTTTTAAAAGGAAATTGATCTTAAAAGCACTTTTTTCTACCTCTGGAATCCCTTCCTCAGCCAGCATTCCCCAATACATAGCCAGTTTAAGACTAGCCATATGAGAAAGCATTAAAAAGGAATTTAGAGTGACAGTAGGTTTGTGACATTGTTTCTCTTTCACTGTAGTTTGAAAATAAATTGAACCTTTTGATTTAACATCATCTTTGAAATATGCAGCTTCAGCTATGTGCTATAAGGAAAGAGGTTATACTCAAATTCATTTGTGTTCAAAGTTGCCTCCTCACTGACTTACTGCTGAGTTTACATTCATTACTTATCACGTAAGGACCTTCATTTTCTACAATCCTTCTGAAGGCAAGCTTTTCAACAGGATTTCCTATTTCAATAACTTCAGGAAATTATTGTAATATTTTCTAAGAATACCGATTGGTATCACATTGCTTAATTTTCTCATTAGCATACCTTTAGGAACTGCATGTAGTACCATCATATACTGAGACAAGACAAGAGGGAAAACACATGATATGAATGAATGTTCTTGCTTTAATGTGAATCCATTAGCTGAATCAGTGTCAGCAAACTTCTCTAAAGAACCACGAGGCTTTGCAGGCCAAGCAGCAAAATCAGAATATTATATAAGTACTTATAGAGCAAGGGAGAAAACAAAGTTTCACAATTTTTTGAGGAAATTCAAAATATAATAAAACAATTGAACAAAATGTTTTGTAAAACAAATCTACTAATGAGAAGAACAGACTTTTTTTTCCTAAGGAAATAACATTTTACTGAGTTATGGTTTAAAGTTAGTGTTCCCTATAATCAAATCAATCACAAATGTTCATTTGTAAAAGCATTCTTAGCTCACTGCTGTACAAAGTGGTTGATCATGCAAATTTGGCTTGCAGTCTGTAGCCTGCCAATCCAATCAGCTAGAGGCACCAAGATTCCTCCATGTGTGTACATGAGTATGTTTGTGTGTGTGTGAAGCCAGTAGTTAACATGAAATCAGTAAATGAATATTGAAAACAATATTTCACTCTTTTTAGAGAATTAAGTGAGAAGATATTTTGAAAGCGCTGTATTAATTTTCTGTTATTGCTGTAACAAATTACCATGAGTTTAGTGGCTTAAAACAACACAGATTTATTATTACATGGTTCTGAAGAACAAAAATCCAAAATCAGTCTTGATTAGGCTAAAACGAAGATGTCAGCAGGATCTGTTTCTTCTGGAGGCTCTGAGGGGAAAATCTGTTTCCTTGAGTTTTCAGGTTCTCGAAGCTGCTGCAGTCCTTGATGCATGACCCCTTCCTCACTCTGCTCCAACTTCTTGCATTCTGTCTACTTCTTATAAGAACCCTTGCAATTATATCAGGTGCATGTGGATAATCCAGAATAATCTATTTATTTCAAGATCCCTAATTAACAAATACTAACATAGGAAAAATCCCTTTACCGTGAAAGTTTGCATATTCACAGTTTCTGGGGACTAGGATCTAGACATTTTGGGGGCCATTATTCAGCTCACCACAGTAACTTTCTATATTTTATTCAATATTCTGGTTGCTTTATAGTTTGAGTTTTCACTGGCTTTCCTAGGCCAGTTAAAAGCTTCTTCAAGTTCACTAAAGATTTCAATATCTCTTCTAGTCTATATGAGTAGTTTTGCAAAATGGTAATGTGGCTGTTCAATACTGTATTCCTGAGTACACAGAAGTCCCACATGCATTTACTTATTTAATTATCAGAGTACCAGTGAGGTATGTGTTATCCTCATTTTACTTTTATAAGACTGTTCAACATCAGCTGACTATACTTACTAAATCTGTTTGAAAAGGAGTGTATAACTACAGTTCTCCCAATACTTCTTTTAAAACACAGCCTTCTTCTGAAATAATCCCAGCTGGATGATATGTTTGAAAAATTAGTGCAAAATGAATTTCATTGTTTCTTTCCAAATCAAATGCATGAAATCGAGCATATGAAAATCACATTCCTCTCGCATCTTCTGAATGTAGATTAAGAAACGTTTATAGATATAATTATGTAGAGAATGAACAAAGTTTTAAATTAATTTTATATAATCAGGTAGGTTCTCAGCTACCTTAGGTAGACAAGAAAGAGATAATATGAGTAAATTAATGTATGATATTTGGGAAACTTTAAAAAGTTTTTTTTTCAAGATTAACACCTTTAAAATAGAGAAATATATTTAAATTTGAATTATAAATTTCATCCATGTTTTATATAGATACATAGAAAAGGTATTTATTCTGTGGAGTAAGAATCATTAGGCATTAAAACAATAAAGATAAGACTTCAAGAACTATAGACTTAAAAATGTTAGTTTATTGCATAGTTAAGATTATTTCATATGTATAAAATCTAATCAAATGTATCAACCTTTGAGAAATACACTATTTTATAAATCCTGTAATATGTAAAAAAGTAAATTTTTTCACAACTATGGAAATAAAAAGGTGTGACTTTTTATTTATTATGTGCAGTAGCTTGATGCATGAGCAGGCGATCATTTAAACAACTCTCATCAGCACTTCATTAAATTTTCAGATGAATTATTTAATTTAGCAAATCTGTCTCATTTTGTGCATACAAAACTGATATATGTGAAAATTATGACAGAAATGTGTCTGTATTCCAGATAGAAGAAATACTTGAAACACTTGGTCCATAAAGAAGAATAATACATTTCTCAGAGTACTAGAAGTGTCATTTTTTTCTAAAAGAGACACAGGTCAGATTTCTCTTCTGTTCACTTTGCTACCTAATAAAGTGGAAACCAAAGAGTTTCTCCAAGCATATTCACCAATTAAGGATAAGAAGTGGTTTTGTAGTGTCCTGAAGTGTAAAATAGATCTGTGAAAGCTAAGGCACCAGCCCTAAGGAAAATCACACTATGAAAATCTTGAGAATAAATTTTGCAAAGCATAATATGTCATGCAAATAAATAATAATGACATTTAATATCCATAATTAAAATAGAAAAATGTTGTTTGAGAGATTAGAAATCGCCAAGTTTCTCAAAAAGATTTCATTTTAGACATATATTAGAGAATAAAAATTATGAATATACTAAGAAAACTTACCATTGATAACTCAAGGTAATTTAAAAAAAATTGTATGCAAGAATAATGTGTAAATAACTGAATAGATAAACTGACGCTATTAATAGACAGAAAGAAATCTAACTATGGGCGGTGAATACACAACACAATATATATATGCCTTGCTGTTGATTGTAAAACTGAAACTTACTGAATTGTGTTAACTAATGTCACCATAATAAAACAAACAAACAAAGAAATAAAATGTATTAAGATACTAAAAAGAAAATAAATTGACTATAAGGAATTCATAACATTTCTCTCTGTTAATAACCTCAAGGGAAAATGTAATCTATGTTGCAGAAATCAGAACAAATTGTTTAATAAAACTAGAAAAGCATTCAAATATGTTACAGGAAGAGATGAAAAAAATCATAAGTTTTTAAGTATTGGTTTATATTTTGAAATACCTCTATATCTCAAGTCCTTTGCACAGCGTCTGAGTTCTCTGTGAAGGCAGGAGCTGGAGACTCACACCTGAACCTTAAAATAAATTTTGCAAAGCATGAAGTGTGAGTTAAACTTTGTCATTTGATCCATTGTCTCCAGATGACATGGGTTATGTATGTACCTTGTGCCTGAAACTGGACTGGGTTGTTTCACATGCATCATCTCATTTTACTCTAAGAAAAATCCTAGGAGCTATGCATATCAGTGGTTATTACATAGACAAGGAAACTGGTTCTACAGGATTCTATTGGTTTGTTTAAAATCACATACTTGGAAGGTAAGGAATGCAGGGTGACATCTATGATTATCTCATTTTAAGCACAATGTTCTTTCCAATATTCAACTCTGTCCTCAGTAAAGTAGAAGAAAAGCAAAGTGTCTTCTCATGTTTTACTGTAGCGTTCAGAGTATGCAGTGAAACAGAAGACAGGTACCCACTTTGTACAGAATATTGTTTGACCTCAGAGTAGCTATCATAGATATGTGTTCCACCATAGGTATGTGTTCCAGCTCATGTGGCCTAGTAACTCACTGAAATTATCTTCATAGAAAGTAAGTTTTATTGTTATATCAGTTTGAATGCCATTAGAATTTTCTTCTCTCTTCTTATCTCTTCTGCCCCAATCAAAATAAAATCTGGAATGTTCTTCAACTGAGTTTATTTTACTAAGTTTTCCAACCTCATGTGGTAGGTATGGGATAGAGCATAAGAATTGTTAAGTGAAGAAATATGTATTTAGGTCCTACTATATGTAAGGTACTTTAGTAAGCGCTATTTGAATTAAATATGAATAAGACGCCTCCTTTATCCTTGAGATCTTAATAATCCAAAGGGAGAAGCGAGCATACAAATAAATGATATGTGTGCACACCTGTGTGTATAGTTTTGTTTTGATATTAAATCATATCAATGCTATATAAAGATGTAATTTGTTAGAATACTTGTCTTTACTAAACTAATATAGATTCATACGAACAGAAAAGATCTTAGGTATTGATACTTTACCAAAAATTTCATGATACAAAAAAGTAAATAGAAATGAAATTCAGAAAGTTTAAATCATTTACTAAGATTCAGTTTTTTAAATCAAATTCAGCACTAGAACTCACATCTCTGACTCTTCAGTCTGTAATATTTCATAGCACATATTTAGAGATATTAATATACACACTACTTCTAAAAAACTTTGTAGAAGGAATGATATCTCTTAGAATATTAGAGGCAGGTAGACCATATTCTTGAAGGAATTCTAGTTTAATTTCCTATCCATTTCAGGATTTTGTCTACTGCACATTACATTATTGATTGACATTCACAAGTCTCTGCCTGAACTATTCCTGTGCTAGCAAGCTCACAACCTCATAAATGAACCCATTCAACACAGGAACTCTACTATTGCTAGATATTTTATCTTTATGCTTAAACCTGAATCAATATAATTTCTGTCCAGTGGTCTGAATCTTTCCTTTAGGGTTATAACAAATATATCTAATCAAACTTATATATTATCAGTTCAATGTTTAAAAGTAATTAATCATTTTCCCGTACATTTTCTTTTTCTGTATTCAATCAATATTCCTGGCATTTTCTCCCCAAATCTCTCATTGTTAACCTTACCCCCCTTATTTGGATATGTTCTGATCAGCCAGTGTCCCATTTCAAAATGCATTGTCTAGAAATGAGTACAAAATTCTGACATGGTCTTGCTAAGTCAGAGAACACAGATTATTTTCTATTTTATAGGCTCTATCCCTACTGGTGTAGGCTAAAATAGCATTCGTTTTTCTGGCTGTCACCTCGTGTGTTTGAATTTCTTGTCAAGTGAAAGATGTAGCTTTTCACAGGCCACATTTCCAAGAATGTGTATGAAGAAGCAGCCATTGAGGAGAAGCCTCTACCAGATGGCTTATAGCTGAGTCTCCTGGGACTGTGTAGGCATCAAAATTCCAGTCAGAAACTTTGGATTAACCTAGTCCTCTGAATCCTAATAGTTTTGTCATTTATTTGATATTTTCTTATTACATGCAGTTAAATTTAATCTTGATACACCCATTCTACAAAATTACTGCTCTGATTTGCTTTCTTTCTTCCCATAACTCTGTCACTGGTGAGATAACCATATTTTCATCCCCGACCTTATGAAACACGATTGTTATTGGCAATCGCTTAGTTTGTCTTTTTTCCAGTTAAATTTTTATTTATCCTCGGTGACTACTCTGTTTTACTAACAGTTTTTATCTACATAAATGATTTCACTTCCTCCTTTACAGAAAGTGTTGAAGAACTCTCCATGAATGGTGTATGAATTAACTGTCTCTACTTCTCACCATTACCCATCAGACACAACTGTCCTCTTTTCTTTTTCTTCATTTTCAGGTGATAAGGTCACTCTCACTCCAGCCAATATAAATTCTTCCATGTCTACATTTATTCTCTGCTGAAGAATTAGCTTTTTCTCTTCCCATTTTTAAATTTCTTCTTCCTGATTATTTCACATTAGTCTAATTAAGTCTTGCCCATGACAGAAGAAAATAAAGGAAAACATCTCCTTTGATTGCTTCTCATCAATACTACCCTCTTTCCTTTTTCAGCACTGATTCTTGATAGAGCAAACTATTCTTATTGTATAGTTGACACTGAGCCATTGTCCAGACCTTTGTCTTATGACTTCCACTCATACTATTGAAACCATCATAAGCAAAATTATCCATGTTTTCAGTATCTGTAAAATTTTATCTTACTGAAATTATATGAAGCTTTTTATTATTCTTTACATAATTAAAGTCTCGAAACTTTTAATTTATTACATTTTTCTGAAATTTTCTACCTCACTGGTTTCCTCTATTCTCTTCACAACAAATGTTAGAATTCTTTAGTTGTATTTTATTTTTCCTCTGCTTTTCTTATTCACAGATATTTTGATTTTGGCAATTATATACATTCTCTTATTGTTATTACATCAAAATTTCCAGCCATGATCACTGTGTTATATCCACAAAAATTCAGGTGCATGTGTAAATCGCTCACCAAACATTTTCACTTGGCTTTCTAGTAGACATCTAAAACTTTTTATGTCAAAAACTGAATTTATCATTTTTCCCTCAGAATATGAATTTATCATATTACTTCTAAACTATTTCCAAATTTATTTTTGATCTGTCGACCATTTGCCCAAGCCAGAAAACTCAAATTTATCCTATAACAAATGTCATTCATTCAAATCCGACGAGTCACTGTTTTTCAGTTTTACCTGTTTATTCTCAAAACTGTCCCTTACTCATATTATTGCAATCACTGCTTTAAAGTAGGGCTTTGTTGTTTCTGACTTGCACAATTGCTATAGCCTTCAAATTGGCTTCCCTAACTCCAAGCATTCTCTACCATCGGAGTTTCTTCTCCAGTGCATAAACCAGGCTTTTGATCTTCATCTCTTAAAAAGCCTTTGGTCACTTCTATCATCTGTAATATAGAACTCAGACAACATGCAAAACTTTTGTCATCTTCAGCCCCACTTCAAGCCACTACTCACAAATAATTTATACTCAAAGAATGACAGACTGAATATTTTCCTTACATACTCAGAGATGTTTAACGTCTTGGTGTCCTTATCAACATTACTCAGCCTGAAAAACCCTTCCCTCTATATTGTTACCCATGTATTTCCCAGAACCTAGCATCTCTTACAAAACTGGTCACTTCTTATCTACCCACCTGAGGTTTGGTGGCTTCTCCCTGACCCTAGAACTTCACCATATTTACCATACTATATGTAAATGTTTGTTTTCAGATCTTTCAAGGTAGATACTCTCCCTAGTTTATCTTTGCATCCTCAGTGTCAAATATTTAAAATAATACGTTTAATAAATGTTCATTGAACTTAGAACGTTTCCATATGAACAGCTTAAGCATGGACCCCATTTAATACTCACTAATTTGAATTGTAATTTCCTATTGCTTATGGAACAAATTACCATGAACATAGTATCTTAAAGCAACACAAATTTATTCTTTTTACAGTTTTGGAGGTTAGAAATCTAATATGAGTCCACTATACTATATTTTTTTCTGGAGAGTCTATGGGAGAATTTGTTTTTATGTTGTTTCCAGCTTCTAGAGGCCACCCACACTCCATGTTCATAGCCCCTTCCTCCATCTTAAAAGCCACCAGCATGGCCTCTTCTCTCTGTGACTTCTGCTTCCATCCTCAGATCATCTTTCTATAATTCTGATCTTTCCACTTCCCCTTAATCGAAACCCTTGAGATTGCACTGAATCCACCCAAACAATCCAGGATAATCTCTTCAAGATACTCATTTATCACAAATGCAAAGTTCCTTTTCCATGTAAAGCATTATATCACAATTTCCAAAGGTTATGAGTTGGCTATCTGTTGGAGAGGGGTTATTATTCAGCCTACCACAGTCATCTAGCTGCAAAAATTTACATTGTTTTCTAAAACTATATTGCATTAATGTTGGCTTATTTCTTTCTCAAATAATTATTAAAAAATGTAAACTAAAACTCCCTCATTTTGTATCACTTGCAATCTAAAAGTGTACTTTCCTTTTTATCATTATCCAAACAACTGATTAAAAATATTGCCCAATCTAATAGATTTACTTATTAGATTTACTCTTTGAATATTTTAAAATAACAAATAGTAATAATAAAATATTTTTATATTTATGTATTATATGCACATATCATATATAAAATACATATATTTATATTGTGAAAATTTCATCACAATATTGTGAAAATAGAAATCTTAGACCTTCTGCAAATGTAAAAGAATGTGTATATTTCAAAGACTGTGAGCTATTTTTAAAATAATATTTAACCATGAAGAATAAATCTACTATAACTTTGAGACTATTTGTATTCTTCGGTTTTATTTATAAATTACACCCAAATTTCTCCTTAGAGATGCTATAAACTGTTTTTACCCTATATATAAATAATCATTATTTTAAAATTCCATTTATTGAAATAACATATTAGACAACTTATATTTCTGAAAAAATATAATCTTTACTGTAAAAATATTTGGCTTTCTTATTCCCTTTCTAATGGTTGGTGTCAATGCTATATGTGTAAACGTGTGTTGAACAGATCGTGATGCTGATGAAGTGTGAGTGATGCTACCATCTGCAGCTGTGGAAACATACACTCTGCGGAGCCTAAACTTAAACCCCAACATGGGAAAGGCTTTGAGGTCATCTTTGAAATATTATTTTCTTTCTTCTGTTTTTAAATTAAATATTAAATATAATATAATAAAAGTTTGAGATTCCAAACAGTTTTTTTTAAGAGTTTTGAAATAATTTCAATTCTTGTTTAGGGGAAATGTACTCTAATCTTCTCGAAAACCTCTTTCAAGACACTGTGTGTAATAGCAATTAAACTGAAATTCAATGTAAAATCTTCTTTAGAGAGAAATTTGAAGTAAAAAATATTCTCAGAAGAATATTATTGACAATTTCTAATACCTGTTTGTCTATATTTTAAAGGTGATGTATAATGTAATAATAATAATAATTTATCTTTAATTCTTTACATTGAAGAATTTTAAAAGGTCATTACATAGGTTCTAAAATTCACTGCCATCAGTGAATTGAGCTAATAAGTAGAGATATTATCCCTTTCTTCACTTAAAAATTTTGAAACATCTCAAATAGACAAAACGAACTCAGGCTATGTATCTCTGAAAACTTTTTGGTTTCATAATGCATGTTCTTTCTCTTATACTACTTGTTTAATCTTGCTAATGTTTATCAATATTAAGTTTTCACTTTAAAGACGAAACTGTTCTTGGGGATAAAATAGTTGGGTATATGTGCAAACTGTATGCACACTGACGGTGATGTGTTTCTGCAAAATCTTAAACAATGGGGAAGAAAAATAAGTTATGGAATAACTTCTAGTTACTAATTAATATCATATTAAACAGGAAGATAAGAAAACTTGGTTGATCAAAATAAAATTTAGTTAACCTAAACACAATGTTTATTCACACTAAAAGCAATTATTTATACAAATAGAATGCCCTGGTTATGTAGAAATTTTTAGATATCGTTGTCCTTGAGTTTATAATTGAATGTACTTTGAGTTCAATATAAGATTTGAATCATCATAAACCAGTTTATAGAATATACAGCTTGAGGTCATCTGTGTAAAACAGGAAAGAATTTGGGAAAGGCTATGTTCTTTTGTCTTTTGATTTTGCTTTTCAAAATGCAAATACAAAAACCATAAGTAAGATTTCTGACTCAATTTTAATACACAAGCTGAATTCGGACTTTCTTAGAGATGTATTATTACTGTTGTTGTTGTTATTGTTATATACCATTTAAACTACAAAAACTGAGGAAGAAATATCAAAACGTAATTAGCACACTCTATCTAATGTTTAAGATGTAAATGTATACCTGAGTTATGCGAAATCTGTAGATTTCTCCTATTTAAAGGGAGTTATATAGTAAAATGACAGAAATCTTGCATTAATAAACACCAATGAGCTTTTAATACTTTTGCTTGCCCTTATTAGACCCATGACTAAACTAAGGTGCAAAACATAAAGAGCACTGAAGTACCGCTTAAGAAAACACAGCTTATAAATTGTACAGAATGGAAAAAATAAAGTAGATATGTGTTTTTTCTTTTGGGTCTTTAAAAAAATGAGTATTCAGTATAATGTATAGTGGAGATTACTTTAAAAGATCAAGTAAAAATAGGTGGCAAGAAAAATAGATGGTATCTTAAAATTTGTGCAAAATGCCTTAAAGTTCACATAAATGTGCCCTGAATTATGTAATATTTCCTGTAATCACAGCTGCTAACTACTCTAAAAACCTGGCCTTTAAAGTGCTGAAAAATCCTCTAGACAGAGAGTAAAAATCTACCACGTTTCAGTTTATTCTTTTTAAGTGTTCAGCTAAGTTTCTTCCTTTAAAATATGCTTTAAATATGATTGCAAGAGATTGCTTTAAAACTCACTATAAGTAGACTATATTGGTTTATTAGATGTATTCTCACTTTCAAATATGAATAAGGCAATAGTTAATTATAGAAGTAAAATAATAGAAATAAAAGATGACATAAACCACTTGTGATCAATCATATATAATTGTGAATGTTTGTCCATGTGTGTCAAGCATTGTTTAGTGGAAATAACTTTGTTCTCTTATCATAAATTCTCTTAATAGATGTGTTAAAATGGGCAATTCATTAACAAAATTCAATAATGTTCTATTTTTGCCTTAGTAAAACTGAGGTAAAAATTCCAGCCTGATTCATTGATTTAATGAAACCAAATATCCTCTCTCACCTCATACTGAGATTGCAAGAATAAATCGATTTAAGGGGTGTGAAAGAGTTCCATAAGCATTAAGCTATCACGAGAAGATGTTATTATTATTTAGTCTTGCCTGTGTGACCATAGGCCACCATTAAACAGAAACCCTGGTTATCTTCAATGACTGACTTTAACAAGCAAATCAATCAAATATATATTGAAAGCTTATTAAATTTGAGACTCGGTATGAAGTGTTTGGGTGAATAAAGATGAATAATGGGTATTCCTAGTACTTAAGGGGTATTTAATTTAGTTGAAGCCACTTTGGCTGCAATGAGCAATTCACAAGTCAATCTTATTTCTCAAGATTCCACTCCAAAATAATAGATACTCCTTGTTGAGAGACACAGTAACTATGATCTGCTTACCTGGATCCGAAGTCGTTAAAGCCGTAAACTGCCAGTGTTATTAGCACAGGAGGCCTTGCCCCACTAAGGATAGAAATCAAGAAAGTGGGCAAAACAATTTTGCAGAGAGAAAAGCTTGTTAAAGCGAAAACTTGATGCACCAAGGGAGCACACCAGAGGAGAATGGATGTGTCATCCCGAGATTTATGGGTATTGTGTTTTTATGAGATCCCCAGGTTAGAGGCCCCACCTTTCTCTTTCCTTTTCCCTCCCAAAGTATGTTGAGGAGGGTCCTTCTCTGCACATGCGCAGTGTACCTACATGCTGCCTCATGCATCACATGTCTCATTAACGTCTTAAATATCCACCGAGGTATGTGTTTTTTACTATGATAATGAGGAAAAGTTAACTATAGGACAGCTCTTTTAACTAATGCAGAAGCACGGCTTTATGGACTTTTCCTGGGCCCACTTATATCTCTCTTGCCCTTGTGGGTCTATTCGCTCATTGTTTCTTATTGGCTGAGGCTTGTGACTTAAGGTTGTTTTCCCCAGCTGCAGGTTCTGGCTACCTGACTACGAACCATATTAGGAAGACTTAAATGGTACTTTTGATCAATCGTTGGAAGCTGAGTGTGGACTATTCTGAGAATAAGAAAATCTTAAGGCCACAGCCTTGGGGACTATTATACTTTCTTTACCTAAAGAACTCCCGCAAGTTCCCATGGTAAAGATCCAAGAAACAGCCCCTCCTGACGCTGCCGAGGCAAGGAAGACTCAATATAGTAAAACCAGAGACTTAGAAGTAGCATTGGCATGCCCTCCAGGACTTCACCAGAGCACAGTTTCAAACTTCATCTCAGCTAGAATAAGAGAATTTTCCTCCACTCAAGCCACCTCTAACCTTCCTCTATCAAGTAAGGGGGGAAATGTTAAGAAATAAAAACTACAGTCAAGGAAGGACAAGGTTTCACAGAAATAAATTAGGAATGCTACAATTAAGGTAAGGATAAGTGGGAGAGCTATACTAGTGGAAGATTAACTGAAACATTTGTAAATTCTGGAGTCCCAAGACATAGGCTCACTAAAAGACTAGGACTTAATCAGAATATTATAGAATGTCCCCTATCCACCACACCCAACAAGACTCCATATAAATAATAGTGGATTACTGCTGAAAGCTGTGAGGCACAAACTCTGTCTGAAAAGCAGTACATTGGAAGCCTCAATTCCTAGAGGGCAAGCAGAAAAGAAAGACACTAGAGGAATTTGAAGCCTCTGGCACCGAGCCACAGCAAACATTAAACACAGCCTGACTTCTAGCCACATTAACGCAAATCCTCATGCAAATGCCTATTTACTTCAATGTCTGTTATCCAAAACAAATGGCTGTCTTTCAACAAAAGATTTCAAGACATGCCAAAATACATAAATACATATATTTATACATACAAATATACATACACACAAACCAATCTGGGAAAAACAAAGCAATCATCAAAATGAGATTTAGATATGACTCAGATGTTTGAAATATTGGACAGGTAATTCAAAATTATGACGATAAGCATGCTAAGGGCTTTAATAAAAAAAAAAAGGTAGACAACATTCAAGAACAAATAGGTAATATAAGCAGAGAAATGGAAACTCTTAAGATGGAATTAAAAGAAAATGTTAAAAATAAGAAACAATGACAGAAATAAAGAATGTCTTCAATGAGATCATCAGTAAAACCACAGCTGAGCAAAGAAACTTTCAATAAACTTGAAAACAGGTAAATAAAAACTTGCCAAACTGAAGTAAATTTATCACATACATGCAATTGGATTATCAAAGAGAACAAAAGAGAATAAAATAGAAGAAACACTGGATATTATAATGACCTAGAACTTTCCAAAATGTAATGACAAACCAAATCTCCCACCCAAGAAGTTCAGAGAACACCAAGCAGGATATATACTAAAAAGTCTACGCCTCAATATACTATGTTCAAACTATGGAAATGCAAAGACAAAGAGAAACTGTTAGAGAAAATAGAAAATTTTACCTATAGAGGAGCAAGAATAATAAACATAATCACTGTGTCATTTAAAACCAAGTAAGAAATGAATGGAGTAAATATTTAAAGTGTTGAAAGAAACAGAAAAAGAAAACCCCACAAATCTAAAATTCTATATCTATGAAAGTATCCTTCAAAAATGAAAAATAAAGAATTCATTGCTGTCAGACCTACTATACAAGAAATATTCAAATAGGTTTTTTTTCAGATAGAAGAAAATATAAATTAGAAACTTGTATTTGCATTAGAAAAGAAGAGCATAGAAGAAATAAATGAAGGTAAAATAAAACCCTTTAATTTTCTTTTTTTATTTGACTTAAAAATAACTTTTTATGTAAAGCAAAAATCCTGACAACATATCAGGTGATTATAGTTGATAGATATACGAAGTAAATAGTATCAGAAAGAAGAAACGAGGTTATATTATTATAAAGTACGTACACTATAGGTGAAGCAGTAGAAAGTTATCTCAAAGTGGACATAGATTATTTAAAAATGCATGTTGTAAACTAAAGACATCATTAAATATGTTTTAAAAGATGTGTAAATAATATTCTAAAAGAAAAGATTGAATGAAATCATGTAAAAGGCAGAGATGAGGCAGAATCAAAAGAAACAATAAACAAACACAATGAATTAAAAAGTTACTAATATGGTGGATATTAATCATAGATTATTGACATATCTATATCAATAATCACTATAAATAATTGGTCTAAATACAGGAATTAAAAGACAGATCTTGTCAGAGAGGATAAACACAAAATCAAGGTTAGAGACAGTCTTACAGTGTCTGCTTTTCCTTCTTGTCCGCTTTAAAAACTTGAAGAACATATACTCTAATCTTCCTGAATTCTTCTCCAAAATTATTTACACATTTTAAAGTTCTTTTTCTAACATAATGACCAACTGTGCAATATGTGTTATCATCTAGCTTGGACAACTTATCCATTAACTCATTAAGCTTATACCATCATCAAAGGTGATACATATTTTCTGTGCTATTTAAGTCATTTGATAAAACTCCTGAATTTTGACAGCCTCAAAGATTGCTTCTTTTCAACGTTGTGTGTGTGTGTGTGTGTGTGTGTGTGTGTGTGTGTGTGTGTGTGTGAAAGAGAGAGAGAGAGAATAGGCATTCTATGTTACAAATAAAGCAAAATGTACTATAATCTAGTCTATATTTTTCCTTCTTGACCACAAGGATACCAGGGAATATTCAATCAAGTAACTTATTGAAATCTAAGTAAATTATGCTACTGGGGCTGCCCACCTCCTGACATACCATTCTAGTGATTATGAAATGCTATAAACGGTGCATAAATGATTTTTAGTTAAACAATGCTGGCTATTTTGGTCCCTTATCTATTCAGGCCCCCTTGTTCAAACCTCAACTCAACTCTAGTCCTCCTAATATGCCATTACCATTGTTTAAGAGGAGCTGATGTGTACATGATGTGTACAGAATCCTATCTTTCAGGTTCAGTAGTGTGGTCTCTCTTTCTACTTGTACCCTATCCTAAGAGTCTTAGCTCACCCATCTCTATTATTTTGCTTTTGACTCCATTTGAAATTGATTTAATAAGTCGTGTGATTTGAGCATATTCATTGGGTACGTGAGGTTTCTGTTCCATTAATTGAGATAATTTAATTAGTAGAATAGCTGAAAGATGTTACCATATCAAAGTGATATCCTACACAGTAGAAAAACTTTATGTCATAATATATTTTCTATCATTAGTAATTTATACAAATGACTACATTCTGAAAAAGACAATAACTACCTTGTAGTTTAGGTCCATTTTTCATTCAATAAACAGTATTCTATTTATCTAAACAGAAAGTCAAAGTTAATGAAAGATTATTAGAGAATGATTGTGGTGGAGTGTATTGTAGAAAATAATTTTTCAAATAAATTACTATATTATAATGACTCAATGAGACTCATTTGTATTTTTTATAAAATTGGGAGAGACAAGTAGAATTTTAAAATAGTCAGCAAAAAATAAGCTTTTAAATATGAGATATTACTCTAATTCTGCATGTGTATCTGACTATATCTGCCATATTCCCACTCTACACATTTACTTTCCTAAAAATTATACATAATGACTTAGCATTATAGTAGATATAGACATAGATAAAATGATGTTTAATTATAGCACTAACAACTCTATCATTCATTACAAATATCCTGAGTCAATTTGAATTTTGAAGATCTAATGAAAACATATTTAATTAATATGTTTCATCATAAGAGCAGTGTAATTTGAGACAATAAATCTATAAGTTTAAAAATCTGACATATAACAGTGAACATTCATTTAGCTGGAAGCAGTATTGAAACAGCCACATATGATGAGATCAGCCACTCCCGTAGCATTTTTCTCACTTAATGAAATCATCCAGAGATGGAAAAATTTCATAACATACTTGTAACACTCAGAAGAGAAAAATAATAAAGCAAGTTTCTTCAAAGCATGAATAAAAAAATGATTTATATTAATGTTAAAAGATTACCTAATTTACATGAAATCACTTTTAAAACAGTAGATAACAGAGAAATATTAAGCAATAAAATTCCTTATATTTGATATTATAGAACTTTATTATTTATTAGAAACAAATGAAGAAATTAATCTAAATGTCACTGAAAAAACTGAAAGCGTTGCCTTCATATTTCTCTAGAAAGGAAAAATAGTATTTAATATATTTTCATAGTTTAAAATAGAAATTGGACAAATTTTATATTCCTAATTATTTTAATATAATAAACACCAAATAATCACGTAGGGCAGAAATGCATTTGTCGTGAGAGACTAGATCTCAGTAGAGGTCAAACATAATTAGTAAACTACAAAGGTTTTAATTTTTAGATACACTAATTTGGTTGATTTAGCTGTTCTTAGTTGTTAAATTTTAAAATATTTGAAAAAGTATCTATTTTGTTAAATAATTTACTTTATAAATAAAAAATGTATACTTTTAAGTGAGAGATATATTCTCAACTTTTTTAATACAAAAGAAGTTTTAAAGGTATAGTCTAGAGAAGAAATAGCAAAATTTGACCCTTTACATGGAGGTGACCCTTTAAAAATGCCAGATATGAAACAAATTTCTAGGCCAGGAATGGGATTTGGGTTTCTGCCCTGATCTCTAGAAAAATATGAACGTTGATAGAAAAGATTTGCAAAGTTAACAATGGTTTCTTTCCTCTATAATGTTATTCAAACTTCATTTTTATGTAATGCATTGATTCTGCGATTACCACTTGAAACCATTTCTTTATACATATGCATGTCACCATGAGAATGACTTTAGGACACTATGCTGACTTTGTGGCATCTTGGTGTTAGCCTATTTTTGTGCCCAACCTAAAAACACTGCATTTGATGATTTGATGGCAATGATAGAATGGAACATTTATTTAGTGTCCCGGTGGTAGTTCACATGGTTGATTTTATACTTCTGCTTCCTAGTAGCATAGGACTGCTCAGCAGGTAACAGTAACTACAGTCAACAGTAGAGACTCTTCATACCCGTTCACTGAAAATAACGAGTACGATTACTCCATCGGCATGAAGATAATTACATTTCTGTTCTGTTTTAATTTATTCTTTGATAGAATATTTAAAAGAATAAATGAATTGTGGAAATCAGGGTCTCACATGCTAAATAAATCGAAGAATTACAATATGTAGCAAACTAGAAACAATGTCTCATGATAACTTTAAAATTAAATTTCATAGTACAGCAAAATACAGAGTAGTAAAAGATTTCCTACTATTATGTTGCAAAACTTTTGTATGATCTAGTATTAGTTGCATTACACCAGCACACTATATCTTAGTTACCATATAAGAAATTCTCCCAGTCTAAATATCATCTGCATGCAAATTCTTTCTGAATTCCATTTTTTTAGGAAATTTCTAAGTAAATCTGTATGCATAAATCTTATGTGGGACACAGTGTTTCTGTTTAGCAAACTGCTGATTCTGTTTATTTTAAGTTGTATTGTACAAAAAAATGGTGTGTGTAATGAAGATTTAAGTGCCACATGAAATGTGTATGCTTCTCTAAGGACATCATTGAGGTCTCCTACTTGGTGCTTTTATCCCTGATTGGACATGCAATATTCAATTTCTTCAGGAGAAATATGGACCTAATGGAAATCCTTGGACTAGATGGACAGCATCATTCATCTTAATAGATGAGTAATTCCACTTGCTCATTTCATCTCCATATTCACAGAGCTTCTCATAATGATTATGATAAAGTCTCAAGACTTCATCTCAGAGTACATTAGAGAACCAGGAGATGGTTCAATCAACAATTTAAATCTAAAGCGTTCTTTTCCCATCTATTTGGACAAAAGTAATCTTGCTCTGTCATGCTCATCCAGTCCATCAGGGATTGAAGCTCTGATTTTTCTTGCTTCCTTAATATTTATTTTCTTGTATGTTTGCCATTTGGAAGAATGCAACAGAAATAACAAACCTCTTGTTGAATGCCTTTTTTTCCCAACTATCAGAAAATTCACTTTTGCTTTAGGTTTTATTTAGAGATAAGATCTAGCAAATTCCCTCTCTCTCTTTCTCTTTGTATGTGTATATACAAAATATAAATGCATATATTATAAGCATTGCCCTTTCCTCACGTTATCTACTTATGAACATGTGTAAGTATGAAAAGTAGCTGTGGTGGGATAGGTAGCAAAAATTTCATTAGATATTTTACATGTGATAGCAAATAGTTTTTTATAAATATCTAGGGAAATGTATGTGGGGAAAAATAACATTTATGCTCTTTCAAAGAGCATGTGAATAAATAAAAGGATAATTGTACACTAGTGTTATAAATATGAAAACAAAAATGAGACACAGTTCTGAGTGTCTGTGTCAATCATAAGTGGTGTGAAGAAATGTTAATGGGAATATGTTTCCAAAATTGCTCACACATTTCTGGACTGAAGTATTTTGTAAAGGAATGAATGAAATGAGGCTCTCATTTCTCAAAAATATAGGATTAAAGACTGGAAAAGAGAGAAGGTGGTAAAATATTCCATATAAGGAAATACAAAGTTAGATCAGTGTTCTAGAGCAGAAAGAGAATTTATGTGATAAAGAAGGGAAAGAGAACATTCTGAGGGAAATGTTTATTGTTTTAGATGAAAATCATTGACTCCATTCATGCACCCTTGTTTATGGATAATAGTTGAATTATTAAGCAATAAAGAGCATTCCCACAATGAAAGTGCTAAATGTATATGTCGTCTTTGCTTTTTAGTGCCAAATATTGTGCTTCTGGGTAGCCAAAAACAACTTATAAAAAACAGCATTAAGTAACAGTAAAGATTTTTCATTTCAAATACTGTATCCTGTTTGCCCACATTCTTTCAAACCTGGGTCTCTACTAAATATATAGAAATTCTACTATGCTCAAAAGATGTGTGATTTTCTGTCTATCGTCAGTCAATGTCATTCTTATATCTATACTTAGTAAAAAAAAAATTAAAAGACAAATATAGAATTATAGATTGAAAAGGATTTAACTGACTTCCAAACTGCATTTTGCCTATTTCTCTTTCTCCAGGTACAACTATGTGTAAATCATGCAAGGGAATTACCTTTCCACCTTCCCTTTCTGTCAGCTCTTAATATAGATTTCTTTTCTATAGTCATGCAACATCCCCTTGTATATTCATAACCAGCGTCAGTTTGTATTAGGTTTTGTAATATAAAAGTTGTACTTTAATAATTATCTTCTTAATTAAAGCAAAATATAGAACAAATATTTGACCAGTTTTAGCTATATATTGTAATTAGCTGTAAAAGGGTAAGTCTAATTATGTTATTTGCAGTAAAATCTGTAGTAAAAAAAATAATAATAATTTCTTAATTTAATAAGAATCTTAGTGAGTACAAACCTCGTAGCTCTATGTTATAAGATTAGGTTTATACAGGCTGATTTTAGCTTTACTTCTACATTTTAGAGGCACCTCCAACTATTGGATGATATGAATGAATAAAGCAAACAGAATATTTACAAATAACCTATTTACAAATAACTTAGGAACAATTTCTTCAGTTTAAATATTATAATGTATAACCTAAGAAAAATGAGTTTTGCTATGATTTAGCTTGTATTTAGAGACTTAAATATAAGAGAATTTTTCTTTCCAAATATATACATTCTTAGTTTAAAAATCCACACATCTCCTGAAATAGGGATACTATAACCCCACACCTTTTAATTTTTAACATGCAATTAATAAGTACCTACTTATACACTGTCACTCTGTTGTTTTTATTTATAAGCTCTCATTGTTTAAAATATTCCAAAAAATACAAATAATAGTTTTCTATTTTGCCCAAGACCTTATGATTATACTGAATTAGCCAAGAATTTTCAATAGAAATAAATGTAATTTTTGTATATAAATCATCTGGAAAGATTTTAAATGTCAAAGCATTTTATATGTTTTTTTTAAAAATATTATAATTGTGTTAGTGTGCTACATGACAGGCAGAAACACACCAACCTTTAGACCAGCTAGTAGAAAATCAGCAGATAGAATACACATAAGTACAAAATAATATTTGACTTAAAATTTACAATAGAGTTTTAAAATACAAAATAAACAGTGTGTGTGTGATAGGCAGCATATTTACTAAAAATTCATCACCCACTTGGCCATGACTTACATTCAATAAAGTTAACCCAAAAGCATTCCGTATTTAAATGGTTTTCAAAAAGTAGTCAATTTTATTAGTTTAAGAGCTCCTATTGTTATTTATTTTTATTTCAATGTATTAAATTATATTATTAAGATCTGTTGTCTAGTTACTTCTCAAGGCCTTTTGAGTACAGCTTGGCTTGCTTCCTCTCTATTATCAACCCATCTCACGTAGTAGCTTAAAACCTTGCTGTAGTTATGTAGATCTCTTTACTATTTCCTAAATATATAATTTTTGTCTCCATACCTGAATTAAAGTCTATGAATATCTCATTTTTTGAATTACATTCCATCTCCTTTTGACCAATTCATGTCATGCATCCCCTTGATACACAGGTCTCAGCTCCAAGAATTCTTCCCTTTGCCATGTATAATTTAGGCTTTTATGTGATTTCCTCTTCCTTCTTTCACCTTTACTCTGGTTATTACTCTGTTATCTACGGAGTAGGGTGAAGAACAGTGGTGAGATTTGGAAACTTATTTTCTTGTGTTAGCAGATTTTCCATGTGATGCCGAGCATGTACTTTGATATCTGTGAAATTCAATTATCTCATCAATAAGATAAATATGCTGAAGAAGATCACTTTGAAGTCTTGGCCTGTGCCCAAATTCCATAATTCCATGTGTTTCTGAGACTTTCAAAAGAAAGTCCATTGTGTTCTGCTTTTTGTTTTTGTTTTGTTATCCCCACTCTGACTATAATGAACACAGTCTTCATGAACTAAATCCTTGTGCAATAAACTGATTACATCAAGAGTCTTCCTGGGAATGACTTAACCTAGCCAAACCATTGTTGAGTGCATTTGTGTACTAAATTCTCCAGTGTCACAGAAATGCTCTGGCCCCTTTTGACTCTAAAATGTCCAAGGAAGATCAGGGGCCCAAACACCTTATACAGCTGGATAGTACAGTGTTGATGTGTGAACCAGATCTCCGTTTCCACCATTAGTGTAGTATCTGCTGAAAGATCTTGATGCAGAAACTCACTTTGTGCTATTTCAAAAATAAAACAAAACAAAACTTTAGTATCTTCGAGAACAAATGAAAAATTGTGCATCAAATATTAACAAAAAATTTTCAGTTTCTCAGTCACTGCTCACTAGACTCACCAGAAAAAAATATATTAATAAATAAAGGAAAAAAAGATTTAAAAATGAATTACTCTTCAATTTTAGTTTTTATTTTTGTAAATTACTTTTTCTCTTTAAAACATACTAAAGGGTGAGGTGGCAAATGTCAGCATGATTCCAGTAAACATTACTTAATACCCAAATGGAAACACCAAAGAAGGCTCACAAAATCAAATATGGTCTATAATTTTCATGCCTTCCACTCTGTCATCATCCAGTTTATTTAATTTTTTCCCCATCTTGAATCCAAAAGAGCCCTGGAGCTTCAGTCACATGTCGTATGAATAAAAAGTTCTTCGTGGCGTGAGTAAGTTGCATCATTTCTAAGTGATCTTCCATTCCCTATGCCTCATGCTTTCAGGACACTTGAAGATAGATGAGAATGTCAGGCTACAGTAAGTTACACATTAATCCATGCTCCCACTGCAATGACAGTTAACTTTCCTTGATGGGAGATGCGAAAGAACAGTGATATAAGTGTGCATGCTGCCCAGCTTTTTCGATTTTTTACATTTCTTGCTAACTTCTCTTGAAATGATGAGAGAAGGGCTTACTAAAAATTTATTTCAGAATGAAACAGGCTCCATTCCACAGGCGGTTACTGTTATTTCATTCAATGACATTTCCTTAGGCTTCAGATTTATTTTAATTCTACTAAGTATTCAGATAGACTCATTTTTCATATACCTAGACTGGGATTCTTTTCCCCCATGAATCCAATGTATTTCAACCTATAAGTCACATAAAAACCTTTAAGACAAATGAACTTATTTTGTTTTACTGCTTACTATATAATCTATTTCTCTGTTCTATCTTGAACTGTATTTATATAAGTTCTAATGTAAAGTTAAATGTCATAGTTTTAGTTAAATCATATACTACAGATCATTTTACAGTAGTGAGATTTAGTTTAATTTCTCTTTTGTTCAATCAAGCTCTATTTTTCTAAGGTTGTCCCTGTATAGAAATAACTAAATGCATTTATTTTAAAATTAAATACCAAAATTATTACCTAAAGTAGAACAAACTTGCAAATTTTATAACCATAACATTCATTTCTACATAAAAGTCTAGCTAATAATATTTAAGACATTAATCATAATAGTAAGTAAAGATTTAGCATATATATGTTATAAAACATTTTTTTTTTAATTTCAGGAAAAAAATATTGGCAAAGCGAAAGTATTTATTTAAATGAGCAATGAGTTTTGGAACTAGTCCTGTGCACTGAAAATATTTGATTCATTTTTCCAACTTTTTAAAAACTCTTCAGGCATTAGCTCCTTTTGATATTTATGACATTGAAATATTGCCCCAAATAGAAACTGATTTAAGCCACCACACCAAACACCACCGCCAAAAGGGTGGAACCATGTGATCAGCCTTCCTGGATTATATAACACTTGTTAGTGTTGAAAAGTCTGATCAGTTGCACCTAAGTAAACAGATCAAGTATGGTTATTGTTAAATGGAGGAGGAGTTGATATCTGTAGGGGATTAAATGATAGTCCCCTGAAAGATATGTGAATGTGACCTTTTTTGGATAAGGGGTCTTTGTAGATGTAATTAGATTATGGATTAAGAGGTGAAGTCATCCTGGATTATCCAGGTGGACCTAAATCCAATGCCAGGTGTCTTTATAAGAGAAAAACAGACACACAGAGAAGGCAATGTGAAAACCAAGGCAGACAATGGAATGGAAGATCACTATGACATTTAACAAGGCAGCAACAAGCCAAAGAACACTTGGAGCCACTAGAACCTGAAAGAGGCAAGGAACAATTTTCCATGGAGCCTTCAGAAAGCATAGCCCTGCTAGCACTTTGACTTTGGACTTCTAGTCTCCAGAACTATGAGCAAATAAACTTCCGTTGCTATAAAACAACAAGTTTGTGGTAATTTGTATCAACGGTGCTATCTATATTCAATATGATATCCATAGAAAGAAAGATTGAGCAGGTAGGAACTTTTAAAATTATATTGTCTAACTCTTTCTTAAATACTTTTGGGAATCTGAACCACATTTAATTAAAAATAATTTGGGGAAGGATTGACAAGTGTTAATTCAGAAATGTAGAATTTCTCTCCATTCATGCAGTTGTAATTTTGTGTCCCTAAATAAAATGTATAATTTCCATTATATATCTTCTGTCTCTTGCTTGTTAAATATCATCAAATATTTTTGTCCATTTCCATTTATTAATAATCTTAGAAGTTATAAATATATTACTTTTGCATAATTATCATCTCTAGATTTCACATTAGTTTTAATATTTATTTCTCTTTGTACATCTTTTTCAAACATTAAGATTTGAGAAATAAAAAAAGAAAATAGGAAACATTATGTTACCAGCACCCGGAAATCACTGTCACTTAAACTTGCTTACTTAACTATCAAAATATATTATGTATCTGCTTCTCTTTTTCTCCTGAACATGAAGGATCAAGCATTCTATGTTTTCTGGAAATATCTATGTAGCAGTTTTCTTTTCAATTCTATTTTCTACTTCCCTTTCTGGATCTCTGTACATTGGCTTAGAATATGAAATTAAGATTTTTCAATTCTGTAAAACATATGACTATATAGTCCCCTATATTTGTGGGTTGCTCATTAAAGGAAGAAATGTCCTATAACTCTATACCCCCCCTACTCTTGTATTATTGATTTTTGAGATTTCGCTTTCTATTCATATTTATGAAGTTGTTGGAGTTCTGTTTATTATGATTATTATTACTTAAAGCAGTGTTACTCAGCAGAAGTATTACATCCTTTCAGAACAGGGCAGTACTTTGTTCAAAAATGTCCCATGCATTGCCAGTAGTACATATGAATATCACTTCTTCATTATTTTCACAGCTGACGAAGTCCTTAAACATCTCCAAATGTCTTCTAGGGGAATGACACTACTCCAGTTGAGAATTCCTGACATGAATTAAATGTATTTAGGTCTACCAATATGGTTTACTCATATGTTGATTTCTATTCCTTTGACATTCCATCCTTGCATCTAAGATCATGTTTTTTTTTTTTTTTTTTTTTTTGCTAACTATGATAATTTTTTAAGTAAGAGTGTGTAATGGTAAATTCTCCTTGTCTTTACTTTTCATCAACATCCTAATTTTGTCCTCACTCTTTATTAAGCGTCTATTTACCTCGAAGGTTTAATTTTCCTCAGCCATTGGAATGTTTTGCTCCACTGTCTTCATAAATCTTTTATTGCCAATGAGAATTCCAATATCGACTGATTTTTGTTTCTTTGCAATTTGTTTCTTTTTTCTATCTTTTTTTTTAGATTTTTCTATTATTATTATTTTTGCAGCTTACATTTTTATTTATTAAATGTATATGTATGGGTTTATTTTTGTTTATTCTTTAAAGCACTTAGTGGAGTTTTCAATCAGTATATATATATATTTTTTTTTTTCTTTTTTTCCTGATAATTCCTAAACACTATTTCTTCTGTAGTCTTCTTCTGGAGCACCTATTAGACAGGTGTTGGATATTCTGGTTCTGTCTTGTATGGTTGAACTTTGTTTTATAGTTTGTCTCTATATATTTTCTGTTGGATTCTGAAAATTATTATTTGTTCAATATACCATTTAATAATATTTATTTGAGTTTGTAGTCTGCTGGACAACGCATTTTAAAGTTTCTTTTACTTCAAAAGTTACAGTTTTTCTTACTAAAATTTCTCCTTATTTTCTTTATTTTTTTCACTTGTTTTTGAAATATCTGCATGTCTTTGAATCATAACATTTATTATTTGCTTGTCATTTTAATCTCACAGTTAATATAAAAATGTTCTTTTAAACTTCTGTTTATTTTGCTCTATTATTTATTTTTCATTGGAGAATATTCTTTTCTTTATTATTTGTCTCCAAAAAGGCTGATCATCCTCAAACTTTGTGATTTTTCCCTAATTATCTTAGAAATTTACAGCAATTTTGTAGTCATTTTAGCTTCAAAATTAATGGACCCATCTGTAGAAGGGATTCTTCTTTTGTCCAAATATATTATAGTCTGCATTTTATTCACCTCAATGTACTTTCTAATATTTTTTTGTTTTTCCCTCTTCGACCCACTGATTACTTAGGAGTGCTTTGGTAAATTGCACATACTTGTGAAATTCTCACATTTTCTTCTGTTATTGATTTCAATTTTTATTCCATTATAATTGGAGAGCATATTTTTCCTGGTTTCAAAGTTTTTAAATTCATTAAGTTCAAAATTATCTCTCATGAAAAAGTTCTGTACTAATTTTTGTGATCATGTTTAGATGTTAAACACAATCCATTGAAGGACCATTTCTCTTACGGGGCCCCCAAATGTGTCTACATTGTTCAAGAAAATAATGACATTCGAGAAAGTCAAGTTGACTTATACATTTGTATTTTATTTTATTTTTCAATATTTTCATTTCCAGCATATTTATAGAAATTATCTTTTATTAGCAGTAAAATAAAAAATTTTAAATAACTTGTTAATTAAATTTGAATTAATTTAATAAATTTAAATACCTTGCAGAATATCAGGCACTATTTATAGTATCCACATCATGTTTTATGCTATTTTAATAGGCTTATTATGGCATCTATAAATCCAAAGAAATGGTTTTCTTTTTATTTGTCTTCTCAAATTTGTTGTTATTATTGTTATTACAGCTAAAAGTCAGTTTCCCAAGTGATGTAAAGGCTTGAAATGTGTAGAATACTATGCTGAAAATATTGGAGATATTTTCTAACACTCATTTCAATGAGCATAAATAAGAAAGCATCCTTATTATGATTTCTACAAATGCACAAGTGCGAGATATGAGATTAATAACAGAAGCAGTGTAACTTATTCAAAGACAGAAATAAATACTCTCAGCTTTATCATTTCTAGAAAAAAAATCACTCACTTGAACATTTTTTGTGTCATCTACTCATGGTAAAAAGCAATATCTGTACTCACCACTATACCCAGACTTGCACGGATGAACATATGTTAGAAAATATCTTACTTTATACACTGTGTACTGGTGCAGTTTTAAAACTGATGATTGGCTATCTCCTCCTTTGGAAATAGAGGTGAAATTCATGTATTTCTAAACACCTAATTCAACAGAAAAGACTGTTATCAGTAAATGTGAGTGAGATGTTGTTAATTCATTTTCATGTCAGTCATGATTCTGATAATATACTTAAAGGATTCTTGCCCTCAGCTTGAATGTTAAACTGTATGATTGATAACTTAAGTTTTTTATTTAATTGCATATTTAATTTTAGACTTTGTATGTGGCTAACATTTTTGGCATGTAATGAAAATATTAATAAAAAATAAAACGATGATAGTCCACAAACAGTTATTTTGAAACAAACATGTGTTCATTATTGTATCCACCAAAGCATATACACTATTTGAACTTTATTTGAAAATATGTAATTACTTCTAATGCTACTTTAGGACATTCAGAAATTTCACATATAAAAAATTTAAATTTATGCACAATTAGAAATTATGGCTATAGTGGGTTGAATATTGTCCCTCACGAATTTATATGCTCCTGGAATATCAGAATGTGACCTTATGTAGAAGAGTCTTTGCAGATGTAATTAGTTATAGGTTGTAAAGTGAAATCATTCTAGATTTAGAGTGAACCCCAAACCTAATAACTTGTGTCCTTATGAAAATAAGAAAGGACACAATGAGACATAGAAAAGAAGAAGGGGTGAAAATGGAGTCAGGGATTGAAGTGAAGCATCTAAAAGCCAAGGATAGCCAAGGACTGACTGTCAGCACCAGAAGCTACGATAGAGGCCTGAGACAGTTTCTCTGTCAAAAACTTCAGAAAGAATCAACCTTGCCAACACCTTAATTTCAAACTTCTGGCCTCCTTAACTATTAAATAATAAATTTATGTTATTTTAAGTCACCTACATTGTTGTGATTTGTTATGGCAGCCATAGGAATGTAATACAATTACATGTGCTATAAATTTTATAGGTCTTTTAAATTGCATATTTAACAATTCTATTTCTCTCATTAGTGCAACTTGAAGTGATTGTCATATTTGTTAGAATAGAATCCAAGTAGCATTTTTAATTGTAATTGGTCTTCTTGACAATGTATTGTTTATTTATAAATTTAGCCCAATATTATAACTGTACTACTGCTAATCGACAACAGAAACTATTGTCAATTGAGCAATAATTGAAGGGCAATGCTGTCCTTAAACTATTATAACTTGAGTGATAAATATTTTATTTTTCAACTTTACATAGGCAAGAAGACAAGCAATATTTATTAATATAATCATTAATAACAGAAAGCAGTCTGCTCCATCACAATAGTTTTAATTGTATGTACTATATATACTATAATTCATTTACATACTTAACAAGCATTTATGAGTGCCTCTTAAGTGACAGACACTGTGATAAATGTCCAAGAGACAAAGATGATGTTTAATCGTGACAATGCAAGTTCATTAAATTAAGGGGATTAAATAATATAGAAATATGTAAAAAGATACCCAAATTGTTTGAGGAGGTCAAGAAAATCTTCATGGAGGAAATAATTTGTAACTTGGGACCTGTGACAGTTAATTTTATGTGTCAATTTAACTGAGTCAAGAGGTGCTCAGATGTTTCATCACACATTATTCTGGGTGTGTCTATGAGATGCTTCTGGATGAGATTAACATTTGAATCAATAGACTGAGTAAAACTGATTGTCCTCTCTACTTTGATGGGCCCCATCCAACACACTGAAGGCTTAAATTAAAAAAAGGCTAACTTTTCCTCTAGTGAAGAGAACTTTTCCTGCCTGACTGCCTGAAACTAGCACATTTTCCTTCCCTTGGTTAAGCTAAGAGACTCTAGAGCCAGAATGCCTTCATATCCCATCCTGATTTGTATTAAACCTGTGGTCATGGAGAAATTAATTAACTCTTTTTTTCTCTGGTTTATAAACTAAAAAACTGTGGATTATTAAAGTAGCTACCTCCTAGGATCATTATAAAGGTATGTAATAAATAGGTATATAGAGATCTGCTCCTATATAGCTAACAATGGGGTAATCCACCAAACATCATAGTTTAGCCTAGCCACTTTCTACTGAATGCTTATTACTTTTGCAACATCATAAACTCAAAAAATCATAAGTCAGGGAATATCTGTGTGTGTGTATCTGTGTGTGTATTCAAGTATTATTTATAATTATAGTTACCTGGTTACCTGGATACAACTGTTTCACTTTCATTCTTAAAATATAGTATTAGCTCTAAAAATCTAGATTATCTGCTATTTTCTTTCAAGATATTAAAAATATCATTTTACACTTCTCTATTTTCTATGCCAGCTGATCATCATCAGTGTCTGAAGATAATCTTTTTTTCTCCTCTCTACAGCTATATGGTATTTTAAAAATATGACTATGGTTTTATGTGGTTTCACTAAAAGCGTAAAGTGTATCTAGGCTTATTTATAGTTCTTTATAAAGCTTGGGGTTCACAAATTTTTTTTGGAATATGTAGATTGCTGTTTTTAATCAATAAGAAAAATGCTTGACTTTTTTCTCTTTAAAGTATAGGCTAGTGGTTACCAGAGGGTAGAAGGGAGGTAGACAGGGTAAAGAGGGTCAAATATATGGTGACAGAAAGAAATCTAACTAGGGGAGGTGAACACGCAGGGTAAATATATATATATATGCCTTACTGTTAAAGTATACAGCCAAAATTTATTGGATTTCATTAACCAATGTCACCATAAAAAATAAATAAATTTAAAATATATATATACATATATTACCTCTTCTATTTTCCTCCTCTTATACTTCTAGAATTCAAATTAAATAATTGCTAGGCATTCTCCTTCTCCTGCTCTTGTATTTTAATCTCTCATAACCTTTATCCATTTTTTTCTTTCTGTGATGCATTCAGTACAATGTCTTCTGACCTGATTTCTAGTTTACTAGTTCTCTCTTTAATTTTGTCTAGTTTGATTTTAAAACTGATGATTGAATTTTCTTTTTAAACTATTTAAATATATTTAAAATAAATTATTTTTAATTACTGGATAATTTCTTTGATTAATTTTCCAACCTGCTAAGTATTCTTATTTGCCTTTATTCTCTAATAATTTATTTTTCCCTGAAAAGTTTTAAAATTTAGCCTTTCTTATCATTATACAGTATCAGCATATTTTATAATCTTTGTGTTATATTTCTACATCTAAAGTATTTGTAGATTTGATTTTTTTTATCAGTTCATACTCATGAGAACATTATTTTTTGGCTCCTTAGTAATCTTTGGATAATTATTTGTGTTAATCTTTAAAATATATGTGGGGGTAAATTACTCAAGAGAATATTTGCATTTGCTTTTGCTGAGTGCCTGGTCTCTTCTAGCTCAGAATCACGTCAACTAAATTCATATTTTAAGTTATTTGAGAGTTATTTGGGAGTTTTTAGGTATTATAGTTGAGGCTCTAAATCCAAAGGCTGTTTTATGCTTTTACTCTCAGCTTGTTTTTGCATCTTTCTACTGCTGAGTCAGCATCAAGATAATTTCCTCTAAAGTTTGCTCTTTGAGTATTTTCATTCTTACCCTGCTGAAGTCCCCTGCACATGATAAAATTAACATCAGAAAGTTTTCAAAGGACTCTCCACCTTGGATGAATGGCAAGCATTTACCTCTGTCTCCCATAACTCATGAAACATGGCAAACTGATGGGCAAGTTCGTCAAGATGTGGAAAATTCATTAGGATGAAAGTATCTATAGAGCTCTAATTATCCCTCTAGATTCCCATGCTGCTTAAATTTTACCAGATGATTTTCAACATTTTTCTTTTCTTTATACTATAAATACTCTTTGATTTATCATATATTTGCTTATGTTTTATTCCTTTTATTAAATTGTGATTTCCAAATGGGAAGAGACCGTGTATTCATTTATTTGTTCGTTTGTTTATCTTTTGTCTTTGTTTCAGTAGAATCATCCCTAGAGCATAAAAGAAATGCAAACTTGTGTTTAATGGGAATGTGTACATGTGAATGTATTAAGACATTCAGAAGCTAATTATACCAATGTTATTATCATGATTCAAAATATTTTTGTTTTGCTCTTCACTTTTAAAATAGTATTGAAAGACTGTGGCACAGTCTTTTCAAGATCTTCCAAAGTGCTTAATATTCATTCTCTGAAAGCAAATATTTGTTGAAAACACTAGAAAATAATTTAAAACCTTTTTTTGATGAAAGTAGGAGAAATCAAATGCTAAATAAATAAATGTAATTAAAAAGTAGGAGTGACTGAAGAGTAATAAAATGGACTTTTAAAGGCTTCATTTTTAACTTTGACTTAAATTCCAAATCCCATAATCTCATGATAATACTCATTTAGCAAAATAAATTTGGGTAGATTTGTTTAAATATTCCTTTGCCATAAAGATGCATTCAAGTAAGTGTTTCTATATTTTCATTTTGTTATACTCAATGTCTAGATAAATGAGTATTCAGAAACATCTGCTTCAAAGTCATGGAAATTTGAAATGGTGACACATGCTAGTGGATCAATTCTGAATGCCTATATTCAATGTTTTAGCATCTTAACATTTCTGTCAACACTGCATACATGGCAGATATGATTCTGTCATTTTGGAAATTTTTTTTCCTTATATTGCAATTTGAGTGATCAGGTGATAATCAATAACACCAGCTACTGGTCTTATCTAATAGTTTATATTTTCTATTGCTATGTACAAATTGTGTTATGTTCACTATATTTAAATTTATAAAGATTATTCAAGAATTCAATATTTAATTTAAAGAAGCTGACTTAAGTTTGCATTTGAAAGGATGCGGTGTAAGGATATAATGTGTTTGCGTGCAGGGGTAAAATTATAAATTATTTAGGGGATGGGCTGCTAACTAACTATATCATTAATTTTAATCTTCATTTTGTGGACATGAGTATATCTCTGAGTATATTATAGCATAGACATTCTGGAACAAACTATAAGTAAGAATTAATATTAATCACTGTACAGTTAAATTTATGGAGGACATTATAATAATAGCTACAATACCCAGTTTATCTATCTACAAAGAAAAAGTATTACATTTTTAATTAAATGGATATATTATTCAAGATTTATTTTTATTGATATATATTTTCTAACTATTTATACTGAGGTAGAAATGTGAAGGGCAAATTTTAGGAGGAAAAAAAGAGCCTACTTGCTGCATATGTAGAAGAGATATCAATATTTTCTGTGCCAATATGCCAGGTGACTTCTAAATATTGTTTCAAGTTCTATGATGTCATGTAAAAAATCAAAATCTGCTGTTAAATTCTTTGATAATTCTCGTATCTTCTATGATGCTGTGAGTGGAGGAGAATGTCCTTTTTTCCATTGGAACTGCGTTTTTTTCTGGTCTCATGATTCTGTGTCTTCTTAACATAACTCCGTTCTTTAAAAAAGCATGCACTCGTGTTTATTGGGCTCCACAAACACTGTGAATGATGGAAGCAGTGGAGGAGCCAGGAGGCACTCAGTGAATTGCTGCTGCCTCCCATTACATCTGGTCTGCTGTGATCGTTAATTGCCTGTCACAGCCACTGAGCCATGGAGCTGGCAGGGCTGCCACCTCCTGTTTGGTCAAGTTGTCATCTACTATTAATCTGAACCCTGTTGTTGTTTTTTCCATTGTCTCTACTTTCTCACTCTAGATGGAATGAAAATCTATTATCTAACTGTGATATGAGTATATCAAAATTTTAATTTTGAAGGAAAGTGAAATGAAAAGACCTTCTCATAAGAAGTGAATCTCCCATCAGGACTGCATGGTATTTTTCCTGCCATGCTGATTTTAAGGGCTCATGTCATTTTCTTTTCTACTACGACTCAGTTATTTTCATAACATCAGAGATCATCTGGTAAATGTTGCAAACTGCAAGCAAGAACAAAATAAAAACAAAAATGCAAGGAAAATCCTGAGGCCAGTTTAATAATGATCAGAAAGTTTCTGTTGCTGGTGAGTTTCGACAAAATATTACAGAAAACATGACTATATACCAGAGGGGGCCAAGGACCTCATTTCAAGACTGCTGAAGCATAATCCAGACAAAGGCCAATGCTGGGAGAAGTACTTGAGCACCCCAGGATCACAGCAAAGTCATCAAAACCAAGTAGCTACAAGAAGCGAAAGAATCTTGCAAGTAGAAAACCCCTTGAGCCAGGGCTTCTGTATAATTTGGCAGGAACAGGCTACTGACATTTATTTTACTACTGACTGGTTGCTTTCAATCTACATCATTACAAAAAAAAAATTTTTTTTTTAACTGAGGTGGGGTAGACAAGTTGCGGGGATTGGGTAGCTCAACTTGCCTGTTTGGGAAGATCTAATTCAATAAACATGACATTCTGAAATGAAAGTGGCCAGAAGAGTCATGCGAGTTTTACTGACCCTTAATCCTGTGGCAGGGTTCAACTACAGCGCCTGCCCGGCCTATGCCAGGTAAGGCATCCTTTTGAGCAATAAACATGGAGTCCAGGTGTGGAAAAAGTAACCAGTTTGCTTGACTTGACCAGTTAAAAAGTTGAGCAATAACCTTCCAAGTATCCCAGTGTATGTGTAACTTATTGGGTGGCCAACCCTGATAAAGCTGTTGAATTAATACATAAGATTCCTTCTTTTAATGTTCAAGATTTTGTATAGGAAAAAGAATCTGCTCCTCCATTTCCAACATGCTCCCATATGGATATGCTCCTGGGACCAGCAACCGTCTGTTACCATTTGCTCATGAAGCCCTAAAATTGGTCAGAACAGGACATTAATGAACTCCATGGCCATACTTCACCAAAAAGTGAAAAATAAAGCTCTACTTTTAAAAATTCTACTGGAGAAATTATAGCTCTCCAAATTAATTTCTATTGCCACTGTAAGTTAAATTCCAAAGAAAGTTTAAAGTCCTAACTTTAGGGGCCTAGTGAGGACCAGTAACAGCCTGAGCTATGCTCAAGACTTGTCTCTGCAGCCATCACCTTCTGCCGCAATGGGGTCTATTTCTATCAGCTTCCAATTTTTTCCTACTCCTTTAAGAAAGAATCTGCTGCATTCATGCTTTTTCATTTGCTCTCTTCTGTCTGTACTTAGAGAGCTAGCACCATTTGTTGTGTTCAATTACCCCATTTTGTTTTAAATGTCCTTTGCTTTCTGACCCAGACCTTTTTTTTGCTAGCATCTTTCTAGGGGTCTCCCATGGTAAAACATATGAAATTAGGAAGTTCTGGGGCTGCCCAAAGCATCCGTGGTTCACACCAAACTTTTCTACCTTCTCTTTCTGAATGAGAAAACTGAACTCCAAAGTTATCCTCCCATTAGACCATCTCCTCCCCAGGCAAGGACTTCAATCTTCTATTTCCCTTAAAGTCTTTTTTTTTTTTTTTAAATAAAATAAAAGGTCAATAAATTAATTTTTGAATTAATCAATATATTTCTCTCAATGTTTAATATTGATAAAATTTGAAACCTACAAAATGTTTCAAGGATAGTACAATGAACACCTATGTATTATTTCCTTAGATTCAGCAATTGTCAGCATTTTTGCTACACTGCTTTTTTCTTTCATATATACATTTGTGTTGTTGTATTTTGCTGACACATTGAGAATTATTTGCATGTATCATGACACTTTATGCCTAAAGACTTCAATATTTATTCTTTAGAAAAAAGGAATTTATAAATGTCCATAATAGAATGGCCATACTTTGGACATCTAATATCAATTTTATCCTATTATCTAACATACTTCACATTCAATGTTCTGTGGCTGTTCCAATATTGTCTTTTAGACCCGTTATTTTTTGTTTGTTTATTTGTTTTGTCAATGCAATCAAGGATCATACCTTGAATTTAATGTCATGTCTCTGGTTGCTTTTAATCTAGTAGGTTTTTCAGGCATTTTCTTCTTTTATAAAATAGATCTTGTTTATTTATTTTTGTCTATTAGTTTCCTCATGGTTATCTATAAGTTAAGCACTTTTGACAGAAATACTATGTAGGTGACAGCTTCATTTATAATGTGTCTTATCTTGCTTGTGCCTTCGCAGAGTCCTAATTCTATAAATCTCTCAGGCATGTTCTCTAGGGGAAGAGGGACACTCATATCCCCACCCAGCTGAACTGAGTCATCTTAAAACTCATTTAATGGTTCTTTGAATACTGTCCTTAATCTTTCTGGTATTTCCTTCTGAAATTGATTCACATTTTGCCAGTTCCTTAGTACAACTGCATAAGCCTTCAAGAAGACTCTCTAATTGGTATGTGTAGCTTGAAAAAGGTGCTTCTTAATAGATTTTAGGCTGTTTCTTGAGGACTCATTTTAATACTTTTTCAGCTATACTAAGTTATTTGGGGCCCCAATCATTTCTGCTGATGTGGTAACAAGTTCAAATATCACCTCATGTTTTAAATACCCCGTTTAAAGACTATTGGACTGCAGAATTTGTTTCGAAGTCTATTCCCATACTTTAGTGTAGATCTAGATTTGCTTCTGAAATCCCAGGTCTCTTGATATATATCCACCTGCTCTTTCATGTCTCATTATAAATTTCTTAGTTGCCCTGTGCTTTTTGTTCGTTTGTTTTAATTGAAACTGTTTGCAAAGCAGAAATATAGGAAGGTGAGAATAAATATGCCCTTAATATTCTATATGGCCAATGTAATTGATGACTTTCATCTCTTTCTACATAGAGACTGGGAAGAATATGTGCATTAAGTACCTAGAAGGGCGCCTGAGTAACTTAGAAGCACGTGATTTATTGATAATGTGAAGGAAGGGTTGTTACATAGAGGAGCTTGTTGGGTAAATCACAATGCAAGATTCTCTTTGTCTGGAAGAAAAGAGGTTGGTCTTTTAAACCCCCTTTTAGTCTATCCATTCTCGTCTGCAAGTCCTTCTATAGGCAGGGACGAATGAGGGTGGAGTAGGCAGCAGGGCTGTCCATAATCTTCCAGGAAGTTGTCCCCAATTATTTGAAGGAACGTCTCTGGAGAAGAAGGGTCACCTATGAGCAGATAGCAGCTAACTCTCACAGCTGAAGGCTGGGTATGCAAACATAGTCAGTCACTCTAGGCAGGACACTAATGGCATTCTCTGCATAGTGATCAGACTTAATCTCCGAGTAAGCCCTGGAGAAGAGATCTTGTTAGAACGTGAAGAAACTATCCCTGATCCTTATCTCAGCTGATGAGTCTATTTTGAGCCTATATTCCAATTCTGGGACAAAGTTGTACTGTTCTATCTCAGAACACACACATGTAAAATCTCATTTAATCCTCCTGAACAACGCTTTGACTTTTTGATGTAGTTAATTTTATTTATTTTTATTTTGTTTGCTTTTCATCTTCCATTCTCTCTGCCTAACCCCAGTCTTGGGAGAAGGCTAAATTCAGGAGTCTGCTATACTCTACAAAAGGAGGATGGCTCTTTGAAGTTCCTCTCCTCACATTCTGTTGTCATTGCCCTAATATAACCAAGGCATGGTTTTTGATCTAATACAGACTGAGTATTTTTTGAGGGATTTCATTAATTCCAGACTCAATGCCAAGATATCCTTCCAAGAATTATTCAAAATGGTTCAGGTGTCCTCCAAGCACTTTCTAGAGCTGCTTTGGTGATGCTTGGTACAAGCACTGCTCACAGTCTTCTGTTCCTTCCTGAAGGACTCCTAGCCTCAAGATAATGCATTCTCATTCTCCTTAAGTTAACTGGATCCAGTTTCTTTGCATATAACAATAGAAATTGTCTATTACATATAAGGGTTTAAAAGTTTACATAATCTAATATTCTAATAATCTTTATAGCTAGAACTAGAACTCAGGTATGTATAACATTTAAGACTGACTCCTTAGTCACTCTGCTATTTTCATTTTTATTAAAATATTTATTTTTGTAGATTATAATGCACAAACTATAGAGCTGTTCAAATTACTCAAGGATAAATATTTTACTGAGGAGAAAAAAGGTACACATGGCTGCATATGGTTAAGAACTTTAATGAACATCATTAAAATTCAATTTTAAAATATCTACTTTTAACAATATCCCAAAGTGCCAGTGAAAGATGCCAATAATTAGGCTTCCTTTCAGATAAGATTATCCAGAGTGGATCTTGCTCTGGCTGAGTTGTCCTGCACCATATACACCTTGAGGGATAACCCTCTACAAAATAAACATGATGAAGGCATTTCACACTGTGGTGAGCTAGGCAGGTCTCCTTTCCCAAAGATGCTTAAGAAAGGAGAGTAAGGTAAAATTCCCTGTGGCCTCCCATCCCATCACGGGGCCTAGGAAGACCGACACATTTGCTCTTTGATCTGACCAAGGGACAAGCCTAGATTTCAGGGGTCCCCACTTCTTATAGCCACAGTTGTGACTCAGAGATTCATATTTGTATTCTTTTCTGGGATTAAGTTACACCTTCACATTTAAGTAGGAGCCACACAGTCAGTAAAATTAATCATGAGATTTTGCCCATCCAGATGACTTGACTGAAAAGCCTATGTCTAGATAGAGCCTTTTAAATGTATGTTTCCTAAACTGCTTCCTTTATATACTACTTAAAGTATATAATTTATTATGCCTATCTTAACTCATAGATCCATATAAGGTCATTGTGTCCATAACAATCTGTCAGTGCTCATCTTTCATCCCTCTGCTTCAACATAATTTGCTTGTTTCTCCAGGGATTACTAATTAACTCAATATACTTTTATGTCATTGTTTTTGCTTTGGGTTTATTCATTGCAGTACTTTTTTATTTTGCCAAAATTCACATTCCGTCTATCTGGCAAGAAATTTAGAGGCTGGGTGACATTCTGTCCTAGATTTGACATGTGCCATATTTTATCTAAGAATTTATTTTCATCCAATATAATATTTAAAAATAGAGTTTTAAGTGGAAGAATCTGGTGAAACATTCAATGACTTCTTTCATTGAAAAAGAGATACATTTGGAAGGCATTTTTCCCATAGTTTGGAACTTTCTTTCTTTTTCCAGGAGTTTTGTTGGCAAAAAAAAAAAAAAAAAAATTACACAAACAAAATCAGACACAAAATCAACAAAAATAATAAAAAGCAAAACAAATATTCTTTCTCACTACAAGATACTAAGAAGGCTCATTTCTCTTCTCCACCCCAGATTCCTCCCTTTAGAAGGAAGTATGCTTTCTGATTCTTGGGATAACAAGTGATGGGAAAAGCATAAAACAGGGGCTAGAGGATGAAAAGTATTGCAGGTTTTCAAGAACAAGAAATATTCATGGAATTTTAGAGATATTATAGGGCTAGAGTTTGTTGGGAAAGTTTAGAAAGGTAGATATGAAACAGATTATAAAATATCCCATATGTCTTGCAATGGAATTTAGATTTATTGTGCAGTAAGCCACTGAAATATCTTTAGCATTGGAATAACAACATAGCTATATTTAACTTTCAGACAGATAGCTCTCATGCCAGAGTGTGGATGAATTAGAGACACTGAGATAAGACAGAAGTTATTTGAAATAACAAGTAAGAAAGATGTTAAGATGATACTAAGAAAGCGGCTATAGAAATAAAGATGAAGGGCTATAATTAAGAACGTTTTCAAAATAGAAACGAACAGACTTGGTGGCTACTTTGATACATAGAAGAAAGGAGAATAATGTGCTGAGCCCGTTTCATTCTTCTTAAAAAGATAGGGTTAAACGCTCCTTTGCCCCTTTGTTTATCTAATATTCTCACGAAACTTATAGTTACTTTGAAAATTCTTTGCTCTCTAAGGATGGAAAGAGTCCCAGCTTAGAACATCTTGTGCTGTGCCTGAGACCCTACTGCCCTACATTTTATAGAATGGGACAAAGAATAATGTAATTAAAAATGCAAATAGATGGTTCTTTTCTCCCTGGGGCTTTAGGTAATAATGACTGAAGTGACACATTATAGTTGAAGAGATAGATAATAGTGAGGAATGCTTCAAGGTAAATAAAAACATATATAATTTCTTTTAATCTAACTCTCAGTTTTCATATGATTTCTACCGCTGAATCAATATAATATCTATTTATAAACTAAGCCTCTTAAAATCGAATACCAACACTGTTTTTAGGCAGTTCAGAGAAATAGCTCTATGGTTTAGAATTAGAGACCTTACTAATAGTCTCTAAAAGAATATGTGTACTATCTAGTCACTGGATATTTACTTTGTCGTTTTCCTCAAGTCTGATTCTTCTATTGCTTCCCTAGTGCCTGGATGCCTGAAATGATTACTTCAGTGCTTTTGAGCCAATCTGCAATCCTAATTTATTCAGGACTGGAATGTGCCTTATCTTTTTACTCCCTTTGGGAATGAGACTCCTTCCCTAGTGTTAGATTTTCAAAAACCTGTGTTTCTAGCATTTACTTTTGTCCATACTGAAATCAGCGGTTTTTCTTAATTGCAGATTCTTAATTATAGATCCAAGGTATGAATCTGCCTTTAGGCATTACAGGACCCCCTGATTCCATACCTCAGCCTTTCTCAGAACAGCCTCCTACGGTTCACCAGTGAACTCCCTTAGACTCCTTGCCTTCTTGCCAAGATCTCCACTACTTGTCTAACTCCTCCAATAGCTAAAGCTCCACTATTAAACTGCTATGAGGCTAGTCTCAAGCCTGTAAGGCTTTCCCATCTTTATTTTCTTTTATCTGCCCTATTACAACAGATGGTGTGGATTCAGCACTGTGAGTGTACAAGTTTCTGCCTTTCTACTCTATTTAGATCAGCCTTCCAACTCATTTAGCATTCTCATGTTTACACAGTTTTGTGGCAAAATTATATAGGCACATCAGTATGAAAAAGATATTGTTTAGGGTCAAAACTATATTATCTTTGTCATGCAGAAATGAATATATTTTCCTTAAGTTTCAATTTCTCTATTCTCTTTTACCTAGTTTTACAGGAAAGTCCACAGAAGAATCTATTTTGCAATTCATTGTATTCTATCATCTCTACCTGCTACCAAGATAGGTAACATAACATGAAAATTCTGCTAAAAATAGAACAAAGGGATTTTTTTTTAAAAGGCATACACCTGCAAAGACAAAGAATAGGAGAAAAAACAACAACCACAAAATTTTGGAAGCTGCAAACTCACTTAGTGAGATAGAGAAAGCTAAACTTAAGCCTTGAATAGGTATTGGCCAGACATTTCTGAAAGAAATTCAGAAGTAGCCTATTCTCACCATGGAATCCCACAATGACTCAAGAGTTGGAGGCATGAGTTTTTTCCAAAGTGAAGTGTCTCATAGGGCTGAAAAAAAAAGAAAGCCCATTGAAAATATGGAAAGAAAACAGTTAAGCTTCTGTATTTCTTTCTCAAACTACTACTGACCCAGGCGACTACCCTTCCCACTCTAAACCAGGAAATCGGAGCTTTAAAATAAAACAAATAAACCAACTAAGAAACAAACAAGCAAGAAAACAGAGGGATTCCTGACTGGACATCAAGCATAGCTAATGGGGTAAACGTAGTAGTTAGACACATGGTACTGACACAAGTGAAATTAAATGAACATTAACAGGCTAAATTTCAAAATCAATAACTCCAAGCATTTGGCTCCTGTGATGACACTGCAAATTTCTATCAATGTTGATTCACTTTTTGTCCCTTTTAGTAATAGAAACCCTAAATGCCCCAAATTTTAGCTGAGCATCCAGGCAATCATTACTCTTCAAAGTTTGTGTTGCAGCTGAGTCGAGCCATGTGATTACTTTTTTTACTAATGAGATGCAAATGAGATTGATGTGTATAATCCACATATTACATTTTTAAGAGACAGCTGCTGATGCTGCATCTTTTTTTTCCTCTGGTCAGGAAACAGGATGATCTTTTGGAGTAGGTGTTTCTACCTGACCTGTAACGCCTGCTTATACTGAGTTTATTTCATGAGAGAGAACCAACTTCCATCTTGTTGGAGATATTCTAATCCTGGGTATCATTATTGTAGAAACCAATAGTTTTAACCAATTGTCTAAGAAATACTTAATTCTTGGATTGAAATTTTACTTTGGAACAACTGCTATGTCTAAGAAACAAAACATACAGATACAGTCAAAGGTTTGCAAAAATTGGCTTAATCTAATCACTGAAATGAAAACAATATTAAACATTCTGTCCAGGATCTTAATCAGATATTTAGTGCTTAACCTTAAATACCAACACAAAGATAATTTCTACTAGACATTTGAGAACAGCCTCTAACCAGAAAGACAAAGACTTAAGTCAACAAAAAACAGAGGAACAGATGAAAGAATAGAGAGGAAATAGAGGAGATGAAGGGAGCCGAAGAAAACTAAAAATCTATAATAGCTATTTTCAAAAGGTAAGAAAGTATGTAGGAATCAACAATAGATCACTATCGTATACTCCTAATTTTAAAATTGAAACTGCTAATGCTAGTTTTTATGTGTGGGCTTGCTCCTAAAAACCAAATGGGCTACTCACTTCATTCTGAAGGTTTCAAATGCATGCCCTTTGATTTGTGCTGCAGCTGTTCTCCAAAGAACATAAAATTGATTTGCAAATCTGTCTCTTAAATTAGAGGTCAGCTGCAAATGTTTGCTCCAAAAAAGCAACTGTTTGCTACTTTTGCTTACCATATTGGATATATTCTTTAAGAAAAGCATGAGCTTTGCAGTTGAGATTGAATTCCTAGGTCTGAAAATTCTCTGAATCTTTTTTCCTTTCTGTGATGTAGGTATTAATAGAGACTACTATCAAATTTTCTAAAAATTAAATAAGATAATTTATATGAAGGCCTAAGTATTAGTACCTAGCAAGTGTTCAATAAACATTAATTATTATTTTATGAACTTCTACATGCTACAGTTGCTTCACTAATGCCTTATTGCTTGGTACTCCATTGAGGTGTGCCTTTTCTAATGGTTCTATGAATCTCCCTGCAAACTGTTTCCCCATTCAGCTAGCAAGAACAATATTGCTGCTACTTCCAGGATGTTACTGTGGCCCAAGATTTATGTGACACTTTCTAAAGAAATCAGGCCATTCAACTGAATAACTTTTATTTAAAAAAATACATGTTGTTTCCTCTTAAGGAATATTCAAGATTTTTAAGAAATTTCAAATTTAAAAAAACTAATTTGCTTCCACATTATAAAAATTATTTTGTAGTAGGTGAGTCTTTGGTTAAATCACTTCTAAATACATACATACAGACATACTGCTAAATTGCCTTAATTCATAAGCAGTGTTTGACTAAAATTAGATATGTACAGTATTCTGTATACAGTAACCTCCCTTATTTGTAGTTCCACTTTCCAATATTTTAGTTATCCGTAGTCAACCATGATGCAAAAATATTAAAGAGAAAATTCCAGAAATAAGTAATTCATAATTTTTAAATTGCGTGCCATTCTAAGTAACATGAAGAACTCTAGTGTCACCTGCTCAGTCCTGCCTGAGATGTGAATCGCCTCACTGTCTCATGCATCCACACTGTGCACACTACTCGCCTGCTAGTCACTTGGTAGCCATCTCAGTTATCAGATCAACTATTCTGTTTTATTATTAGTTATTGTTGTTAGTCTTTTACTTTGCCTAATTTATAAATTAAACTTTGTCATAGGTATGTATGTGTAGGAAAACATATAGTATATATAGGGTTTGGTACTCTCCAAGGTTTTAGGCATCCACTGGGGGTTTTGTAATATATCTCTGGCAGGTTAAGGAGGACTAGTATATAAATGGAAATTCTATTCTATGAACTCTAAGATGTGAATTATTTTAAATAGCGTGTGATTTCTAAGGCACCAGTAAAGCCCTCATGTATATTATTCTTCAATTAAAAAAAAATGGTGATATGTATATACTTCTGTTGATAAGACTATACAGAGTATACACAATACTAAATTTATTTTAGAGAAAGGTAAATTACTTGTATGACAGAGCTCTTGTTAAAAAAAAAAGCTGTTTCATACTTCTGACAATTAGTACTATCATACTTTAGAAAGTGGGAGCCATATAATGTGATTTATTATCTTTTAAATATCTTATTCTAAAAATGACTAATGCTAATATAAAATTGAATCGGGTTATATAAAAAAGAAAAAAGAGAAGAGGAAGACATGTAAGTGGTCTCTGGCAACTGCTTTTTATATGACCTAAGAAAAACTTTTCCAGTAAAGCTGTGGGCAGTAGGACCTGTGAGGGAAACAGATGAGTTGATATACTATAGCTCTTCTTCCTTAAATATTGAATGTTCTTTTAAAACTCCCAGGTTTGCTTGTTTCTTATTATTGTTTTCTGTTTGTTTGCCTGAGTTGCTTTCCTCCTCTCTGGAGGATGCTTTGAGGTTTTCTTAGTCCTGCGTTAAGTAACTTTCTGAGCCATATAAATAGATTGTTTCAACTGGGGATGTTTTCCATCTGTCTTCTTCAATGATAACTGCCTAATGAAACATTTAGAAAATACTACTCCTTTTGACTGACTTTTACCTGTGGCATTGCTCAGAACACAAATTAAAATACTTCTCCTTTAAGTGGGGAATCTCTGCAAAGAAAAGGTGCTAATGCAGAGTGACCCTTCCATGGTATTCTTTAATCCTTGATGACAGCAAGTGAAATGGGACTGGACGCAGAGCAAATTACTTCATTAGTAACATAGCCTAGACTACCTGTGAAACCATAATCTGCATTTTCTAATACATGAGCCGTGAAATGTGATCATTTAACTCTCACGATATTGTCTACTCAAGCTAATTTTTTTTGCTTCAATAAATTACTTGTTAAAATGCAAAATTATTATGTTTTCCTGATTTTTCTATCTTCAAATATAGTACATGGCATGGTATAAACAGGATTATTAACAAAACAATGCAGAACTGCAAATAATTGACTACAGTGTTTAATTTTATAGTGCATTCCCAAAGGGAGCATGTATGAAGCAATGAATCTATACTCTTTCATTTTTGTGAATGATGTATGAAATATACTAATTTAATTGGTACAGAATGGACTTTAATCATTTTGTACCATCATTTTTTGGTTTTATCAATATATCTCAACTGCAAAAATGAGTGACTCAAATTAATACTATAACTATAATATGTTTTTTAAAATATATACTCTTAATCCCCAATAACCGAATGCAAACGCAGTCTGATGTTAATCCTGTAAGAGGTACTTGACCACTGGAAACAAGTTGAAAGAAACACATACTAGTATACAACTGAGAGAAAAATTTCACAATACAGTCTCTCAAGAAGTGTGACATTTTTTGAAATGAGTTTTTTCCTGAGAAAAATTTTATTTAAAAAAGATAGAAAAGTAACAATGTTTTTTTATAGATTAAAAACAAATTATATAATGCAAGTAGTTGATAATATAATTAATTTCAAATATTCTTCTAAGTGTAGAAGAGAGGGGAAAAAAGTTAAAAAAGTATTCTTTGTTAAACATTATAATAACATATCTTCTCATTAATTTTAATCACAGGGCAGGGGTGGGCAATCTCTTTCTGTGAAAGGCAGGTAGTCAATATGCTAGGCTTGGTGCATCATTCGGCCAACTCAGCTATTTTTGCACAAAAGCATCTATAGAAAATACAAAGGGGTATGACTGTGTGTCAATACAACTTTACAGAATTGGTTGTACAGACAGATTTGGCCCACAGGTCATAATTTACCAAACATTTATCCCAGAATAATTTTTAGAGACTGTTATTTCTAAAAGAGACTCCACCCAATAAGGTCTTGAACCAAATAAAATTAATTTAGGATTGATCAGAAAGATAATAAGGAATATTCTATTCTATCAAATCTTTTAAGTATCATTTAGAGTTGTATTTTTGTGTTCCTAGCAATTAGTTTAGGCAGTTTAAAAACATCAGCATTGATACATTTAAAAAGCATTTTGCTGACGCAATGTCTTATGTTTGAAAATTCTTACTGAATGAACACAGAGAGAAGAGATGATGAACACTTCAAGTTATCCATGTTTAAGTTCATTAAAAAGGATAGATTTTTCTCCTATTAATTTATTCCAATGAATCCATGCAAAATGAGCTGAATTTACAAATCAGTTTTCTTAAACAGAAAAAGGTATATTTCCTTTGTCGATCATAAATCTAACAATACAAGTTCTCTTCAGTTCGGTTGTCAAGTCCTTTTCTAACTAATGAAAATAATACAAAATAAAATAAAGCAATACTAGCTACAATTTGTCTTGCAGGGTATCTCATTTATCATTACCACAACAGTAAGAATGAATTCTTATTTTAGAAATAAAGAACAAATCCAATCAGAAATGACATCAAGATTTAAGATAAGCCCCCTTTGTGATTTTAAACTTTTCTCAGTACAAAATATTTAACAAAGTCCTACTATGAATCTCATGCTTTACATACAAAATTTTAATCTCCTTTAACCTTGCAAAATAAGTGTTAATGTTTCTCTAACTGAATATGAATAACCTGTCCATGGTCAGAGAGCTGGCAGAGTCTGACTTGTTCTGCCTGTGTCAGGACCCATACTCTCTCTGCTAAGCTGAGCATTGATAAGCAAGTAGAGATACGAAGATATATTTCAACAAGCCTAATTTCATGGTTAGATTTGTAAAAGCAAAGGCTTGTTAAGATCAATAAAGAAGAGTACAAGGTGATGTTCTGAGTATACGAGAACAGAAGTGATGAGAAAAGAGATATTTAAAATAGAGGACAATATATATAAAACCAAGAGGTTTAAATCTTCTTCTGATATAAATCAGAGCCGTGTTGATTCATCTTCAACAGGGAAGTAATTACACAGATTCAAAAAGTGTTGATATGAACTTTAGACGATAACCCACATATGTAAATTGCATTAATATCATTCAGTTGATATAAATCTAAACGTATATAAGGACAAACACATATTCTATATTCTTACTTCAATCTCTTTATGTTTGTTTTAACAGTTTTTAACTTTTGTCTTGTTTCTGATCCAAATGTGTAGGTTTTAAAATTTGACCTTCTGAAACTGATTTCTATTTAATTGGGTAAATAAGTTATATAAAAATGATTCTCTGAGAATTATTAAAATTTGGTCAATTTTTCAATGCATACTTAAGTAAAAAAGCATTTGCTATCTTTAGAGAATAATCCATTGTATTGAAATCTATTATAGCCTGTTTATTCATCTGATTTAAAAATTACTGAGAAAAAAATGTTTTAAATCTCCCATAATGATGCCAGATTTTTCTCATTTCTCATTGCAGTTTTTCCTTTACATATTTTGAAACTTGTTATTAGCATAAATCAAGTTTCGAATTGTTATCTTTTCCTGATGAATTGAAAAATTAATTATTCGATAATTGCTATCTTTATATCTTATAATATTTTTGCCTTAAAGTCTAGCTTATATAATATTAGTATGGCCACAAAAGATTCATAAAATTAAGTAGGAGTTTCTCCATTTTTCTACTGTTAAATTTTTGTGTGTCTCTTGTTAACACTATAAACAATCAAGCGATTTTTAATTCAGTCTGACAAACTTTGCTTTTAACAAAAGAATTTGTCCCTTGATATGTATTGAGATTATGATTATATTTACATTTATTTTTATCTTCTTATTTCATAATGATTGTTTAGTCTGAGTTTTATGATATTTTCTCATGTCTTAATTTATTGTGTATTGATTAAGGTGATTTCTCCCCAAAATTTGGTATTTATCAGATTTACCCATATAGTTGCAATTCCCTTTGCTCACCATTCCTTTTTGCATCTCAGCTTTTCATAAAAAATCATTTTTCTTTCTTCTATAGTGAAAAATTGAGAAATTTCTTTCATAAGATTTATTAATGGTAAATAACCACTTTTATGTTGTCTAAATAAGCTTTCATTTATTTATATATTTTTCAAAGACAGTTTTTGCCTTGGTTTCACTACAGTGTGTTTTGGTGTAGATTTATTTTCATTTATCTTGCTTAAGATTTGTTGGAATTTGTGAATCTAAAGATTGGTGCCTTTTATCTATTTTGGAAAACTTCAATGAATATTTACTTCAAAAGTTGCCTTTCTTTAATCTTCTCAACTCCAATTAAATATGTTATTTTTACTATCTGTATAACTTCTTCATATTTTCCTCCTCTGGATTTCTATGCTATATCCTAATTTACTTACAGCTTTCTCTAAATTTTTTCATTGTGTCATAACTTTCTGATCAATCATTAGGCTCTTAAATTTAATTATGTTTCATTTCTAGAATTCTATGTGGTTCTTAATATTAAATATAATAGGCTGTTTTTGTTTCATTTTTCTATAGCATATTTTGGAATATTTTTATTTACTTAAGTGTTATTAAATTATGTATTTTATAATTTGTAGCCAATAATTCCAATACCTATTGTTTAAATGTCTGATTTTCTAGAATTTGTATTAGCTTTTGGTTGTTTCTTCTGAGTACTTCAATGATGATGTTTTTTCTCAGGTGTTTTACAACTTCTAACTAGTAAAAATTCTTTAAAGCACGGGTTGAAGGTGCACGCCTACCAAGAGAATATGTGTTACCCATTTCCAAGCAGCCAAGGGCACTGATTTTCCTAATCAGAATCACTTTAAAATAAACCATCACCTGAGAGTTTTTCTATCTCATGGGTGGTTATCCCCATGACAACTTTTCTCTGGTGCATGGCCAAGAATTCATAAGAAATGCTATTTTTGGTATTGTGGTCCAAAACCAGCACAAGAAAGTAGCCTTATTGTTTTGTGTTGTAAATTTTCACGAAAACAGTAATCATTTAAGCTTCATACAGAGATCTTTTTTTTTTCATTAAGTTTATTGGGGTAACATTGGTTAATACAATTATATAATTTTCAGGTGTTCATTATAATTTGACATCTATATAATCTATTGTGTGATTACCACCCAAAGTCCAGTTTCCTTCAGCTACCATATATTTGATCCCCTTTACTCACTTCATCCTCCCCCTCTTCCCCTATATTTGACTCCCTTTACTCCATCTACTTCCCCTCTCTTCCCCCACCCTTGACCCTCTGGTAACCACTAGTCCATTGTCCATGTCCCAGAGTCTCTGTTCGTTCTGTTCATTTGTTGCTTTTAGGTTTATATCCCACATATAAGTGATATCATGTGACTTTCTACTTTTTCAGTCTGGCTTATTTCACTTAGCATGATTATCTCAAGGTCCATTCACATCATCACACATGTTGCCATCTCTTCTTATAGCTGAGTAATATTCCATTGTACGGATGTACCACAGCTTCTTTAGCCAATCATCTATCATAGGACACTTCGGTTGCTTCCATGTTCTGGCCACTGTGAATAATGCTGCTATGAACATCAGTGTGCAAATATCTTTTTGGATGTGGGTTTTCAAGTCTTTGGGGTGAATATCCAGTAGTGGGATTGCTGGAGCATATGGTAGATCAATTCTTAGTTTTTTGAGGAACCTCCATACTGTTTTCCATAGTGGCTGTACCAATTTGCAGTCCCACCAGCAGTGTATGAGGGGTCCTTTTTCTCTGCATCCTCTCTAACATTTGTTATTACTTGTCCTGTTGATTATAGCTATTCTAACAGGTGTGCGATGATATCTCATTGTGGTTTTTATTTGCATTTCCCTAATTGCTAGTGATGTTGAGCATCTTTTCGAATATTTGTTGGCCATTTGTTCATACAGAGATCTTAATTAGATTTGCCTAACTAGGTTAGTCCTCATAGTTCTGAATGAGGCTCATTAATATGGAAATTCTGGTCACCAGGAATTAGTTTTTGCTTTATTTTATCCGCCAAACAACTCTAGTTTACATCTGTGGATTAGTACTTTCTTTTATTTGGGGGGCTTTTGAAGATTCCCTGTATTTTCTTAGATTTTTATATTTTATCTAGCACATTTTAGTGTTTTGCATTAGATGACATTTCTGAATATTGAATTCACCATATTATGAGGAACTGAACATTCTAAATCTATTTTATATTCTGATAATTTATGGCATAAAAAAATGATGAAAATACATTAGGCTTTACTAATTTAGTATGTAATGCAAGCTTAATTCCTATCTCATTACTGAGTTTGGGTCTATGTTTCCAGGTCTTTTCTTTAGTGCCATTTACCTGATCTCCAACTTCAAAATGAAACTATGTTTGTGTCTACTTACCAATGCAGGGAAGTTTGAAAGTGTCAATTCAATCTAGTTAACTTGTCCTTTTAGAAAAGGGCTGTTTAACCATACATAGAAAGAGTTCTCAGTGGTAGCCACATAACTTGAACTGATACTTTTCAGTCAAACAAGAAGCGTTAACATCAAGTTCCAATTTGGTCTAATTATTACCTTGTCTGGCTCAGAGCTTTCCCATAAGAAGTCAAATCTAAACAGCTCTTTGTATAAATGACCTTTTTTTCCTCATGACTGAGCCTCAGAGTAATGTTGAAATCTAAATTTCCTTTTTATTTTTTTAATCTTCAAGTAAGCTTAAACAACAAAAATAACACTGATATCAACACACAAAGTGAAAGCCAATTACAACTTTGTCTTATTCAACATCACCAGTTTTAGAATGAACATGTAAAAGAAACTACCTAGAGTTGAATATAAAGTCATAACACATCTTGTTTCTGTCATTTTCAGATGTCCATGCTGAAATGGGTGAATCAACGAAAAAACTCCTACTGAATGTGAAATATAGTATTTGTTCTGCAGCCATATGGCTGTGTGTGGAATCTGAAGTTTGCTTTTGTTTATTTCCCCAGCTTATTCTTTCACAGAATACATGACACTTAAGTGGCAGAAAGAGTTCATGCTCCTCCATTGTGTATGTTACAGGAAGTAATTATGCCACTTCTACCAAGTGTCTTTAAAGAGGGAGTTGTTTCCTTCCTTTGGTCTCTCTAATGTTGCTGGCTGGAATGTGATTCAATAGCTATAGCCAGCAGCCATGTTAGACCATGAAACGACCTTGGGAGAGAGAATCACAGAGAAATAGGATGGAGAGGGCCTGATCCTATGACCCTACAGTGAAACATATTAGCCATGACACAAGTCACACTTGAACATCTTGAACATAAGAACAAAAAACTCTGGGTCTTGTTTAAGCCAATTTGTTGTGTGCTGTAACTGTTACTAGTACAGGTACACCTAATTCCAACTAACATAGATTTTGGTATCTAGAAATTGAGGGCTACAAATAATGAGACCTAAACTCATAGCATTTGCTTAGTGGAATTTGTAGGTCGTAGTATTTCATGATCTGAGCTATTGTCGCCTGAAAGCTTATTATACCTGAACAAAACACTGGAAAAAGCATTTCTCGCTTTTTCTTAGAGGGCAGATAAAATGCCAACAAGAATAGTAACATTAAGGAAAACATTAAGAAATATTAAAAAAATTCAGATTATTGATTTTTGCTGGCTGCTTCTTGCCACTTTAAGAGAAACCTTAAGGAGAAATGCACATCATCCATGCTAGCCTGTCTGCACACCGCTATGATAGAGACTTTGTCTGTTAGTACACAGTACTCTGAACAGATTGAGAATCTGGTAAGCAGAGACTTTGTGGATCTCAAAAAGTAAAATTCTTTCTTTTCTGAAACTGGGACATTTACCTTTCATTGGCTCTTAAAAGCCCCCTCAGTAGGAGACTGACACCCAGAGCTTTTCCTGAGCACCTTCTATTAAGAGTTCTAGGCCAGACAATGGAGGTCAGCCCCCCAGCAAACTTAGATTAAAGATGTTGCCTTCCCATTCAAGCCTCTTGTTTGGGAAATCCTAAAAGGAGCCTAAACCAGAGAAGCAGCAGTTAGAGACTGTATATTTGTGGATATATAGAAATGTATAGATATACATAGATATATAAATATAGATTATTCATATACTTATCACGAGAAATTATGTAATTGCAAGGGCTAGCTGAGCAAGTTCAAAGTCCCCAGGACAGGCATTCAGGAAAAGAATATCACCTGCAGGCTGGAATCTGAGGACCTGGAGTTAAAATTGTCAGTCCACAGTGCAAGCAGCAGAGAAATTGCAGGTCTAGCTGCCATTTCACACCGAGGAGGTGAATCAGCAGATCAGCCACGATGAGATAGGCCAGCAGAGCATAACAGTGACCGTGCGTGTCCCAGAATGTAGACAATGCTGTACTTTTCCTGCCATTTTGTTGGTGGTGTGGAAGGAAGGGAAAGAAGGATGAGAAATGGACAAAATATAGAAACCAGTCAGTAAAATTTGTGGCTTAAAAATTATAAGCTGTGATTTCCTGCTCAGAGAATTGGCCAGGAACAAACACTTTGCTTGTTAATAAACTGAGGAGTTTACTAAGTTTGTAAAGAAATTTTATTTTCCAAAGAGCTGCAAGCCTGACATGCATATGCCTGTTTCTTTACATCTAAAACACCCCTAAGTCCCCAAATCCACACCCTGAGAAAGCTGGTCAGCTCCAAAAAGAGCAAGTTCCATGTCCATGTTAAATATGGCTGGCCATGAAGTATAATAGAGGGGAGGAATCTTCCAGATCACAGAAAAAGGAGCCAGATATCACCAATAGTTTATTCCGCTGCCAAAACTGAAGCATTTACTAGTCCATCCCTGAAGGATTCGATGCTTGCTAAAGAACTATGACTACTTTTCCAACAGAGAGTTTTAATTGTGATTAGTCTGTTCCTACTCCAACATATACTTTCTACATATACTTCTAATGTATATTAGAAGTGGTGATAGCATATGACTTGTCTTTGCACTTACAGGTTGTCGAATAGGATAAAGTCTCACACACCATCCTAACCAAGAACTGTACATTACCTCAGTATCTTAGATTTGAGCTGGATGCAATAATTGGATAAGGTGAGTTAAGTGGCCAAATGGAGCTTCCCATCTCTTAAGTGATAAAATTTTACCTGGATCCTGACTTCCCAGAAAAACATTACATTTCTTTGTCTTACATGCCATCCAACGTGTTCGTATAACTAAGCCCTGCTCAGTAGGATGGAAACATTTTCCCTGAACACTTTCTTGATAGATAATTGGTATACACCTTTTACTTGTATCTTCATTACCTATTTTTCCATTTCATTGCCAGAAATACAATCTGATAGTGGCCACCTTTGCCCACAGGTTGAAGGGACCACCGTAGCGATGGCAGAGTGGTGACCTGGTAATAGTTTGGAACCCTAAGTGTTTATTGAACAACACTACCTTAGGAGCACTGGCCTGTTTAACTCAAACACAGTTACCAGAAATAATATAACTCTAATCTTTACTGATAAATGATTTTGCTACAGTGTCTTTTAAGATGAAATATTTATATTTTATCTATGTATTATTTTTCGTCATCCCCTAACTTGCTTTATTTCTAGAAATGTTGCCTACAATTTTGCTGAATTGTGCCTTTAGTCATGTTTCTTTTATCTGTCCTGTACGTAATCACTTACAGTCATTTCATTGGAATTTCTAGGAAAAAAAATGTTTTTATTCCTTAATAACGGAACCATGTTAAAACAAACATTGATTTAATTCTCTCATCTGGGCTACATACTCACATCTAATTTTTGTAGACTCTGTCTTACCATTAAATTTAAGCATGGCTCATGAGTAATATTAATTAAATTGTTCATGAAGCAAAATGTGGCCCAAGTGGCTTGTACAAAGATCCTGGCTGTCGAAGTGTTAAAGCTAAACACAGTTCATTGGACTCTGTCTCTAGCTAGATGGCACACCATCATTACATTCTGTCTTTCAAAACGTATCTGTCTTAAATCAGTTTTCCATTTTGACTATTTCTGAATAATGTCCTGTGGAATCACAAACTATAAGGTACCAACTTTACTAGTAAATGCAATCTCTAAGGTAATAGAAGAATTGTAGGAAACTGTATTAAAAATTGCAGATCAGATGTATCAGACTTTAAAACAGTTCTATACCAGCATTTTCAAAATTCGGGCCTAGTGGTAAGAGTTCAGCCAGATATAAAAAGATTACATGTGAAAAAATTATAATTTAAGAAGTTTAAGCAAGTGAATGTTAAATAAAATGTAACAAGCTTTAAATGTACTGGAGCACTAGTTATGGTCAAGTGCATCTCAGCAGTGGAGGTAAAGGTCATTGGGTATAGGTTTTACAGCATTTCTCCAACTTAGTAGACTAAGAATCATTTTTCTCTCAACAGTCCATGTTTTATGGCTCCTAATATTGGAATTAATTCTGTTGCATTATCAGTAGAATTGACCTTGGACAACCACGAAGCAGCGTAGTGGCTTCAGATCTTGTAACCCATAGTGGAATTTTATTCACGGTGTGGTTAACAGTAACTTAATTTGTTTTTTCTGTTCACCCGGGTCATGGAGTCAGGTTGAATAAAGTCAACCTGAGTTGGTCAGGTCTAATATAGTTAAATTTACTGAGATGTGCTTAAATCATAAAAAGTCTAGAAGCTAGTATTAAACTCCAAATCTGACCATCCAGAAAATGCTAAGGCTCAGAAGAGCTTCCAGAGCCTTCTGGGGCCAGTGACTACGCACAGCAAGCTTAGCCCTGGGATGTATAATAAATCATGGATCATTTGGCGAAGATGCCAAATGAGGCATGCGATCCTAATAAAACTAATGAAGTCTGAGTTCAAAAGCCTTACACTCCAGGGACAGGCTACAGAGATACTCACTGACAGAACATATTTCATGTGTGGTATTATGTATGAAAGACTGATGAAATCTTTACAGTAAAAGACTGATAAAATGAATGGCTTCTAGAAGGATTTTATGTAGTTCTTTATTCTTATGTAAGACAGGTTTTCTGATGATATTATTTGACATTGTAATAAAAATCAAATTCAATACAAAGTTTATATAACAGAATAAAACCCCTTTTACAAAAACTGATCTCGCCTCATGATAAATTGGTCCTGAAACACCTATCTTATCTTCTCATCTTATCAACACCATCCAAACATTTTGAAGTCAGTACTAATGTCAGAGCACTTTCTCATTAATGGAGAGCCACAGAGACCAAAACTCACACTTGTGAGTACATGTGTATATGGAGGCAGGGGAAGATTCAACTATTTTGGTTCAAAATCATATTTGAAAATTTTCTATATCTACTTATTTGTAATATATAATCTACAAATTCTGGTGACTTAAAGATTAGCAAGCCACAATTTTTCAAACCATTCATTACTTCCCGGCATAAAAAACTGCTCCATTTTTATATTGCTTTTCAGTGATAAGAAATTATGTTTAAAAATATGTATTATAATTAAGACTGTGCTTGATTGCCTTAAAAAAAAAAAAAAAGACAGTGGCTCTACATCAACAGATTTTGTTATTTCCTGGGCTGTTCAGAGAAGAATGGATTGTAAAGCTCCTTGGCAGTGAAGTACATAAAGAATATATATTAAAGCAGGGAGATTTTTCTCCTGGTCAAATAGATCTAACGTGGTTAATTATATTGAAAAATGCTTAAAAAGTCTCTGGAGAAGACCCAGGATATTTTTCTCTTCTTCCTAATCTTGGCCTTCCTGGCTATAAACTTATAGTACAATTCTAAGCATTTTCTCTTTCCCTCCCATAGTCACAAATCCAGACTGGGAAGAAAGGGAAAAAAAAAAAAGAGTGGAGAGAAAGACGACAGACCTGAGAATAAGTTACATCCACATAAAATATAGAAAAACTCCCCTTAATTCCCCATGACCCCCAATGCTGTCACAATCTGAACAAAACTTTTAATAAAGATGTTTCATATTTATCAGTTATCTGTGACCAACATCAGTCATAATACATCTCATTTCTACATCATCATTTCTCAAAGTTTTATCAATAAACCAAGAACTACTTACCTTTGGGGGCAGCGGTGGACGGGGGTTGCCAAATATTGCCAATCCCTGGTCCAAGCTCCAAACTCGCTGAGCCAGAAGCTCTAGGTGTATACCTATAGGGCTGTTCCATTCACTTCTTGTCATTTTTTTTTTTTCTTTAACAAAGTGGTGCTCAAATTTTGGTGTGTTTTAAAATTACATGGGATGCTTGTCCAAACTACTGATGCCCTAGCCCCTCCATGGACATAGGTCATCATTTGACTGTCTGGGTTCTGGTCATTAATTATGAGAATGAGCTTTCCAGGTGATCCTGACACTCACCTTAGTTTTAGGATCATGACTTGAAATCTATGTAATGTGGGCTGAATGGCTGTTACCAGGCTAGGAAACTATTCTGTTACGGAATCAGGTGGCCAGGTTACGTTTTTCTCCAAGTGAATTTGAAAGATTTAAGATACATCTTATTTCAGTCTGTTTCAATATAGAGTAAACATTTTTTAAAATCTGCATTTTAATAAATATCTTCCATAAGACATATGTAGAAACAAACATAAATTTTACAAAAAAAAAAAAAAAATTAAAGGAAGTCTCATTTTAACACTTGGATGTTTTTTGTTGATTATAAAATGATTTACTTGTCTACGGCCATACCACCCTGAACAAGCCCGATACCATCTGATCTCGGAAGCTAAGCAGGGTCAGGCCTGATTAGCACTTGGATGAGAGACCACCTAGGAAGACCAGGTGCTGTAGGCATAAAAAATTAAAAATTAAGGGATTGTAAACTGACAAGATACTTGCAATCTGTGAGGTCAACCAAGGGTTGCCTCACCTAAAAAATAAAAAAATAATTTTAAAAAAATGATTTACTTATTTTTCTTTTTCTGGGTTTCGAGACTTATCTAGAAAACACGGCATGGCTTTGGCAATGTGTAGGGTCTCCAGGCCTTTTTTTAAATACATAAGACTGTAACTATTACTGTTAACAGATTAACAGGTCTCTAATAACTTAACAGTTTGAGTACTTGGACTCTATCAAGCTCAGTCTTTTTCTCTCTTTTCCTCCCTCTCTTGCCCCTTCCAACCCTCAGCAAGTAGCTCATTGCCAGTCTCTAATAAATAGGATTTTCTTCCCCTAATATACCCTGCAATAGAGAGAAATGAAAACTCTAAACCTGCCCCTCTTCTTTTCAGACAAAATAACAGGAACTTATTAAATGCTCTGCATAAGTCCTGTAAGTGCTTAAATCTCTTTATTTTCTATTTAAGTTCTCTCCTTCTCTTTCTGCTTAGACTCATAAAATTGTTCCATTTTTTTGGCCATGTGCTTCAATATCCCCACAGACAGATCAAGCACAAATGACTACGATGGCTTCCCCAGGCCTCTAAGGATATGTTGTGTTCATTTATTTGTTCTCTTTTCTAACCAGGTATTCTGCCATGTGGGACTTTCTTCCTTCTAGATGATGTCTTCTTAATAATTTCACTGTTAACTTATGTTAAATTCATTAAACAAGGAAAATTGATGTGGCTCTATAGCACTGGTGGCCTATGTAAGCAAAACAAAATCTAAACCTGTAAATGAATCAGGGTTAGGAAATCAGTCATCTAGGCTTTCAGCTATAGCCAGTCAATAATTTCCTTACTTTGCTTTTGTACTTTCTCTGTATGTCTTTCCTCTGACTCCTGTAGCAAAGTGCTTCTAACCACTTCCAATTTGACACTGTCTGATTTCAGTTGATTCTTGCTCAAATATACTCTTAAAATCTTTAATATAACTCAGTTTGTCTTTTAAAAAATAGTTATAGAGAACTTCATTGGTCTTAAGTACTTACTAATGAAAATATAAACAGAAATAAATGAGTATATACTTATGATATAAAATTAGACTGATTCTTGTGCCTTATTTAAGATCTTCACAGTATACTAGTAAAAGAAATCATATTTTGTGTATATTAATGTAAATATTGCAATATTGTGTCAATTTGTATTATTTGTTGAAGGATTAAAAATGACATTGCTTCATTTCCATTATTTATTTACTTTACACATTCCAATTTTTCTACTTTCCTTTCTCTTGCCAATCCAAATTGAGTGAACTGCTAAGGAGTTTTTGGTGCTCTCTTTTTGGAAGCCAGCATTATTCACTCATAGAGGTGGCAGAATGGGCATCATAATTCATTGTTAACTGTGAGCTATCCCACATAACACCTAAAATTCAACATGGTGATAGAGGCCACAGTAATCAAAAAGGGAAAATGCCCAAAGCACTCAAACCTTCATACAACTGGAAAGGATTTCTAATAGCCAAGATCTCATTAAAAGATAAGAATTGCTTATAAAGACTGACAAAGGCAAGGGAGGCGCTCAGACTGTGATTGACAGCACACCTGAACACTTCGTCCACAAGAGACCTCCACACACCAGGGGTAGCTGCCAAGGGCATAAGGTTTCAGTTCAATTTAGAACAACAAAGAGCTTTGCTCCCCTTTTTTGTCCCTGACCTCATAGCGCCCGAGCTCTTCTACATAGGTCACTTCATCTCATTGTTTAAAGAACTATAAAAATCCAGTTGTGTATTCATAAGAGAATTTGTTTGACTACTCAATGACTGCTTTTAAATCAATTAAGGCCCATGTGGGCAAATATTGTTAAACCCATGCATGGGGAACAAATTTAATAAACAAGAAACACACGTACACACACACACACACACAAAATATCCCAATACGATTGAGTTGTGTTTGTATGTTCTATGGCTTAGTTCTAATTTTTTTCTGCCTCTTTGACAAAGGAAAAAAGATTTTAATAAAATGTGTATGATAATAATAACTTGATTTTCCAAAAAGTGACCACATTGTTGCTGCCATTGTGAACTTCACAGCTCAAATCTCCTGCTTTGGCATTCAATGTCTGCACATATTGGCTCTCAGAAGATTATGGCCCTAGTTCCTGGTCTTCTAATGGCGAGCTCTATGACTTTGTTACTTAACTGTAAGATTTAGTGGAATGAAGGAGTTATACTAACTGCTTTCACTGCATTATTTTTTGAGCATGTATTAAGCATCTTCTATGTGAGAAGCTCTATAAAATGTATGGAGTAGAAAATGACAATGTGATCAGTCCCTTCCCACAAGAAGCTTGATTTATTATGAGAATCAGAAAGGAAAACTGACCAACATCATCTATTATGATCAATCCTGTGGCTTTATCTCACTTGACATTCTATTCTGTTCTATTCTGTCCTATTCTGTCCTATTCTGTTCTATTCTATTCCATTCCATTGCATTCCATTCCATTCCATTCCATTCCATTCCATTCCATTCTGTCCAACTCTATTCCACCATCCACATTCATGTAGCCTCACCAAATATCTTGTCATCTCTACAACTCCACCATATCTGAAACAAAATAATGAAACAAACATTCTAATTTTTTAATTTGATTACTAAATTATATTCAATATAATAATTATTTGACTATCAAGAACATATTGATCCACTGGTGACTTTAAGCTTTCCCTATACAGATGGGAAGGAGTTGGGGGATGGTTGATAAAGTGAAAGGGATTAAGTACAAATGATGGTTACAAAGTAGTCACGTGGTTGAAAAGTATAGCATGGGAAATATGGTCAAAAATACTGTAATAGCTATGTATGCTGTCAGATGGGTACCAGGTTTATTGGGTGGTCACTTCATAAATTGTATAAATGTCTAATCACTATGTTGTACATCTGAAACTAATATAATATTGTATGCCAACTGTAATTGAAAAACAAAAATTATCAAAAAGAAAAAAAACACAGTGGGAAATTTTTTTTTTATCCCTTGGCACCTTTAATCTTTCCCTGTATACCTGAAGTATAGTTTTATTGGATGCATAAAATATTCAGATAAAATAAAAAATCAAAGGTAAGGAAAAAAATCAACGAAACAGAAAAAAAGCATTCAACAGAAAAACATTACAAAAACAAACTTTGGTTCTCTAGTATAATAAAATTGATAAAACCATAGCAAGAGCATTTGAGGAAAAAAAATCAATACGAATGAAAAAGAATACTTAAGATACTTAAAATATTAAATATATAAAAAGAATATAGTCAACAACTTTATGTCAATACATTTGTTAATTTAGACAAAACAAGAAAATTTCTTCACAACAAAATTCACAAAAACTAAAACAATAAAAAAAGAACTCGAAATAATTTTACATATGTTTCAATTTTGGATTTTTAGTTAAAACCTCCATATAAACATATTTTAGGCCCAAAGAACTTTCCTGAAGAATTCATCTTTGCATTTAAGAAAGAAATAATTCAATTTACATAAATGCTTCCAGATAATAATAAAAAGGAAAGACAACTCATTTCACAAAGTTAGTGTAAATTTGATAACCAAAATTTATAAAGATTATTACAAACAAAGAAAATTGCAGGACAATTCAGAGACAAAATCCCTAAATATGATATTTAAAGAAAATCTAATGATATATTAAAAGGTAAATTCATGATGACAAAGTAATTTTATTTAGGTTAACAGATAAAATAAAAAATCATAATCATCACAAATTTAGTAAAAATATTTGAGGAAAATAAATGCATATTTATGTTTAAAAAGTTCTCAGCAAACTCAGAACAAAAGGAAATTAAATTTTCTCCTATAATCTTATCTTTCTCTTCTTCCTGTGAGCAATTTCACATATACGTCAATGTTGAGAAAATGCCTTTGACCATTTAATACAATCACCTATGTTTTTTTTCAGCTTCTGTTTTCTACAATAAACAGATTATTTCACTTGCTACTTTTTTTTCACATTTGCTTATATAATATATACAATGCAATTTAAATTTCTTATTGTCTGTCAACTAAATTATCACTTCCTTGAGGTGAGAGATTATGAATAAGATAGACATTTAGATGATAATAAAGCACTTATTCCTTCAGTAATTAGAAAGAATGTTTCAAGCACTAACAGGTTGGGTTCTAGATACACAATAATAAAACATGAAGCTTGCCCCCAAGAAATTCAGTCTAGTAGAGAAGAAAGACATATAAATCAAAAGAAACAATAAACTTACTGGGCAAAGACAAAGACAATGCAATAATAGAAAAATATATATATATTCGAGTGTGTAGTAATATAAGCCTATATAATGTTATATTTTAATAGCAACTTTCTACTAAGATTTTCTGATACAATCAATTTACATTTATTAACTGAATGCACTTGATATAATTACTTAACTATGTTCTTGAATATATAAAATCAAGTGAGAAATAATCCCCATCCTTAACAAAACTATAATTTGATGGAAAAGGATAGATAATAATGAAATGTGGCAGATACATTATAGAGATAAGAATACAGTGATCTGGGAACAAAAAGAACAAAGACACCAGCTCTGTCTGAGACATCAGGTAAGGAGTCATTGCAGTGACCATCAATTACTTGTTCAATCGATACATACCGACTCACTTCAATAAGGTGAGACTGTGTTAAAAGCCCACAGGTAAAGCAGTAAACAAACAAAACCTGGAATATAGCAAGATTTAATGTTTTTTTTTTAAGCCATTTCAAATGAATATAGTTCAGAAGAAAATTATACACATAAGAAAAAGCTTCAGAGGCAATACGGTGGTTGGGATGTCAGGTCTGAAGCCCAAATGCCCATATTTTATTCTTATCTTAGGCACTAACTAGTTAGGTAACAGTGGGACAGGTTAATTTTCCAATGTCTCATTTTCCTTATTTTTAAATGTGAATAATGATATGAATAGCATATACCTCTTATGTTTGTTGTAACTGTTAAATGATTTAATACATACAAAGTATGTACCACAACAATGAGAATATAGTAATTCCTCAACATAAACAGCAGTCCTCAAGCAGGTAGTCAAAAATCAAATATACACACAAAAAACACAAATGCATCGATACAAAAATCCCAAAGAATTTGACACTAATTAGGAAATTAAAAAAACAAAACAAAAGTCATTTATTGAGAAGGCTAGGAGTGAATCAGCCACTGACGCAATAGTCAAATAAAACACCAATGTGTAGTATCAGATCTTTCATTTAGGTGTTATTAACTAGAATGAGGAAGGTAGCAAGAAAGGATAGAAGTATATGCAAGAGAAAAATTAGAAAAAAGAGATGAAGGATAATAGTCATATTTTGTATTTTTTAATTAATAAAATACATGGCAAAAATATTTTAATATCTGTATTTACCAAAGTTTATTATATTTTCCTGTGTGCCATGGATTCCTTTGGCACTCTAGAGAATTGTGAATTCTATGAACCTCATCTCAGGATATTTTTTAATGTATAAAATAACGTTCATGGGAACATAAACCAATTATATTGCAATATTGCTTTTAAGTCTAACTAAATTAGGTACTTTTGATACATGGTAGAAATCATGGAAATGAAGAATAACTCAAATAACCTTGTTCTTTGAGTTAAAGATTTAATTTTATTAAAAATAAATATGAAGTGTGAAAATGAGGCATTTTGCTTATCTGCATCAATGAATTGGTCTGGAAAGTTTACATGGAATTAATGAGTAATGACAATGGCTGAAATGTCATTGCATCTAAGCCTGCTGATCTGCAAACCTGTCTTTATCCAGTTGAATCTTAGACTCTCACCCTGCTTAATAAACTTAACTCTTAATGCCCTCAAGTACCTGATTGTAGTTACAAAGGTCACATTTATGCAAAGCATAGCAAAAGTATTAATTTTAAGCAATTGTAAAGAAAACAGTAGCATATCATTTTCAATTGTAAACAGCCATAAAAAGTTCTGGAATGCATAGTTTATATCTTATATGATGTGTTAGTGTAACATGTAAATATAGTAATGCATCTACATGAACTGAGGATGCATTGCTTTATCTCTATATGCTCTATATACTACTATTATTTTCTGTTTATAATTTATTCTTTAATGTTGATATCATATGCAATTTGAATAAATTATAAATAAGCATATCTAGTTATCCAAATTAGACATAATAAATATAATTGAGCATATTAAAATGTAGGGTAACAGTGACTAACCACATAGAAAAATATAAAATTAAATCTTCACCCTACACTATATATCAAGAAGCAAATTTCAATGAATTATAGCAATAGGTGTAAAAATAGAATTAAATGCAAATAAACATATAAATAAAAGAATAAACATATCTAGTTATTGATGGAAAATATCTAATGGAATTCTAAAAAACAGCTTTAAAATCAAGAGAAAGTTGATAGATTTAATAATGTAAACAAAATATATATATTTTTCCTTAAAATGTAAAAGTTAAAATTAAATTGAGTACATCATTTTAATGAATATTACACAGGATATTATGTTTAAAATAAATGAGATTTAATAAACCTTCAAGAAAAAGATGATACATCTAGAAAAACAAGTGAGGAAACAGACAATTTATACACAAACATATTTTTGTTAAATACATCTCAGTAATAGTTTTTAAAATTTCAAATTAAAATTGACCTTAGTTTTGTCTCAGAAATATATATATATGTGTATGTATATTGCTTTAATTCTAATTTTCACAATTAGCATGGAGAAGAGACATATATTTGCTAAGAATAATTTAACACATGCTAATTGTATTAAAAATATTAACTTAGTCACAATTTATCCTATAAGAATAATCAGAGAGGTAGAAAAAAATTATGAATAGATATTAATCTCCAAAAGATAGAATAATAGAAAGAACTTTTAAAAAAGAAGAAAATGTGCTCATTTATGTGTAATGAGCTATCTGAAAAAAATATGTATGTAAGTATAAGCATGTAGAAAAAAGATTGAAAAATGCACATCAAAATGTCAAATGAGACTTCTGCTTCCAATCGAGATGGAGTAACAGAACAGATTTATCCTTCCACTTGAAAAAAAATCAAATATTTAAAAAAAACATACATAAAACAACAGGCCTCCATAATTAGATACTAAGCAAGGAAGAACTGATTTTTAAGAAATGAGAAATTGGGAAGTAAACAACTCAAGCTCTAAGATTGTTCTCACTTATTGCTTTGAGAAGGTTTCCAGGTCATAGTACAGGAAAGGAAGATCCAGTCAGAGCCAGGAAATGAGGGGCCAAAACTGGGACTCCAGCAAAGCCATGGCAAATAAAGTTCTCAGGACAGCACATGAGAAAAGAGAAAGCTGCAAAGAGAAGGAATGCCGGAGATTTGCAGGGGGTCTACTTCAAAATTTCAATTGACTCGTATTGATCAGGGTGTACAAGGGAGAAAACTACTTGAGACCCTTGGAGAGAAATACTTGAGAGGATTAAGTGCAACAACTCCTAGAGGTCGAATAGTAAGGAATAGTACCTGCACTCAACAGCCACAGTAATAAACATTAGTCAGAGGGCACCAGTGAGAGTAATAAGAAGGATCTTGCCTCAAAAGAGGGAAAGGTTAACCCTGTATAAAGTGAAGATCTGGTCCTATCTAACAAAGCCTAAAAGGAAGACGTGAAAGAACTTGTTACTAAATGACTTAACCCTGTCTAGTACCAAACTCCAGAGTACAGAGAATATAAAACTAAAACTGTGTGCAGGACCACAGTACATTCACCTCTTTCGGCATTCAGTCAAAAATTACAAGATATATAAAAAAATAGGAAAATATCACCCATACCGAGTATAAAAATTAATCAATTGAAACAGATCCAAAAAGAACAGAGCTAACAGAATTACTAGACAAGAACATTAAATAGTTTTTACTACTGTAATCCATATGTTCAAGATAGAGGAAAGAATAAACATTTCAATAGAGTCATGAAGATTAAAAAAAAAAAAAAGGACCCAAACTGAACTTCTGAGCTAAAAATTATGTCTGGGAAGACAAACACAATAGACGGGATTTATGGCAGATTAAATATGGCAGTGGAAAAGATTAGTAAACTTGATGACTAGCTTTGTTTAGCTTCTGATTGATCATGTAACTAACATATTACCCTAGATTTAGTGGCTTATTAAACACATGCATTTATTATGTTTTTTGTCTTATAGGTTAACAGTCCAACTCAGGTGTCACTTGGTTAAAAATTAAAGTGTTGGAAGGACTGCTTTCTTTCTGTACATTTTTGAGTAAAACCTATTTCCCTGCCTTTTTCAGCTTTTGGAAGCTGTCCTCATTTCTTGATTCATGGTCCCTTTCTCCATCTTCAAATCCAGAAATAGTATATTGAGTTCATTTCATGTTTCCTGTCTATGGTCTATTCTTCTGCCTACTTTTCCATTCTTAAGGGCTCATGTGATGAGAGTGAGTCCCCCTCACCCCGGGAAAAAACAAGGTAATCATCCTATTTTAAGGACATCTGAAAACAGCATTAGTTCTATCAGCACTACACAAAAATATTAAGAAAGAAGAAATGTCTCAAATAAGTGACCTCAGCTTTCCTTAAGAAATGAAAAAATAAACAAGCAAATAATAATTAAACCCCAAATAAAAAGAAGAAAAAAATAAAATAGATCACAATAGAAATCAATAAAAAGTTGAAATATACAAATGTGTATTGTTTATACATTTGTATATTTATACAAATATATAAATATATTTATATATATTTATACAATTTATATATATACATGTATATTTATACAATTTCTCTACTAGGTATTTATACAATTTCTCTATATTTATACAATTTCTTTACTAGGTATTTTTAATAGACTGAAATAACACATTAATATTTTCAGAATTTAACAAATATAATTTTAAATCTCCAGGTTAATAGATTTAAAACAAAGATTATGCTTTAATAAAAGGCCAACAATATTAAATACTGAGATGTAATTATAATCGAAATCTTAAAATCAATTCTGAGAGGGAGAAAGAATATTCTTTATCAAGGCCATGTTTGAGAGGTATGCAATATAACAACTTCTAAGAATCCATTAATTAATTTCATAAACATGTATTAAGCACCTACTTGCTATGAACCAAGCAGTGTACTGGGACCTGAAGATTCAGCAATGACCAACCAGTAGAATTGCGCTTCTGCATCGCAGCATACGAAGACGTCTGCGGCAGCTGCAAACGGCACCTGGACCATGCCCCGGAGCTCCTCTCCATCTCCACCTGAGAAGCTCACTGTGCTTCTTCTCCTTCTCCTTCTTTTTCATCTTTGTTTTAGTAAAGTATCTTTTGATGCAGTTTTTTAAAAAAGTCTCCTCTGCACGAAGGGTCACTCTCTGATAACCCAATTCTTTCCTCTCAAGCCGGCATGGTGCATATGTTTGTGTGCACGTGTGCTGAGGCAGAGCAAGACAGGACCTTGCCAGAAACATGGCTTCTTCCTAAATGCAGACTTGCCTTGGGGCTTGGCCCACAATACCAGATGTAATTACACATGGTGACCTTTGTACCTTACAAATCCTATGGTTTCTCCCACCAAATGGTTACCTTTTGTAACCCAGAAAAAATATTCAGTAAGTTTCCTGCATATGCTTCATGGTAATTAAGAGGCTGAAATGGAATATTTAGAGAACATCTAGAAAATGGTGTAACTTAATGCTACCAGTTAGCATAATCAGTATCAATGACAAAGCCCGCAAATCACTGTTAAATATAACTTTCATTTTCAGGTTTCCTCTCTAAACTGTGCATTCCTTTAGGGGCCATGTCTCGCCCATTTTTATATCTTTAGTATCTTGCAAAATACTTGCATATATGATGAAGCGGACAATAAATATTTATTAACTAAATAACAATAGCTATCAATTTTATCTAAATGTTTTTAACTTTATTCAGGTTTTAACAAGCAAACTCCAGAATAAAATGTTCTTGTTTTCTAACTTCAGTTATAAAAACAGTCATAGGGATGTAAAGTACAGCATAAGGAATGCAGTCAATATTATTGTAATAACTATGTATGGTATCAGATGGGTACTAAACATATTGAGATGAACGGTTCATAAGTTATATAAATGTTTAATCACTATGGTGTACACCTAAAACTAATATAATATTGTATGTTAACTGTAATTAAAAAATAAAAAAATTTTTTTCAAAAATCGTGGATGTGGAGAAGCTATTGCAAATGATGTAATCTTACTAAGGGAGACTGAATCTCTTTTTCATAGTTCATGCTAGAAAAACACAGCATCTTTCATTTTCTTCTCTGAGTCCTTTAAGTATTCATAATTTACCTAATGTGAGTTCCATCTGGGCACCTGAGAGTTCTGACAATTTTCACATGTAAAATTAGATCATTTTGATAATGAACCTCCGAGACCACCATTTATGTTTAAACTCGAATCCTTTCAAACACGCATTTTTTTAATAGTGTATAAAGATAAAAAGAACTCAAAGTACACAATATCTTGGTGATAATTGAAATCTCTCTTCTATAGCAAGAAATGTTTTGTTTCCTTCTTTTTTGTCTTAAATAGTCTTATTTATTTATGGCATCGTGCTCGCAAACACTTGTTTTCTTATGTATTCAGTTCTAACACCTGCTTCTTTGAAGCAAGCTGAAGAGACACTTTTATGGTTACCTGAGCTGCTTTTTTATGGGGGCGGGAGGAGTTGTTTTGTTTTGTTTTTGTTTTCTTACTGTTTTGTGGACACTTGTAAACATTTAAACATCTTTTTCCCTCAGAATTGTCCAATTAGAGCAACCTCAGAAATAAGGTCACTGACAGTAACTGTGTCTTTCAAAAGCTTCTCCAGCAAGAGTTTCTCAAGAATTCTGAATAATGGGACCATCACTGATGCTCTTGAATTCTCTTTAAGAAGAGTTATTTCTTCCAGTGGCCCCTGGAGCCCTCCTCATGATGTGTCATGCCTTGCTCTAGGAAGATCTTGAGCTTGAAAACATACAGGTATAGTCCAAATATTCTTCCAAAGCTAATTAACATGAGTTTCCACACCTCCAGATACATATTAGATTAACCTAACAAATTTATGATGATAGTTCCTATCCATAAGTTCTTTGTACTACCACTGTTTGGATTGTTTGCCTTTCACTACCCCAAAGGTCTCAATGAGGCAAAATGAAAATGAGATAAAAGTGTCAATGCTCCCTGCTGACAGAGTGAAGATGGATATGACAAACTCTCCATGCAGTTAGTGTGTTTCCAACCAGGTACCTAATGCATACATCCCCTTCTCCCAATGACTTACTAATCACCTTTTCCTCATTCAAACAACAGATTAAAATTATGATTTCTGTCTTGCTAATTTACATCATTATGCCCACTCCTTAACTTTGTATCTTGCTATGGATTATGGCACATAATTTCTATATTAATATGAGTTGATGCTTTAATTTGTAAAACTTTTATTTATAGACATGCAATTTCTGTGATTATAATTTTTCTTGACAGTTAAACAAGATACTAAAATTATTTTCAATTACATTATAAGCATAAAACACAGTAGAAATGTTAAAATCCTAAAATATCCTGTAAATGTAAAAATATCTAAATTAGAAGAAAGATTATAAATAACTGACATAATTAGAGTGAGATTTTTTTTCTTAGAGGATTAAAACATTCCTACATATTTTAATTTTGCACGTGAACTGTCAAGCTATATATTGTAAAGAACAAACTATTTGAAAGTCTAACTATATTATTAAAAAATTAAACTAGTTTGCATTTAAGATGGAATTTGAATTCTGTATGTTTTATAGGATTATACATTCTGCGAAAGTTGTTGGCATACACGCATATACATATACCCAAACATTTATTTAATAATATCTTAAATCCCAGTAAAAATACTGAAGAAAATAGTGATCGTCAGAGCTAACTGACCCAGAGAAGCGGGGATAGGAATTTGTAAAGATATCACTACTCCCAGGACCTCCAACTTTGAAAAGAGAAATTAATAGCTATAAAGGATGTGTGACAGCAGAATTTCTCAAACATTCGGCACATTATTTGTCCCAAACCACAAAATGATGTGTAAGCACTTCAGGAAAATCTCAGGAGTAAAAGAAAATAGTTCCTACTTGCTAAAAAAGGATCTCACAATTTGTCCCCTTAGAAAGATTCCATTTTATGTTTTTGCGAAATTTGTTTTTAAGAGTGAAGTGCAGAAATTTCCTTCACACTCCATAGTGCATACAGTTCACCTCATATTCACAGAATAATTTACAGGAAGATATATGCCATATATTAAACAACTAATGGGTATGGTGAAAAGGTTTAAAACATTTTCTTGCTATAGCGTTACTTACTTTATATTTGTTTAAAAACAGTTCTTTTAAAATATAATAGAAGCATGAGAGTCCTGCTGACACTCATAACATGCTTTTTCTTGTCACCACGTACGATATGGACCTGATACTTTATCATTGCCATATCCAAAATTTAATAATTGTATAAAACTATACAGTATGATTCTTGCATGTTAATTTTTTTGGGCCACATCAAGTTATTCTTTGCTATTGACTTTGATCTGACGTCTAAAAATGTATTATTTATCTTTTACCTTATGTATTGGATTTATTTCTGTAAGACAAATCATATTTTAAATTAAATGTATTGTTGAAAAATAAATGAACAGAGTATACATAGGTATACTCATAACTTTATAAAGTCAATAAAGATATGTCAATATGATGCTAGTTTCCTGAAATTCAAAAATATTTAGGATATTAATCCCTCTAATATCTCAAATCTTAGTGCACTGGTCATTTATTCCACTTTTTAGCAGTTTATTGTGTAAAACATTTTTGCAAAGAAGAATTCAATCTCCCACTTCATTTTCTACTGTTTCTACTGTCCATAGTGTCCAGAAGACTAGGAGACACAAAGCAATTGCTCAGTAATACTTGTGATTGCCTGATCTGATTAAGGTGGATACACTCAATGGAGCTCCTTATGAATGTCCTTCCTTTTCTAAGGTTAGGCTTACATGATGCTATTCTTTCATTTATGCATTTCTCTGCTTTCCTTCTATCTAGCCATTATCACAATAAGAACAGTGTTTATTCTAAATTCTACCCTTCTTCATTAATTTATCTCAGCACGTGAACTATATAAACATATTTACACACATATACACATACATACACACAAAATTATTGTAGGTGCATTCAAATATTCATTTTTAGTTTAATATTTTGTTTAAGTGTTAAATACTTTACCTTATGAATAACACTTTTTTTAAAAAAGAGTAAAAAAGGCTGTTTTGGATTAATGAATAATGTAAACAAAAGTATATATATATAACTGTCATACCTTAATTTAAAAAGCATTTAAGATAAGAGTAAGTTAGGGGAAAACCCTCCTTATTTGGGGTTTTAAAAGGTCATTGGTTTGGAGGTAAAGCAATATCAAATAATGTGTGTTTTTCTTAACTTTCCCTCACTGAGTTTGAACTTAAACTGGAACTTCATTGAAGCTCAAGAATTATCCTCATTGGTCTTCCTGAACAATCCATTGTTGAGAAGTTGTACAAGCGTAATTTGTATATAAATGCACTTGTGTTCAGGCTTTTAAAACATTTTTATGAAAAAGCATCTTTTTAGTCATTTTTTTCAAAGAATCTGTTGTACTACACTTTGTCAAATGCATGATTGAGCAAATGACATTTCTCTACAACATATAAAATGTGTGCAATGTTATTCCCTGCAGCGGTGGTCATCATAATCTATAGTTGTGAAAAGACCTTATCTTCTTATGGTCCAACCAATTGACCATGAAGAATTTTAGCCAAACAGAACCTAGGAAAGCCCTCATCTTTCTCTGATTGCACAAGGAGTTGTTTGTATCAGATATTAAAACTCATCTGTCATAATACAGAATTCAAGATAAAATAAAGGATAAATTATTCTTAGTAAATGCACAAAAATAAAATAACCAGGTGCTATCCCTAGTAAAAGGTTCATAAGAAAAACACTTAAGATGTAAAAGTTGAATCAAGTTATTCAAAACACACAGTAAACACATGTTCATGCATATACACACAGTTGATCTTGGCAGTATGCAACTTTTCTCATTTGTGACTATTCCTTTAGCTCTAACTAGTCCAGATCTGCTTCTGGTAATAAAAGAAGTATACTTGTTTTTAGGACTGTTTTTAGGATCAAACTTACTTAACTTTTCAAGAAAAGTGGGTATAAGAAGGAATAAGTAAATGACATAGTAGTTCAATGTCCAATAGTACAACATAAGAAAACCTCTGAACTTTTTAAATTACATAAAGAATTTTGCTTGGAAGATATCAGAATGTCCAATGACATAAACTATATTTCATACTATAGGGAAACTTTTCAATAAGAATAAGAAGGTGGCAAAAATATCTCTAGATATTTTCAAAAGTATCTTCAATAATTACTGTTTAAAATTTGGCAAGAGATCAAATATCATTAGGTTTTACCATACACTTTTATATTTGCTCTGTTATGTAAAAGTTTAGTAATTAAGTACCATACTCTAAGAAGTGTATGTCATTCTCTATCATTTTAAATTAATTTAAAATAATATTTGTAAGCTATAGCTCCTCCATCTTTGTAATCTTGCCTACCAGAGTTTGGTTGTTGGTGATAAAATGATAAATATTTGATATGTCTAAATATATCTTTAGACATTAAATAGATTGAAAAAAAGCTGTTTATTATGTAATAATTTTTGAAACATAATTAAGTTAAACTTCCTGAAAATTTTGGAGAAGTGTAGCTCCATGTGAATGCAATCTTTTCAGTGTTAAAAAGAAAAAAATCATTTGTGACCTTCACTAAAAAGTATGAGTTACTAAAGAATAAAATGTTCAAAAACTAAAAAAGTAGTTTGTACTAGAAGGTTACACTTCTCATTGGTGTTTTACAAAAAAAAAAAAAAAAAAGGAAAAACCATCATTCAGTAGTACAACTGATTAAACAAATTTTAAGAAACAAGATACATTAAAAGGCTTTCATTGCCATGTATTTTTACAAGTAATTCAACTACTTAAGACTTTTACAAGGTAAAGAATGCAATGAGTAGAATTGTGTGTGTCTGTGCTTTGAGTCTATTCTCTGTTAACCTTTCTCTGAAAAGACATGCCAGACATTATTTTCAGACAATTGTTCTGTTCAGAGAAACACTAAGAACAAATAAGCATTTGCACTTGAAGTGTGAAGAACATTTTAATAGCGTTAGAAATAATTTTGTTTTGCTAGCTGCAAAGCTAACAAAAATAACTAAAGAAAAACAATTCAAAAATGTGGTGAAAAGATATTTAGATTTATCACTGAACTTTGTCTGCTGTTTCTCAGACCTTTTCTTTCACCGGCTGATAATAAATGTCATGTATCCTTCATAGTCATGTCACAAAAGAAAAAATATCTCCTCACTGAGGTGTAAGGTTCTTCATCTTTTCAAAAATGATAGACATTCCAAATAAAAGGTCAAAAGTCTAAGATATTAATCTTTCACAGTTGGAAAAAAAGTTTCTAAAACTTGGATGTTCTCTCACAATGACAAATTATCTTAATATATATTACCGAAATAGATTATATTTTAGCTTCTTAAGTAATAAATAAAACTACAAATACCTGTATTAGGTAGTATTAATTCATCCTAGTAAGTATATGATGAAAATATACTAAATAGCTCAGTGTTGTTTTTACTATTTAAGGATATCGTCTCTTAAGATGCTTAAATTTGGTAATTGATAAGATAAGCACTTATAAAACAATACTGTCTAAAGTTGAATATAATTAAATGTCTTCTTTGGAGACATAGTCCACATAGGAAGGCTGGTATAATACAATGATACAGAATATGTGTTCTATATTCAGATATTCTGGGTTCAAATATTTTCTCTTTTGCCTGCTACATACCTTTGGAAATTGGCCTTATTTATATAACCATCAGTTTTCCAATCTGTAAAATTGATTTTTTTCACTCATTTATACATATTTCCTGAGAGATGCATTATAATTTACATCTCTGCCAAAAAAAAAAAAAAAAACAGAAAACAAAAACAACATTATTTTCTATCCTTTCCTTCCTTCCTCCTTCCCATTTTCTATTTTACTTCTTTCCCTCCCTCTACCTATGTTCCAGAAAACAAAATCTTTTCTACTTAGGCTAAATATCCTAGAAAAAATTCCTTCAATTCCTGTTGTGTGCCTATTTTAAAATGAATGTCTATGATTCCTGCCTCTGTCCTCTTGTTTCCTATCTGTATTCACACACCCCACCCACCCCCAACTATTAGTGCTCCAAAATCAGAGATTTCCCTAACAGGAAAACCATAGAGTCTTCATTCATTGGGTAGGTCTTCATTACAAACTAAAAGTCTTCTAGAAATCCTGAAGCACATCCAAGCATCTGTCCACCCAAAAAGAACACACTGAAAAGCAAGGATTTGGGGGGAGATGTTGATAGACGAATATTCGCTTTGTGGTAATTCATTGAGCTGTGCACTTAACGAAAAAATACTTCAAATTTAAAACACTTAACATCTAACTCAATCTCTCGCCCTACCAACCACCTTCTCAGCTGTCAAACTGAGAAATCTGCAAACCACTTTGCCTTCTTCACAGACCTAGCTTCAAATCCTATTTTACCCCATGCCTCTGAAATGTCTCATGACTCCTACACAGTGGCCAAAGCTACCCCACTTCTCATGGGTCAGGACTGTAAAATCCCATTAGTGTCTCATTGTCCTCCCAACCAATCCTTCCTCTATCACTCACTCTTCTAATTCATCCTGCACATTAAAATTAGAATTATATTCTCCCACCCCACACCAAAATTTGACCCTATTATACCTCAATTTTCTCATTGCCAAAAATCAAAATTAAGAGGATATTTTATAATTAGACTTCAGCTCATTCTGTAGTCTCTTCCTCTGCAAATCCCTCCATTCCAATTTCCCAAAACATCTCCAATGCCCATCCCATGCAACCCAAACACTAGTCAAGTAAAAGTACTTCTTAGTTCTGTCCATTCGCATCTCAGTATCATTGTTCATGATTGAAATGTGTCATGGGTCATAGGTCAGATGGGCTTCTAGGGTGCTGGGTGATCTTAGAAAAAGTTAGTTTTCATAAGTGCGCAGTACCACACAACATCAATACTCCTTAAAAACATACATGTGTTTAAGCATTTTACATGTCAGTCTCCCCATTAAACTATAAACTCTGTGAGAGCAAGGTTATGTCTTAACTGCCTCAATATCTAGCACATGACATAGATTTGAGTTTCATTTAGAACAATCACTCCTATTACCCCAAGAAAGGGATATTGATTCATCTTAAAGCAACAAATGCGTGTTTGTCCCTCTGTCTCTCCAGGATGGACTTTATCTCCTTACCGGTAAGGTTTCTTTTCTGTATTGAAATCTGTTGGGAGTTTCCACCCCTCAAACCCTGGGCTTTTCCAATCACTCTGATCCCGGAATCTAAAGGTCTTGTCTGACAAAAGTAGGCTTAGAAAGCTTGTACAGTCTGTTGTCCTCCTGGTTTTCCCCGTATTGTCATCTGCTTTTCTTTTTGTCCGTTAGGGTAAATTATTTTTATCATATGCTCATTTTTACTTACTACAAAAGAGGGCACACTAAAGATACCAAGTGACCCAATAAATTCACTGGTACTCAGATGACCTGGCCAGCATCCACGTGGGAAATAGAGCATTTCTAGTTCATATAAAATTCTTTCCTAATCTGATCCCACTGCCTCCCCTCTCCACAATGAATCACTACCTTAACTAGTTTTAGTGATAGTGACTCCAATGAATTTCTTTAAACGTTTACAACCTATGTTTGCATTTCTAATTTGTTTGAAGATTTTATGTTTTTAAATTATATGTAAATGTTATCATGAAACAGGTCTTCTACAAACTCTTTTGCTGAATATTATTGCCAAGACCCATTGATATTCACATGTGTAATTGAGTTAGTTTACTGTCATTGTCATATACAACTTCATTGTATTAATAGAGCATACTTTATTTATTCTCATTTTGATGAAACTTTATGCAGTTTCATTTATTTATTTATTTATTTTTTATTTATTTCAAGTATTCTGCTAAAGAATATTCTTGTATATATCTCCTTGGATACATTTGTAAAAGTTTCTCTAAGCTACAATATGCCTATCAAGTTGTTATTTTGGGGAGGTAGATGTTCTTATAATTTTTTTCTATCATACCAAAAAAATCTACTAGAATTTTTATTGAAATTATATTGATTTCATATGAAATTCAAGAAAATTGACATCTTTATAATATTAAGATTAAATATTTCTTAATATATTCCAATAAAATACTATAAATTTTTTACACTCATTGTGCACAGCTTGGTTAAATCAAATAAGTCTTAAGAGCCATATTTTTATTGTTTTTTTTTAATATATTTTATGTAAAAATATTTTTGTAAATTCTCATTTATGAGATATAGTGATATGTTAAAGTTTTATATTAATCACATATCTAGCAAACTTGATCAGTTTATTAACATTTTTATTTACTCTAAATATTTCATTAGATTTTATAAGTCAAAATTATATCATTTATGAAGATGGATTTTTTCTTTCAAATATTAAACATTTTATTTTATTTTTTCTTTTGCTCTTGGTAAAACTAAAGGACAGTATTGAAGAGAGATGGTGATGCCAGGCATCCTTATCTTGATCCCAATTTTAACCAGAATCTTTCCAATGTTACAATTTTAAGATTCATGTTAGCTGTAGGTTCTGGGTAGGTACTGGTTATCAGTTTAAGAAATGTTCCTTTAATTCCTAGTGGGTTCAGATTTGTTTTGATTTTTTAATAAGCCATATATGTGACAGATTTTATAGAATATTGATCTGATCGAATGTTTTTAATCCTTTAATTTATAAGTGTAGTGGAATATATTAATGGCTTTCTAATGTTAATCCATTCTTGAGCTGGTACAGTAAACTTAAATTATTCATGAAGAATTATATATTTTATACACAGCCAGATTTTGATTGTTAATACAGTATTTGAGTCAGCTTCTCACCTCCAGGCCAGTTAACGAGTGCCATATAATTTTTTTTAAAGACCTCATCTGATTTGGGTGTCAGGTATCTAGTGGCTTTAAGAAATAAACTTGAAATAAGTTCCCCTTTCTTACTAATCTGGAAAAGTTTATTTGATAGAAACAATATGTATCTTAAATATATCTAATAATTTACAGTGAAAACAATCTTTTTCACTTTAAAAATTACATTTTTAAAAAAATGCATTAACTATACATAACAAAAAATTTACCATTTCAACCATTTTTAAGTGTACAGTTCTATGGCATTAAGTAAATTCACATTGGTATGCAACCATCACCACCATCCCTCTCCAGAACTTTTTTATCTTCCACAACTGAAACTCTATACCCATTAAACACTAACTGAAGTTTCTGTTCTTAAATATTGACTTTCTATGGGTTTAAGAACACTAAACACTAACTGAAGTTTCTGTTCTTAAATATTGACTTTCTATGGGTTTTAGAATATTGGTTTTATTGTATGTGTATTACACTGTGTTTTCACCATCCAAAGTTAAATTTCCTTCTGCCACCAAATATTTGAATATTAATTTTAAGCAAGGATGGCCTGCTGGATGTGAAAAGACCATAAGGAAAAAAAAATAGAGGAAATTTTAATAGTACACTGTTAGGAACATTACCAGAATCCAGGTTTTCTACACAACTAATCACTTTGTTTCCTTGAGATACAGAAACCATTGTAAAACTCTGGGAAAGAAAGGATTCTCTCTAAAGATCAGCCCTGCTGAAGGCCTTCTACAAGATAGTCTACCAGAGTGGTCAGTGCATAGGATTTCTAAGTTGGAAACTAACTTGAATTAGGGAAAAAATAGTAATATTTCTAGTTGACCTAATTTAGAGTATTAAGATTCTACCCACTTCATTTGAATTCTGAATATAGACTTCTTCTGAAAAGATGTTCTCCCAAAGTCTGAAGCAGAATTCTCTCCCACTATGGAAACTGCTAATAGAAATCATAACAGGAAATTTGGGTCAGGAAAGGAATTGTTAATTTTGCACTAGCCACAGTGCAAATATTTTCCTAAAGCCAGATTATAGCCTGACTACTTTGACACCCAAAAGGCAGCCACTCAGTGTTGGGAACTTTAATCTTATAAGCACTCGTATTGATCACACCAAGGATCCAAATTATTATTCCTGTCTACCTATTGATGTCTTTCAAACTAGCTTTATCTTTTCTAAGGTACGATCTTGCCTCTATATATCTACTCTACTAGAAATGCTAGACAGTTTGTAGGGTGGCAGTAGTGGACTGAAACCAGCAGCTTGCTCTGTGCATGTTGACATCAAAGCTAAAATGCAGACCTGTCTAATTGCAGTGTCAGGAGAAGAGTCTTAGCTCAGAGATGTGTATTGGGATTAGGGATGTGCTGCAGACTTCAGGTCTCTTTTTATCTCTTCCTAAGATATTTTCACAATTTATAGAGAATTAGACATACCTTTATCTAAATATTAATACAGGATACATTCTAAAGACAAAATCATGTTCCTATTACCCATTAGTACTACTATTAATGCAGATGCTTTGAAGAGTACACGCTTTAGGGTAGGGTCAGAAACTTTTCCTGTAAAAATACTGATAATATATATTTTGAGCTTTGCTGGCCATATGGTTCAGTTGCACCTACTCAAGCCTTTTGTAGCCCCAAAAGAACCAAAAAAATATGTAAATGAATGGGCAAGCCTGGGTTTCAATAAAATTTTATTTACGAAGTGGACAAGAGGTCAGATTTGGTCCAAGAGACATTATTTGTCCACTTCTGCTTTAGTGAAATCTTTACTTTCATGTCCTCTCCTACCTCTACAAGGAAGCAAATCGGGAACTCACATATGTCTGTTAACTTCCAAATTTTCCACACCCTCTCTAGGTTTACAATATGGGTTAGATTTAGTTATCACTTAACAAAATGATATTTGAGAACTATCTTGTACAAATGACTTATTTAATAGGGAGATTTTCATGTCTAAGTGGTTGACATAGGCTTTGGAAGCTTGATTCTGTTTTAATCTTTATTCTTAGACAGTTGATTATTTACTTGAGTTTTGCCTCAAATACATCCACAAACAAAAACATATTATCGTAGAAGTTTCTGGTCATCCTAGCATGTTTATTATACCTAGACCTTGAAGATACCATAGAGTCCTGTGTAGAGACTGGGCAATATTGCATATTTGCACTGTGTCTGCACTGTGTCACAGCTACGCTATATTGTATAACTTGTCCACAATGGGTAAAATGGCACTCGTAGCATTTTTTAAAAAATTCACTCACAACCTGGATATTAAATCCAGATGACTTGGTCTGCAATCATACAAGGTCATGGTTCCCTAGCAGTGTGCCCAGGGGCCCTGGCATACTGCAGTAAACTCACAGGGGTGTCAAGGGATATTTTAAATTTTTAAAGAAAAAACAGTGATTTTTCAATACCTCTCAAATTATCTGTCTATATATTTATAACTTTATATTCCTGACTTGTCCTTTTGAACTCTTTTACACTACTCTTTATTAAGCTCAGTAAATTTTCTTTTTGCCTATCAGTTTTTTGTTACATATTCTTTTTTCTAATTCTAGAATTTTTATTATTTGGGCATTAACTATTCTAAAGCTATCCACAATATCTCTTAATTTTTTCCCCTCTTCATTCCATCTCTTCATTTTTTGCTCTTTCTGAATTAAATCATTGGGTTACTCCTTTAAATAATATGAATTATTTTTAACATTGCCTAGCCTTTAAATAATATAAATTATTTTTAATATTGTCTCACCATTATCAGATTTATTTCAACAAGCATCTTAGTCTTTGGGAATTTGAGAACACTCTTTCCTAGCACCAGACCTTCAGTTCCTTCTAGGGCCAGAACTTCTAAACGAAGGCAGAATTCCTTGCCAAGGTGAGACTATATCTTTTGAAAGTAATAATCTGAAATTGTATGGTCCATTTATCCTTCCATTTTAATTCCACCATTACCCTGTTTAATACATAGGTAATAACTCATTGTGAAACCTTCAGATTGAATCGTATCCATGTCTCTGACAGTGATTCTTTTAACACCACCTGATTAAGCTTCATTTTGTCTTTCAAATCTACTTCCAAGTATATTTAGAAAATGAAACAATATTCTCTCAAAAGAAAAAGACTCTACAAACAAAAAAAATACAAATGAAAGACAAATAAAATGTATCCTTTCTAATACAGAATCTATTTTGTAGAAAATAACATAATTTACAAACTTGATTTTCAACCTGTAAATTACAATGCCACAAATCTATTTAGATACAAAGCTATCAGAGCACCAGAAAAGAGAGGGGCACATTTGAACTTTGTTCTTAATTATAGAAAAATGGTATCAGTTGTGAAAGCAACAATTCATGTTTATACTCTAGGATCTGCCTAATTTATAGATCTTTTTATTCTTGTAGCTAGTAAACTTCAGCAATTTTCCCTAATGAAAGAGTCCATCTTCAAGAAAGTATCCCTTCCTAACACAACACTGAGAAAATGAGACATTATAGATTCCCCAAAGGACAAATAGACTAGTTCAGGTCCTGGCCAGTTTTATTTCAGGACTAAAGTATCGAGAGGGAGGATGAAGAATTTTGTTAAACTTTTCAGCTTCATATCAAACTAAACGCTGTCTTGAATGCCTTTACTGTGTGACACGGTGTAGATTTGCTTCAGTATTCAAGAAGCACAAATCTTCCATCTGGATTATATTGTAGGTGTGAAAGTTTATAGTTGAAAGACATGTACTTGGCAAAAACTTAAAATTACAGGAAGCTTTTTGAGTAGTGAAAGGTGAGAAATTACTAGAGTCAGAAGATCTGAATATCTTATTTCTTCATTTTGAATTTTACAGTTTTCTTTACAGCACTTGGAATCTTAAAGGAGTCTAAAATCACTATCATTTTATATTTATTTTTCAAAAAAAATTTAGAAACATTTTGCTCACTGATGTAAAAGACTATTTCTCTATAAAAGTGCTGTAAAATATTCAGAAAAACTTGTATTTTACAACTTGTAGCATAATGAGAGTCAAACCAAAAAGAAGGGAGAAAAGGAGAGCATAGGAAAAAGCAGGCTTTACCAGGAATCTATGCCCCCAAAGCTACATTTCTTTATATTTCAAAACTTTAAAACAAAATGGCTAAGGTAACACCATCATTACAGCCATAATTGAAGCGTCCACCTGAAGACAAGCTTCTCTGAGGTCCTTGAACTCATTCAAAAAGAAGGGTGCAGATTCTTGTACCCACAAGGGACTCAGTCCCTTCAGGCTTCACACTGTGTGAGTGTGATCTCATCCTCATGGCTCCCCTTATTTGTTTTTCCACCTCTCTAGAATATATCTCCACCTGGGTGTCTCAGAGGCACTCAAACACATGCATAGAAATGAACTAGGAGTGCAGGTAAATGAATCAGTACCTTAGAAACAATCCGCAGTTCTTTTCTTTTCCCTGACCATCTACTGTAACCTCTCCCCCAAAACACATTTTGAGGTACCATTTTAGTTACCATATACCTCTCATTTTTATCCCCTCCTATTTAAAGGAGAACTTATTATTTCTTCCCTTAGTCTCCAGCAATAGCTTGTAAATTGATCTTTCTGACTTCAAGTCTCCTTTTAGAAAACTATAGTGGCCTTGATGTTATGGAATCTTAACAAAATTGGATTATGTCAATTATTTTTTAAATCGTTACAGCGTGACCCTGGTGACTACAAGATTAAAGATAAACTCAATGATAAATTGACTCAGTTCATACATAGATGATATTTGTAAACATATAAGTAGCATTATATATATAAAATCATTACATAGTCTAATTTGTGCATATAAAAAAAAATTACGTAAACCAAAAATACATGACAATTGTTTATAATCTGAGAAAAATAATTGAAATTAAAACAATTAAGATCCTTTTATTGTTTTGAAACCAGGTAGGGTCATTAATTAGCTTTAGATTTCATTAATCTAAATTATTATGTGTATATGTAATAATATCAGAAGGACCCACTAAAATTAGAGATTATTAGTAAAAATTCCAAACTAGCAGAAGAAAGAAAAATAAATATAGTTAGACTTGATTGAACAAAGTCCTCTAAATTATCAAGGTATAGAAAATTCTGAAGATAAAGGATAGAAAAATATCTACCATGTATATGTTAAACACAAGTCAGCTGATGCAGCTGTATTAATAATCGGTAAATTAGAATTTGGTGTAAAATTATAGTAGAAGTAAAGTGTGTCTATATACTGATAAAATTTTTTTATTTAGAAAAATAGAAATTATTTAAACTTACACTTCGAATATTATTACCTCAAAATATATTTTGCAAGAACTGAAAGAATTACAAAGATGGTACCATCTGCCATCAGAGTGGGAAATTGTCATTTACCTCTCTAAAATATAACATGTAGACCATTAAAAAATAGTATTAGAACAGCAGTTGTATTAGTCAATGTCCAACTGAAAGCAGAAATCACATGGCAATTTGAACAAGGACATTTTAATATTATGAATTATTAACTATAACTGAAGGATGGCTATGGGCAAAATTGACTCTAATAAAGATAAGAATAGCAGATATAGGAGTACCTTATATCTCTAGGGATGAGATATAATATCTAAAGAAGAAAGAATTCTGAAATAGCCCTCCTAATCCCCTGAGATCCAGATCTTTCCATGCCTCTCCCAATGAAGCTTAATACCATGTAATTTGGTAACAGAAAAATGTTATAGGACCACAAGCATGGCTCCAGAAGGTGGATTTGGAGTAAAGAGACAGTTTTATACCTGGCACAACCATCGATAAGCCTGATTAGTGACTACATGCAGAAAATTGCACCCGAGGAGAACACACTTAGTTTTGGTTCTCACATAGACCATTTCTGAAAATACAGTTACAAAAGTTTTATAGATTTGGAAACTAAAAAAAATGCTCATGAGATGCTCATGAGTCAAAGAAGAAGTTATAATGTACATTTAAAAACATTTAGAATAGACTGATAGTGGAAATATTATACATCAAAAATTTAGAATGCAGTTTTAATACCTCTTAGAGATTAATAGTTTAGTTTTAAAAAGAACAAAGCCTCAAAATTAATGAGATATGCATTTAATTTATAAAATAAGTAAAAGATTATAGAAATAAATCTAAAGTAAGTAGAAGAGATAGAAAATAAGGCAGAAACGAATGAACATTTAAATTAATTAAACAGTAACTGAAATAGAAAACAATGTAAGGTTCAATAAAGCCAAATGTTGATTCTTTAAAATACAAGCTTCTGGCACGCTAATAAAATATATATTTTAAAGAGAGAGAAAGAGAAATAAGTAATATTAGGGGTGACACTGGAAGACAAGGAGGAGGACAAGTAGAAGAAAAAGAGGAGGAGAAAGTTAAAAAAGAGAAAAACATCAATAATTTGGTGGGATTTACTCTTTCAAACATCAAGACTTACTAGAAAATTAAAGCAGTTTAATAATTTTGAAATGGTACTGGAAATGGACAAATAACAATGGAATTGTGGTAAAAGAGTCCAGAGACTGGTCAAATATAATGAAACTTGACTTATGACAGAGCATAAGCTGCAAATTGGTGGGAAAAATGAAAGCTTATTTAATACATATTGATGGGGTAATTGTTTATGATTATTGAAAAAGATAGAATTCAATTAATCTCTGACATAATAAAAAATATGAAACTCAAGTGGATTAAGTACATAAATGTAATAAGCACATTTATAATTTTAAAGTAGGAAATGATCTTTTAAAAGCTATTTGCAAAGCACATTAAAAGTGCTGTTTTTTTTTATAAAAGGACTAAAAAAGGTGTAAAAGACAAACCATTAATTAGAAAATATTTGCAATGCAAGCAACAACCACAAAAATACTACAGCAAATCAATAATAATAATTAAAAAATAAATTCTGGACTTGTATAATTAAAAGCTCTGTAGAAACTTCTCTTCGGTGAAACAATTATACCTAGTTACAATTATTTTTTTTTTAATTAAAGTTTCTGTAAATGTTTCTAAGGTCATAGAACACATTTTTAATTTAATATTTTAGAAGATCTATTAATTTTTTTTAAGAATGGCAAATATCTTTGGCACTTGAAGCAAGATCCACTCTCTCACCACCCCAAGCTGAGCATGATGGAAACTTCAGTCTGAGCAGTTTTGGCCCAAAATAGGTGGATTGCTCTCATTCCAGCTCTCAGTCAAAAGTTGTAATGTCTCTCCAGGAGGGGTACACTACCAGAACTTTTGCTCTCCTGAACTCTATGTTGCAGAAATTATAGTTCATATGTGTGTGGCTAACAGCTCGGCATCTCCCTCCTGCCACCTGGTCCTACCTCAGGTCAGCAAGCCAAGAACCCTGAAGCCTGGTCGCCTCATTACAGCTCCCTAGTCAGGTCGGGTTCCACATTAAATGTGGAAAACCAAGAATAGCAGAGGTCACTTACCCCATCCTTAAAAAAAATAAAATATAATCAATCTCAGCCCTATATTCATACTATGTAGGAGAAAAAAAAAAAAAACCTTGAAATAAAAGTAGACTTAAACATAAATGTTATAATTAAAAAAGGAAAAAAGAAAGAAAGAAAATCATTGTGAACTTGAAGAAGGCAAAGATTTCTCATATAGAATACCCAAAGCAGAAAGCAGAAGGAAAAGTAATCAACTGAACTTCATCAAATTTTAAAATTCTGCTCTTCAAAAGACAACGTTAACACAATAAAAATACGAGCTACAGAGTGGAGAAAATTTTTTGCAATTCACTTATTTAAAAAGAACTGCTTCCAGAATACAGAGGGGAAAAAAAACTCATATCTTAGTAATAAGAAAGAAAACAAATTTAATCAAAAGATTTGAACAGACAATAAGCACATGAAAAATGCTGATTACTAGTCAACATATAAATGCAAGCTAAAACCACAATGAAATACTTTTCTACATTCATTAGGTTGCCTAAAATACTGTCACCAAGAAATTTTGGTGAGTATGTCTAGCAACTGGAACTTTCAAACATTGCCAATGAGAGTGTAAAGTTGTACAAGTGCTTTAAAAAAGTTTCTTATAAAGTTAAGCATCCATGTACCATACAACCCACTAATTCTAGCTCTAGTTATTTTCCCAAAAGAAATGAAAAGATATATCTACCCAAAGACTGGTACACATACATCCATAGCTTTTTTAACTCTAGTAGCCAAAATTCAGTGTAAAGAAAAAGACGAAAATGTTAGGGGACATTCACTTAATCCGAAGTGAATAAAGAACCATAACGAGCAAATATAATATGTAAACCTTGATTGGATCTGGATAGGGAAATAAGTTTCCAAAGATATTTTAGGGATAATTCAGAGGATTTGAATATGGACTGTATATTGCATGATTTTTCAAATTAATGTTGTTAGTCTTAGGTATACTAATGATATTCTAGCTATGTAGAAGAATGTTATGATTCTTAGGCAATGCATCAGTTGAACAATGTGTATGTATAAGAGAGAGAAAAAAGGAAAATAAAAGTTTAATAAAATGTGATTTAAAAATTATATGTTCATTTTACTATTCTTTCTACATTCCTGTCTGATACTTTTCAAAAATAAAAACATTTAAACTAAATAGATGAACTAGATAAATTAAGTTGATAAATTGCTATCAGAATGTTAATACCATATTTAAAGTCAAATCAAGACATGAAATATTTAAATTAACTTAAAAATAATTTTAACATAGTTCCATTATTTCCATTTAATTTATGATTGTATTGGTTGATATCATTCATCAATGCATAGTTGTACTGGTTGCAAGATATTTCCTGACACTCAAAAATAAACTTTTGGAAAATAAACAGTGCAGTAAAATTTTAATTATTATTTATGAAGATTTAACTCATTTACATAAAATTTTAAACACAAATGTAAAATTTGAGAATACTTCAAGATATATTTGCTAATCTAAAGTAGCTGGAGAAAATATCTGAATATATGAAATCTTATTATCAGTGTTTGAGAAAATTATCTTAATGAGAAATAATGATATTAAAATTTCTTAGATTTTGTAAAGATTTCAATATATTGTTAATGGAAAAAAATTTAAATTTAAGCCAATTTTTAAAAATCTCATTTTACTTTGGCAAAATCTTACTCACTATGTGCAACACTCTCCTAAGAAGGCCATAAGAAGTAAAAAAAAAAAAAATCATTAAAATCTCTTGATAAGCTTTATATTTTTTACTATACATTAAATAGTCAATCACAGATAATTAAATAAAATCTCTGATAAGCTGGTAATAGAATTTGTATATTTTGGAGGTGCATTTGTATTTTTATGCTCATCCCATAGTACCATAGTTTTTATATATATATTCTTAGAAATTATAGAATGGTAGTAAATACTTGAAAAATATTATAGTTCAGCTTTAATAAAGGATCTATAACATAGGTTTTTTTATACATTTTTAGCTTTATTAGAAAGACATATTTTAGTTCTTAAAGCTGACGAATAATTCAACTGCTGTTAAGAGTATTTGAATATATAAAATTAAAAGGAAATTTGCAAAAGAAATAATAATTATACTAGAAAACAAAGAAGTGAACTCATAATTTAATTAAGCAGCGGACATCCATATAGTCCTTTATTGTTTAACAGCATAATGTGATACCTTGATTTTCTAAATTTGAAGATACATTAATTCAGCCAAAAATGGTGAACTTATTTCAAAGAAACAAAAATAATGCACATCTGATTCCACTTTAAACTTAACTGAAAGCAACCCAGGTTTATACATAAGAGACATCAAATTTGTATGCAAAAAGTTCTTTGAAATGAGTTTAGTATATCAAGCTCTGGGAACCTCAGGTATTTATCATGGAAAAAGGGTTTTTTTAATCTCATTAAATATTTCTCACTGTGGATCAGAATTTGCTTCTTTTTGATTCTACCTTGAGGTCCTGAAAGAGTGAACAAGCTAATATGTGAATGACAGGATAATAATAACATTTTTATATCTCCCATCTCCAAGGGACTCAAATTCTTTATAGGAATGATCTCATTAATCCTCACAGCATTTCTGCAAGGTAGGTAGGTGAAAAGGACTATAATAACCACTTTACAAATGAAAATAGTGATAAATTTTGCAGTTCTATATAAACGAAAATGAAAAGTAGTACCTTTTGACATTGAGTATAATAGCTATACACTGGAGTACAACTTTATTAACTTTGAGATTAGTTTTGTTTTGAAATCATTTGAAATCATTAACTCATTAAGCAATGTCTTAATAAAAAAAATTCATTACATTTCGCTGTTAAAAGTCTTCAACTATTATTTTATTTAACAAGAATATTTTAATTGTCATCGTAAGATTTATCACTAAATAAAACTGTGATAAATTAACAAGATCTAAAAAGGTGTGACTTTATGTCATGTACACAACAGATGATCAAAACTGAATGTAAGTAAAAGAATATTCCAATAAGTAGGACATTTTAACTCACTACACATATAATTTTTTCTCAAAATAAATGGCTAATCATTCATATGACATATAAAATATTAAAATATATATTTTCTAGCTTTTTTTATTGTTGATTATTAAAATAAAGTTCAAGGTGAAGAGTCTGAAAACACTAAAAAGATTACATAAAGAAATTTGTAATTATAAACAGTGTAAAAATCACTCTCCATAATCCAACAATCCAGAATAAACCATTGTAAAATATTGGCATTGTGCTGGCTGGAAAATTACTGCTTGGCTATCGCCCATGGGAACATAGGTTATCACTCATGGGAACATAACATTCTAACAATAAACTTTCTGCTTCTTTACTCCCACTTGCACAACCGACCTGTGGGTTGACAGTTAGTAAATAAAAGAAAAATAGACTTTTGTGTTCAGACAGGATGAAAAATGGGGTTTAGGGTTTAAAAACCCTGTACCTCTACATTTCGAAGCTGCTTAATTTGGAGTCTGTGTACCCCTGGCAGACCCATCTGACTGAATAAAGAGTGTGTTTCCTATAACTCACTGGTTTCTGGTGGTCCGTGTGTCTATCGGGGGCTGGTGGCTACAATATTTGGAAGCCCCAGCAAGATCTCAGGGAGTGGCCCTAGGATCTAAGATCAGATTGGCCTCCGAAGCGGTTGCTGTCCCTGTTGTGGATTCAAAGGGGTGGCCAACCTGAGACGTTCCAGGGCCCCTGAATGCCTTGACGGGGTCAATACAATCATCGAGGAGGCAACCTTTTGGACACACTCTTTGTTCCTGGTCCCGACGGGAATCTCCGAGGCCGCGACTGAATAAAAGGTACCTTTCGGTTTCTGTTGACCGGTCATTGGGGGTCCATGGAGAGACTGGACGCAGTCCTATCTCTCAGACCATGGCCAGGCCACGGGATGCCGCCTCCTGTGCCCTGTTATCGAGTTCTGCCTATTGTCTTTGGTCTTGTCTAGGTTGTAGGTGGCAGACTTCTCCGGATCCACCTACACCCCAGTAACTGTTCTCGTCTGAGTGTCTGTTTTGTGTTTTCTATGCAAGCGATGGGGGGAAGCCTGAGTTCACAGAAGACACCCTTGGGGTGTCTCCTGCGACATTTCGAAGAAGGGTTTGTAGAGAGAGCTAACTATGGCATAAAGTTTTCTCCAGGCAGACTAAGAACATTGTGTGAAGTTGAGTGGCTGTCTTTTGATGTAAACTAGCCTCCTGAGGGTTCTTTTGACAGGGGTTTAGTGAAGAATGTTTGGAAGATTGTCACGGGAGACCCGGGACATCCTGATCTGTTTCCCTACATTGATCAACGGTTAAACCTTGTTCAGAACTCCCCTCCTTGGCTCCGCCGGTGTGCCCTTTCTCTAAGGGCGCGAGTCTTAGTTGTGGGCACCCCAAAACATACAGCAACTGAATCTCTTAGACAGCGCAGTCCCTCAGTCCTTCAATCTCCACCAGAGGACAGTGACCTTCCTCCACCCTATAATCCAGGACGACAGAGGCCAAACAGCACCGCCTCACCTCCTCGGATGCGGGCAAGTAACCCCTATGGGCCTCCTGCTCCTGCTCCGGGCGGGGCACCAGCCAATACCACCACCCCGGCCATCCTCCCCTTGTGAGAAGCACCACCCCAGAGACGTCATACAGACAGGCCCTTTATGGTTTATGTGCCTTTCTCGACTAGGGACCTGTACGACTGGAAGGCACAGAATCCGCCTTTCTAAGAGTCCTAGGCATTAATGGGACTCTTAGAAAATGTCTTTCAGACTCATTGCCTCATCTGTGACGATTGCCAACAGCTTTTAATTACCCCCTTCACCAAGGAAGAACGCAGACGCATTCGGACTGAAACACAAAAGATAGCTGCGGGAGGGAGGAGAGTTGAGGAAGCAGGGGAACAGATTGAGAAGGAATTTCCTCCACCCACCCAGACAGGGAACACAATTCTCAGGCAGGGAGAACAGCATTAGATCGGTACCACCAGATTCTAATTGGGGGGAATTAGGATGGCTGCTCGTCAGCCGACTAATCTTTCTAAGGTAACTGAAGTTATACAGGGACCTCAGGAATCCCCTGGAGCATTTCTTGAATGAGGTGTACCAGGTATACACTCCCATTGATCCTGAGGCCCCTGAGAACCAGCGGGCAATTTAATATAGCCTTTGCTACTCAGGCAGCCCTTGATATCTGGCATAAATTGCAAAAATTAGAAGGTTTTGTAGGGATGAACCTGTCCCAACTTGTTGAGATAGCCCAGAAGGTGTTCAACAACAGGGAGGCACTGGATGACTCCAAACATATGGCTAAAATCCAAAGCTACTGTCATCAACCCAGCCAATCTGTTGCCAGACCCAGGCCCCAAGACCCTCGTTCATGATTACATAGATTTCACTGATGCTGTGTGTTCCTTGTGGCCAGACCTCAAAGACTCCCCTCTGCCTGAGGCCAATGAAGTTCTGTTCATGGACAGGAGCAGCTTCATGCAGGAAGGAAGGAGGTATGCTGGGGCAGCGGTCGTAACTCTAACTGGCAACATCTGGTCACAAGCTCTTCCCCATAGGACTTCTGCTCAAAAAGCAGAACTCTTCACCCTCACTGAGGCACTAAGATGGGGAAAGGATAAGGCAGTCACAATATACACTGACAGCCGATACGCCTTTGCCACTGCACATGTACACAGAGCCATCTACAAGGAAAGAGGGCTTCTGACTTCAGCTGGAAAGGACATCAAGAACAAGGGAGAGATCTTAGCCTTACTTGAAGCCATATAGATGCCTAAGACTCTTGCTATTGTTCTTTGTAAAGGGCATCAAAAAGGGAATAGTCCTGAGGCTGAGGGAAAACATCGAGCCGATGCAGAGGCAAGAACAGCAGCCACAAGGCCAGTGGAGTCCCCACTACATCTACTGACTGCTGTCCCTTGCCTAGAACTGCCTCCGTCTCCGACCTGTATGGCAGAAGAGAACATATATTTTCAAGATAAGGGAGCCACTAGGAACCAACAGGGATGATGGATGACCCCAGATGGAAAAACCAAGCTCTCACAGCCCTTGGAAGGAGTCTCCTCCACCAACTACACCAGACCACACACCTAGGGCGAACTAAGATGCTCCAAGTTTTAGATCTCTACTTTCACATGTTAGAAGGGAGAAAAACTGCAGAGGAGATTGCTTCATGATGCCCGGCTTGTGCCCAAGTTAATCCAAAGAAGGAGAAGATAGAAGAACGTAGGCATAGGGAAAGAGAAACTTATCCGAGGGACCACTGGGAAGCAGATTTCACTGATGTAACCCTGACTGTGGGGGGCTACAAATCTTTATTTGTTTTTATAGACACCTTGTCAGGATGGGTAGAGGCCTTCCCTATCAAGAAAGAGATTGCCTTAGTAGTTACTAAGAAACTACTACAAGAAATTCTCCCTCAATTTGGTCTCCCCGGAAATTTAGGGTCAGATGACGGGCCAGCCTTCCTAGCAAAGGTATCACAATTGGCTAGCTATCTAAATTTGCAATGGAAACTCCACTGTGCCTACCAGCCCCAAAAGTTCGGGCCAAGTAGAGTGAATGAATCAGACCCTAAAAGAGACATTAGTCAAGTGAGGATTAGAAACTGGTGGGACCTGGGTAGAACTTCTCCCCTTCGCTCTTCTCCAAGCCTGGTGTACTTCATATATTAATAGATTCACCCCATTTGAAATTTTCTTTGGAAAACCCCCACCTTTATTACCTAGAATAGAAGATGAGAAAAAGGCAGAACTACGTAACCTTGTCTTAAGTTTTTACAGGCCCTTCAAAGTGTACAGAAGGAGATTTAGTCCCAGGTTCGTGCTACCCACTCAGCCCCAGGAGACAGACTTCCCCATCAATTTCAGCCTGGGGACTCTGTGTGGATCCGGAAGTTCGCTTCCAAGGGACTAGAACCCAAATGGAAAGGACCCTTCACTGTACCTGATGAAGCCCACTGCAGTTAAAGTAGACAGCATCCCATCATGGATTCATCACTCTCACGTGAAGGCAGCACGAGAATGGACAGCTCAGGAAGACGGGCGCTTAAGACTAAGACTCAGGCATACATAAGTCTTACTCTTTGTTTCTTCCTTTTTTCCTCTTTAGCCCAGGCATTTGACCAGCCACAACCAAAACCAGAAGGAAAATTAATAACTTTGCTAACGACAATACACAAGGTCTTAAATAAGACCACCCAGACATAGGACAAGATTGCTGGTTGCGCCTAAACCCAAAATCCCCTTACTATGTCGGAGTAGGAACTCCCCTAAACTTAACTGACCTCAGCAGGCTAGAACTTCAAGTCGATTCACTAGCAGAAGTAGTCCTCCAAAATAGAAGAGGTTTAGATGTATTATTCTTAGAACAAGACAGATTATGTGTGGCTCTAGGTGAAACCTGTTGCTTCTATGCCAAGAACTCTGGAATAATTAGAGAAAGTTTACTACTAGTACAGAGAAATTTAGATGCCAAGGAAAAACAAAGACTAGAATCAGATAACTGGTTTCAGAGGATGTTCAATTGGTCACCATGGCTAACAACCCTTCTATCTGCTGTAGCTGGACCTTTAATCCTCCTCCTCCTCTTGTTAACTTTTGGCCCATGTTTCCTTGATTTCTTGTTTGCATATATAAGGAAGAGAATTAATTCTATTAAACTTTTAGTATTACAGAATAGAGGCTATGAGCAAATTCCACATGAAGAATCAAGAATTTGGTTTTCTGCCAGTGGGGAATGTGCTGGCTGGAAAATTACTGCTTGGCTATCGCCCATGGGAGCATAGGCTATAGCCCATGGGAACATAGGTTATCACTCATGGGAACATAACATTCTAACAATAAGCTTTCTGCTTCTTTACCCCCGTTTGCACAACCGACCTGTGGGTTGACAGTTAGTAAATAAAAGAAAAATAGACTTTTGTGTTCAGACTGAATGAAAAATGGGGTTTAGGGCTTAAAAACCCTGTACCTCTACATTTCGGGGCTGCTTAATTTGGAGTCTACGTACCCCTGGCAGACCCAGCTGGCTGAATAAAGAGTGTGTTTCCTATAACTCACTGGTTTCTGGTGGTCCGTGTGTCTATCGGGGGCTGGTGGCTACAAAAGCATATTAAGTTCCAGGTCCACACCTACACATATAGTTTAGCACATATATTGTAAATTATATATTTGGCAATTATACTAAACACACAATTTCAAACCTCATTCAACTTAATCTACCAACGCAAGTATTTTCCAACTACTTAAAAATCCTTAAAAATATTAATTTTAATTTCTTTATAGTAGTATATCATAAATGCATAATATTTATTTAAAACTTTTCCTTTGACAGATAATAGGTAGTATCTATGTTTTGTATTAGAAGCAATGCAAAGATGAGTCTCTACAAGCATCATACTTTGTCTGCATTCGTGTTATTTTTATAGATTGTTTCCTGAAGTGAATCGCATAGATGAAAGTTATAAACTAACCCCACATACTAGAATTCAAATCCCAAAGACTGTTCTTGGAAATTTGTATAGTTTACATTTCCGGTACCCATCTAACTGTCTTCACAGGCATTTATTAGTATGGTGATTCCTTTGAAGATTTTTTGAAAAGGGAAAAATAGTATCTCCCTCTACTTTTTAATTTTAGTTAGTTATCAGTGAGGTTAGATCTTTCACACATCGCCCCATTATTTTCATTAATTATTTGTGATTCCACATTTCTCCATTATCTTTTATTTATTTTCCTCATTCATTTCCTGGGTAGTTTTTTAATACATATTTGAAAAGAGTGTTGATTTATTAAAATAATGTATACTCTTTTAAAATAGGCTGAAAAAAAAGGATACAAATAAGAAAGGATAAAACCTTGCCACCTAGAAATAGCCTGCATGGCAATTTGGCATTCATGTTCCCATAAATAGGCACATACAAGGTCAGGGACACATATTGATAATGAATGAGGAGGCTGAGAACCAGAGAGTGGAATAATTTTACAGTGATAAAGTAACATTAAACAAACTTAAAAATATTAAATTCAACTTTGAATTTAAGAAGAGAAACACATTGGATTAATACTGAGTGGATTCTGAAATTTCATGTAAATGTTTCTTCACTACAGGAGATATATATTTTTTAATCTCTTTAATGTTGAGAGAAGAGATTCTGGTATCTATATTGCATTTGAAGTCATTGTTTTATTCAACCCACAATATATTTTAAATACTATAAAATTAATCCCATGCTATATAAATGAGATTTTGGTAGTCCTACATTTCCTTCTTCCTCTCTATCCTCACTGGCCTATTTTTATTGTTTAGATTATTTTTTTCCTGTCATATTTGATTGCATTTATATTCTGTTTAGATATATAGTTTTGTTTCTTTATTTAGATGAGTTTAATTCTCAACTGCAATCATTTTACCATGTCTCCTCTTTTCACACTTCTTGACTTTGATTCCATTATAGATGGTCTGTATTTCATTATGGAGTTGCTTATTTAATTGGCATATAAACAACCCTATGTTTCAGATCATCTTCATACTTGATACTCAAACAACAACTTGCCAGGGTAGAAGATTTTAGAGTCACATTTCCTTTCCTTCAGAATAATGGGGGCTTTTCTCTTTTGTCTTGTTTCCTAGTTCTAGACACATCCTGGAGCCTGATGTCTTGTATTCTAAGTGTATTTTTCTTCCCTAGTTGTCCTAAGTCTTCTTGCTTTATCCCTGCAGCCCATTACCTAATTCTAGACACATTTCTGTGTTGAGCTTCCTGCATTTGTATTTTTATGATATCTAGTGTGTGCTTTCGATGATCATATCTAGTTCAAACCCCATTTTATCTTTTGTCACTTCTGAATTCTCACTTCTTCTGTCATTAATTGACATTTTAGCTGTTTCAATTCTACTTCTGCTGATGGAAATTCATGTATTAGATCTGTAATGGCACAGTTTAAGGTTTTGCACTTATTCCCTGTATCTCTTGTGTTTTCTTTTTCTCTCATTATGCCTTTTTATCTTTAGGTCTCTGCATTCTTATTTTTATTTAATTTAATTTAAATGTTTAATGCATAACACAAACGTTCAATCTTAATTTTCAGACTGTTTTCTTTCAGACTGTTCTACAAGTTTCCCTTTCTAATTTTTTTCTACTATAGTACTTTGTATCATTTTTATCCCATTTCTTCTTATCTTACTTATATTTAATGGTAGCAGCTCTGTTCAGACTTTTATATTTGATAGATGAATCTTTTCCCCTCTTTTCTGTCCAATAGGGTTGATATGACAGGACAACAGGCTTAGTGGGCAGAGTCCTGTCTTGCATATTGGGCACTTGAGGTTGGCTCTCTTCTGAGATTATCTAAAATCTCCTGTGGGCAGACCTTCTCTCACAGGCAGTTGTGTGTCCTGTTCATCTGAAAAACCTTGTTGACCCATTTTAGCTAGTGCTCTGGAAAAAGGAAAAGCCCCTTGCTGCCCATAATCCAATCTCAGAATGGTAGATGGAGGCTTCTACACTTCAGGGCTACTCCTTCCCTCCCTCCACCTAGGGTCCGCTTACCCCTCAGATCTCATCTTCCTAGTTGGAGAGCATTTTGAGGATTCTCAGGATTATGTTACTTTGTTTTCTAAGAATAACTTCAGGAGTGGAAAATAATGGGTTGGGGAAGGGTTAGTCAGAAGTGTGAAACTCATTTGACTACTCCAGAATCTTTATTTCTTTATGTGTTCTCTAGTTCTAGAAGGTTATGCGATAGGCTATTTCACTTTCTTATCAGGTGACCCTTGATAAGATTTTGTTTTCATTCATTCGTTCGTTTATCCATAGTTTATTTCATTTAGTTTTGTTGCTGTGTTTTTAATTTATAATTTATATTGCTTTTAAATTTAATATAAAATATATTTATATTTATGTCAAATACATTTATACATTTATTTTATATTTAATATAAAATATAATAACTATGTTTAAATTGTATATTTTAATGCTTGTGCAAATGTGTATTGTGTATGCATAAAAGTAAATGAAATAAGATTAAAATAGGTAAATAAATTGATAAATATGTGTCAAAGTGTCCATATTTTAAATATACAGAGCTATTCATAATCAATATAAAGAATTTTCAGGATCACACAGACTCTCCTTTCCATAACACACACACACAGACACACACAAAGTGTTCATTTTAAATATTTACTTATAAAGAAATCCTCAATTTATTTGTTAAAGAATAAATACCTGTTTTCTAAGAATGACATCTAAAAATTATCAAATAATACAGGAGATATTTTTTAATTGTCCAGTATTCCATCATCTATGATTAATCATTATTAATATTTAATGAACATTATTTCAAATCTCTTTATGATAAATAGAAAGGTATACATACAGACAGATGTATAAAGATATATTGACAAAATTGTCACAGAAATACAATTATATTTTGAGTGCTTTTTAAAAATAGCATTGTATTAATTCAAGTAATTAAAATTTTAATTTTACTTAACTGAATGGAAATGAGAACAGAAGATGATCAGATGAATACTCTTCACAAGAAGATATAATACTGCCTAAATTAAATTTAATAAAAAAAGAATGAAACAAATTTATAAGCTTAAGAAGTTGTTATTAAAAATATATGTGTGTATATATATAATTTAATCTTAAAAATTATCTTTTCAATATTGGATCTCAAGTAATTATCACTATTCTCTTCAGCTCATTTCCCGATGTTTGTTCTTCATAGCATAGTGCTACAATGCCACGTTTAGTAATTTGTATATTATTTATTAATTATAATTTATGTAGAGAATAAATGTCAATTTTATAGCTAGATGGATTTTAAGACTACTATTAGGTATTTTACATGGCTCTTTTCAATTCTTGAGTATGATTTTATTTTGATACATCTCTGAGTTGGTTAAAATTTGTCATGTTAGATTTTTAAAAAATCTTCTAGGTTGCATGTTTCTGATGATTTTTGGATTTGAAGACTATATGCGTTTTTACTTGTATTTAAAGACAGTATAAAAATTTGGGTGTCATAGTTTCTCTTAGAATTTTTTTAGACAAACCTTTCTTATTACTTAGACTTGAATATTGCTGTATGAGTTCCAAGGGCAAGTTGATATTTTTCACTATTTGGTGACTTATCCTCCCTAAATACTTCTAGATTCCTTTTCAGCCATTGAATTCACTTCCATTTTTAGGATATAGTTTGGAGTTGATTATTGTCAGTTTTTCCTGAGATCTGGAGGGTATTTCAAGCTGTAATTTCAGATCTCCCTAAATTTCAGGTATTTTTCTATTTTATTTTTGAATGTTTCATTTTCATTTGTTCTGTCACATTAATAAAAAGCATATGCTATTGATTTGTTGGTTCTCTTATATTTACTTTCTGTATCTATCTTTCTATTTCTATACCTGTTATTTTTACTTTCCAATCTCCTATCCTCTAACCTGTCCACCATGTATGTAATTGTTTTAGCTCTTATTTATTCTTTTTGTTGCTTTATGTAAATTTTGTATTTGTATATATTTTTCATTTTTTCCTGGAAATCTGTCAGCTTACCTGTCATCTCATTCTGTTGTCTTTTAAGTCCTACTTAAGCCTTTGTATTTATTACAATTTGACTCTCCTACATTCCTCTCTCATTTTTTAAAGAGGAATTGTTGGAAAGTTCTCTGATAGAATGAAGAAATATTTTTGGAAATCTTACACCTCATTGAAAATGTATTTTCTTATCTAGGTCATTCCAAAAGTGCCTGGTAATGTTTCTCTTCTCCTTTTACATTTTCTCCACTATTTATACTTAGGGTCTATGCTAGATTCTTCTTTCACTCTTTTTTGGGGGCTTTCAGTATGGCCATGAGGGACCATAAACTAAATACGCTTCATTTTACTATTTTGAAATATAAATTTTTTAGTGTTTTATTCTCTTCGAATGAATATTATCTCAGTTTTATTTTCCCATTGTGCTACATTCAATATTTCAATTGGAATCAGTTTATGTGAAAAGCAATGTTTAAATTATCAAATAACTCTGCAAGAACATTAAATATTTTATAAATTTTCTAAAAAAGGTTGAGAAATTCAACACATAAAAAGAATATATTTCTATTATAGTCCTTCTGAAAATAATTTTAGAGTCCATTTCTCTTTAATCTTTATTTTACTCTCTGTAGCAACTACTAAAATTTATGTGAAAAATTTTTTATTGAAAAATCTTGTTGATATTTTATTAGAAGTACTCTAAAACAAAAAAGAACGGATAACTAATATACAAAGATCCTTACTGCATTAATATAATGTGCAATATATTGCTGTCTAAATTGACAATGAAAATAAAAAACAAATTAGTATGGATGAACTCTGTGGAAGTACTCTACCAACGAAATTGGAGAACTTTTTTTGATTAGGTGTTTTAAATTCATTATCATAACAAAATGCCAGAAAAGAAAAGCTTTTAACATTATTAGAGCCTTAGCGACAAATTTAGAGCATCATTAACAAAGATATTTAATATAAAGACAATATAACTAGCATGTGTTTTATATTATGAAAATAATGTCAATAAAATCAGCTTTGATAAATTCTCTTTACTTTTTAAGTTTTTGTTGTGACATTTCTTAGATTTTTTTCCCTTGAAATCTGCTTTATCTTATTAACGTTTTCTGTCTCACCGATTTTTTTGAGAAATCTGAAATTAATTTTCTTAAGCTTACTTTTAAAAATATTTTCTTTAAACTTTAAAATGCCCTCAGAATTTTAAATTTTTAAATAAAACAATATAAAAATTATGTTTAAATTTAAGTGCTTCTTATTTCTTGGATTCTATAAATCTGGAAGGAAGGCAACAATTGTAACGTTTCTCCTTTAACTCGGCATTGTTTTGGGCATCCCAGAGCTGTTTCAGAAAAGAATGGTGATGTGTTCTACCCTGGGGATTTTGATGCTCCACAATGTAATGAAAGAATATGCTTTTGAGTTAATTATGGCTTTGACGTTGCTCCAGATGTACATAATATATGATGTGTAAGCCAGATGCCCTACGTGTTCATGCCTCCACCTGGACACTGCTGCTCGAGGAAATCAAAACTCCTACTGCTGCAGGTGGGCTGTGGCAGATTTCCAAGATCTATCTCATGATACTTTTGCTGCTCTCTGGGGAGATGTGCAAGATCGGTCTACAGAAACATTTATGATTTCATTAAAGAATGAATCACCAACAGTCAATGGGGGCCCGCTAATTGGCATTTAGAGATATAAATTTATTTTAACTGTAAATAAAGTTATTTTCATATCCTTCTTACCTAACCATTTACGGAAGTTATTAATCCTAACTAAACTTTCTTATTATGCTTGCCATTTTTAAAGCTTCCTGATGTTTTTTCAACTTAGGAAAGATATATGTTTCTACTGAGAAATTTCTGAAAACATTTTAAGAAATGTAATATACCTTTCAATATTTAGTTTTATATATAGCTTCTACTGAAACTTCACCCAATGGCTCAGTAAGAGTTTATCGTTACACTGTCCTTCGAGAATTCTGGAATTCTGACATTTTGCAGAATTTGCTCTCTAATGTTTATTATAGCAACACATTTTGCTTAAATTTTAATGTATTCTTCTAGCTTTTATATAAGTAAATATTTTTTGGCTTCGGGTTTATTTTGTGTGATAATTATTTCTACAACTATTTTCCAAATATTAATAAATAATTATTTATACATAAAATTTATACATAATAACTATAATAAATAATTATTTATACATAAAATTGTTCAAAATTCTCATCATAAATAAGGTTTTATTTTGGGCAGAATGTATGTTTATCTGCCAGCTTCTATATATATATTAATTCTCTGTTTAGAGAAAATTTAGGAAAATATATTGCTTTGATTAATCTTCTCTTATAACTTTATAAAATTCTATGGCTTAAAACATATAACCTTTTTTAACTAATTAAAATTCTATAGTTCTGGTGATTTTTTTATTTCAATGGAAAATATCATGAATGAACCAGTCTATAAATGCTGCAGTGAAATATCTTCATTTTTTATTAAGTTTATTGGGGTAACATTGGTTAATACAATTATGTAATTTTCAGATATACATTATAATTTGGCATCTGTATATTCCACTGTGTGATTATCACCCAAAGTCCAGTTTCCTTCAGCTACCATATATTTGATCGACTTTACCCACTTCACCCTCTCTCTACCCCCCTATATTTGACCCCCTACCCAGTCTACCTCTCCCCTCTTCCCCGACCCCTTACCCTCTGTTAACTACTCATTCATTGTCCATGTCCCAGAGTCTCTGTTTGTCCTGTTCATTTGTTGCTTTTAGGTTTATATCCCACATATAAGTGATATCATGTGACTTTCTACTTTTTCAGTCTGGCTTATTTCACTTAGCATAATTATCTCAAGGTCCATCCATGTTGTCTCAAATGGCAGTATGTCATCTCTTCTTATAGCTGAGTAATATTCCATTGTATATATGTGCCACAGCTTCTTTAGCCAATCATCTATCATAGGACACTTCGGTTGCTTCCATGTCCTGACCACTGTGAATAATGCTGCTATGAACATCTGTGTGCAAATATCTTTTGAGATGTGGGTTTTCAAGTCTTTGGAATGAATACCCAGTAGTGGGATTGCTGAATCATATGGTAGAACAATTCTTAGTTTTTGAGGAACCTCCATACTGTTTTCCATAGAAGTTGTACCAATTTGCAGTCACACCAGCAGTGTATGAGAGTTTCTTTTTCTCTGCATCCTCTCCAACATTTGTTATTAGTTGTCCTGTTGATTATAGCTTTTCTAACAGGCGTGAGATGGTATCTCGTTAACAAATCTATTTTATTGGAATTAAAATCTAGAAATATCTTGATACATTTATAAAATACTATTATTGTTGGCCTTATTTAATTGTATTAAGCAAACATTAAAAAGCCAAAATTTCACACTATCGATGTTTCTAATTATTCTATGCCTTAGCAAATACATAATACAACTTTCATCCTATAAAATTAATAGAAGTCGTTTTTAGTTTGTGAAGAGCTTTCACTTCAAGTTATTGAAATTACAAACTTGATTCATACATCACCATAAATTTATATGCTTAAAAAAATTAACAAATGTTTTAAGCAAAAATAAATGTGGATACAATTTTTAAATAATAAAGCTATTTTTATATCAGATACTTTGGAAGAAAACTTCTAGTTTACCATCACAGTTGAAATAAAAACACTAGTATAGTTATGAAGTTACAGAGAAATTTCAGTTAGATTTTACATTTCTTATTAATAAGTTTCTTTATAAAATTTGCTTTTTAAAATGTAGATTCTCAGCTGTTAGATTACAATTCACTATTCTTAATATCTTTCTGAAGGGTCTGGCTCCACTTTACTAGGAAAATGAATATTTTTAATCATTTCTCTTTCATTATTCTTCTGAAAGAATTCTTAAATCACAGGACATGTAAAGTTCAGTATCTAGAATTCATCATTTTGATTTATTCTGGTGAATTGAATATACTGATTATCTAAAATTAATACATAAGCCAAGCAAAGAATATTAAAGAAAAAGAAAATTAATGAGTTATCAAATTACAATATAATTAACACCAAAATTCATATAATTCAGAAGTCACTTTAGAATTAAGTGTTACAAAGTCATCATTAGTATGAAAATAAATTGTTCTATAGTTAGAGATGTTATAATACATTGGACAAAATTTATACAGGCTGGCTATGTATCTTAGTTTGAATGATTTTAAAATATATTTTAAAACTTTACATTTATAATTTTCTACTTTTCAAAAATTACAGTTCAGAAAAAATTAATTTTATTTCAACTACTATGCATGAATCCACAAAAAAATATATGTATCTTCTATTTGCATCTCTTTACTAATTGGCTTTACTTTCTTGAGAAAAAAAAGGTGGTTAATATACCTACTTAGAAAGTTTATATAATGTATGTGTTTTTATTTAGGAAAGCCCAATTTCCATAAACTATGCCTATTGAACAGGTACATAGTGGCAATAAATATATTATAGCAGTTTTATCACATTATATAATTATAAATGGTGTTATTTTTTAATTAAGTATTTTTCTTAGTATGTAATCTGGCCTTGTATATCAAAACTCAGTTATATATTTCAAAACCACAAATGCTACAAATTGCTTAACAGTGTTATTACATATTTAAAATTTCCTGTTTGAAATTTGTGATCTAGCTGAGATGCTGCTGCTAATAAAATAAAGCTTCATTTGAACCTCATTTCTATGAACTATTTAAAAGAACTGAGCTTTATAAAAATAGATTTTCTATGCATTTGAAAATAACACACATAAGTTTTATTGCTATTTCTATGTTTATGCTTCTGAGTTCCTTTTCTAAAATTTATTTTTAACACTAAGCCTAATATCATCTTTTTCCCTTTGAACTCCTAATCATTAGAGTCTCAAAGTGTTTAAATTTGACAAATACTTTATTTCCAAAGGAAAATTTTTATTTTATGTTTCGAAGTGTTCTAATTTCTTTCATTACTCACGTTACTTCTTGACAATTCGAAGGACATTTTTATCAATGAAACTAATAACTTCAGGACTTAGGTAACGTGCAAAGTTAGTGTTTGCTAGAAAAATTCCATGTATATAATTGTTTTTTTGTAAATATAGCTAATAGTTTATTTGCAAACCCAGCACTTCATTGATTTATGTGTATACATGATGTTTCTTGACAAGTTGTTTCATTGTCTACACTGTTATATTCTGGTTTAAATAAAAATATCTATAAGGGCCTGCCCTTGACGGTTTCATCCAATTTTATAAAGAATTCATAAATAAATATATAAATGCAATGTAATGGATGTATTGTGCCATTAGGGTTATACTCATTTGTTATGAGCATACAGAAAAGAATATTTGGCTTCTCAGTGGACCTGTAGATGGTTTCAATGAGCAAATAGCCTTTGATTTGGATTTTTGAGAGTTAAAGTTCTACATGTAAAGAAGATGCTAAAGCAAGTCCCAGTAGAGAAAAATAAAATAATAATAATAAACAGACATGAATATAAAAATCTTTGTCCATTATATGAACAGCAAGAGATATGGAGTATCTGGCTTGCAAGAAAATAGTTGGGCAAACGTTATGATAAGAAGAGTCTCATAGTTTTATGCCAGATGTCACACTAGAGTTTGTTCCACATTATATAGGAAATTTAAAATGTGACAGATTTTATATCAAGAAGAGAAATTATCAGATTTTTATTCTGGGGAATTAATCTGGATAAGAAGGCAAGATAGTTTAGAAGAAGTAAAAAACACAATTACACAGATAATTACAGAAACCTAGATGAAATAGAGAATGACTTGAAATATTAGGTGGTAATGAGAGTAGGAGGCTTCTAATAGATTTAGGAAAACATTTTGAGAATAGCAGCTATTCATAAGAAGTTTCCTGTTATTGTATTATATAAATGAGAAGTTAAATTTAATTCTTAATTCAGCTAACACAGAAACATATGTTTTGATGCATATTTTATGAGTATTAAAATACCTTCTTAAGTTTTTCTGTAAGCATTCATAATATTATAAGCAGATGACTAAGGTCAAAGGAAAGGTAGAGTATCTCATCTAGCCAGATAACTTTCTGCAGCAAATTTGTCTCACATTTTAGATACATATTAGGTCTCGCTATTTTAAGACCTTCAGTATCCATTGATGTGAGACATCATTTCCTCCCATGCTCAATTGCAAACATCTAAATTTATGTTTTATCTAACACTTTTTACATAAGGGGTACTGAATCAGATATTGGCCCAACAAATGTATTGATTCATCTAGCCTCAAAGATTAGAAACAATAGCCATTCCAACTAACCAACGTAAGTCAATTGTGATTCAGTCACCTGTGCTATGTCATCAAATAAAACAAGGTAAAATTTGCTTCAGCCTTCTACCTTCTGATAGTATTACTATGATACAAAAGAAAAAGCAAAATGTTTGTCCATCAGATGTCAACTGGGTAGAGATGTCGGGTAACTGCTTACAACTGGAGTTTTCTCTCTTGAGCAGCTAATAAATGAAGGCATCATTAACTCAGATTGAGACCAAATAAAAGATCATTGCTCTGGGGGCAAGCAAGTTCATTTTAGAGATTTATTTAGAGACTGTGATAAGCATGAAAGACATGTATTTAAGTTGTTTAATAGGTAATTATTACAGATCTTATAAATAAAGACGTATAGTTTTAGGTAGTTTTATATTTGTATCTATGACTAGTCTGCATAGATACAATTGATATTGTGAGAGTAGGTGGCTAAGAGGAATATATAGAATCAAGGAACAAAAATATTGAGAGAGAAACCACACATAAAAAAGACACATATATAAAGTTAGTTAAAGGGACTGAGAATAAACTGGTCAAAGAAATGGGAGTAAATGAAACAAAAAAGGCCTTAAAACTAAGAAGAAAATAGTTTAGTAAATGCCTAGTGATCTGAGTAATACTGACAAAGATTCAATACTACTTTACTGAGGCAAATGCTGATGCTTCTGTGCATAAAAAGTAGACTTCTATATTTTCTGATATCATAATTAATACACACTTATTTGATGAGATTTATATGCAAAATTTTTGAATGATAACAAATTGAAGGCTATATGAATCTATAATATTCTTAATTAATGAAATAACATTTTAACCAACTGATAGCTAACAGCCTGTTTATAATGAAAGGGTGTCTGACTAAAAATGAGTTTGTTAGTTTCACCAGTAATCAAATCTGAAATATTGTTATGGTAATAATTTTTTATAAATCAAAAATTAAATGAAATAAGCAGGATAACTGGAACCAAAATGAGGATCTCTGTGGCATTTGATTAACTGGCAGGAAATGACTGATTTTCCAGTAATCAAAATGAAAAAGGCAATCAGGTGGGTTTATAATATGTACCACCACAGGTTCTGTGATATGTGATATTCATAATTTAACCTTCTCATGGATAATTAACATTGTGAATACTCAGCATATATTAATGGTTTATAAGTAAGAATTTAATGTTACAGGTTCAAAAAAAAATCTCAAAACAACTCAAGAGACTACCATAAAATGTGGCAATCTTAAAAGAGCGCACCTGTTATATTACAGGTTGTCAAAAGCAGTGATTGAAACAGAAAGCCTTCAAATCTGTTACATTTGGGTTTGGAGGACATCACCATTAGAGGAAGTTAGAGAGCTCTTGAAGTCTTCTAAGTTTTTCTTTCAGACAGAAAAAAAAAGAAAAATAAACAAATGCATCCTTGGAACAAATTAAAATACAGAACAAAGTTTTCCCCAGCCCTCTGAAAAGTAAAAGCCCCTTCGGATGAATGACTGGCAACCACGAGTAGACATAAGAAAGAGGTCCATTTCAGACAATTGTCTTTTCATAAGGGTCTAATACCCTAAAATTCATAATTTGGAACATAATCAGGGCCCATTTACAACATTCACTACTGTGGACTTAAATTATTTTAATGAGAAAAGTACCTCATTGACATTAAAAGTTTAAGTTTTGGTAATTTGAAATATCTTCTGCACACATACCTTAAATATGGGCATATAATTTAGTTATACCTTAAAAAATAGGTTTTCCTTGATTTTAATTCACTAGACAAAATAATTTTTTTATATTGTAATGTTATTTGAGTTATTTTATTTAAAAAAATCAATAGAAGTATGATTTGATTTTAAAATCCATATTTTTAATAAACTTTTAATGCAAAACCTCTATTTTACTGATTATAATGCAAAAAGTAGGGGAAACACAGCTTAAATTTGGTTCAGCTCACTGTCCTTAGAGATGGAATAATAATCATTAAGTTTACTGCTTGAACAAAATGATTTCCAGAGTTATTGACAAACTATGCATAAGTAACTCATTATAATTTTTCAAGCTATCTTGTCAGTATGCTGTAGTTCCTTATCCTCCTCAGCAAATGTAATAATTAGAAATAACTAATTCTAAAAAAAAAAAAAAACTTTCCTACGTATTATTTTTTCTCCCTTCATCTCACTTGCCGGATTACCAGAAGGCTACTCAGGATTTAGTTCAGTCCTTGAGACAATAATATTCAGGGTTGCTTTTTTTTAATGTTGGCTTATGAATAAGCAGAACACGTCCTCTGACCCACACTCAAGAGTATGCCTTGGCACCAACACAAGTGTCTCTCAGAGCAGTGTTTTTAGGGTGACAGAAGCTACAGCAGCAGGAGCACTAGCATGATGCACCTGATGAGCTGCCCTTTATATTCTGAAGCCAGATAGCCAGCCCTATCCTGTCTGAAATAGAATTTCTGTAAGAGAAAGCTGTCCCCACATGAAGTGTTCAAAAGTTAGAATGAAACTGAAATTTGAAGCACAAAATATTGTCTGGATAAATATCCTATTTTTCAAGTGGCTTAGAAGATCAATGTAATGAATAGCACTTGCCCCTAATATTTGTGTATGTGTATACACAAATGTATACATATACATATGTATATATGTAAATGTATATGTGTGTGTACACATATTTATGTGTGTAGGTGTATATGTATGTGTGTGTGTGTATGTTACTACATAGATATATGAGTACGTATACACATACGTTACAGCAAACCCTAACCAACTATTGTTTTATTATATCATATTTTATAATTTATTTATGGCAAATAGTTTATTCATCTAGCCAGCAGGAGAGCTTCCATAAACAGGAGTATTTGACAATAACATTACTCACATTGCATTTGTGTTTCAAAACTACTCCCCCAAAACCCTCTTTTCTTAATATTTCATGTTGTATCTTAAAAAAGAGAGTCTATAATTATCTTCTATATACCCAAAAGACCCATTACTAAAGACCCAGATGAATATAGATTTTTGAAGCAATTTTTAACTTTTTAAATAAAGAGAATCATTTAACTTCAATATAGAATACAAGTTTAACTTTCATTATAAAACATCCATGATCACCTCTTTGAAAATAGCATATAATCCTAGGTCAACCTTCATCACTTCTGTGCCTTGATTCAGTCATCTGTGACCATAAACTTCAAAGGTACAAGAAAAACTTGGAGACAGTTCAGATAGTGATAGAATCAGAGAGTTTTAGAGCTAGAGGGGAACATGTGGGATCAATGCAATCCCCTAACTGCACAGAGGAGAGATAAATAGATAAAAGATTGGAAAGATAAAGATAATATTTTTAAAGAAAAAATAATTTATTGTGTTGAAAAGGAAGGCAAAAGTCTACTGCAATTACAAATATGTAAACAAAAATAAAATATAAGAATGCCCCCAACACACACACAATCGCCCCCAACACACACACAATTGCACGTAACAACTCATAACCATACATAACAGCAATATATAACCCCTCCTATCCAACCAAGACAAATAGAGGAAAGATACTATGCTTTAAATTATGACATATACAAATAGATAAGTAAACACCCAGCGATATGAAAACTATCTGAAGAAGGCTTTCGCACTGAAATCTTTATATTTTAGCGACAAAAATATTAGTTAATACTCGCATATCAGTTTTTAGATTTCAAAGCACATTTTTAAGTATCTCATTAATTGAGATACATAAAATGTCTATCTTGTAAAATAAGTATTAATATCTACATTAGCTACATGTGGAAAGTAAAGATCAGATAAAATATAATTAACAAAAACCCCACAGTTAGTAAATACTCTTGATGATAGCACAAAAGATATGCATAACACAAACCCATCTTAAGAAAGGTTGGGTTTAGAAAGCTTTCCTTACAAATTACTCGTTGAAAGTTTAAGTTTTCAAAAGATAAACTTCAGTTGTTTGGGGAATACATTCAAGTATACACAGATAATCCTTGGTAAATTAATGTTGCCTGATGCAGGGAACATGAGTTTGGGCACAGTCAGGCTTATAATCAAATCCAAGCTTAATATTGTTTTCTTGGGTCCAATTCCCCATATTTATTTACCTTCATTAAACTGCAATTATGCTACCTATACATAGTAGGAAATGCCTATTTCAAAGGGCTAGTGTGAAGCTTAAATGAGATTAGGTGTGTAAAATGCTTTCTGCCATCCGTTGTACAAATGCCATTTTATTGTTTTCTGTAGTTATGCGCAATTCTTCAGTCCAATACAAACAGAGTTAAGATTTGATTTAAAGTTAGTATTAGAAACAGAGTTAAGTTTAGTAGTATAGTTGAAGATTAAGAAATCTTTATTTTCTCCTATTAATAATTAGAATGTACAATTACTATGCATCTTTTTTGTGAGTGACATGTAAAACTTACATGGCTCTAATAATGACTGACACATCAAATTTGTTCAAAAATATTATTTTGAATATTGTTAAGTTTCCTAATGTACAGATATTATCTAATGCCAAAAAATACAGTGTCATGGTTTCCCCCCAGAACTCACTCAACTGAAAGGTAAGCTACAAAATATTATTTCTGCACTATTACTGTAGGAGAAACCATGTGTGTTGGATGAGGGTTTCTTTTAAATCATATGTAGGTCAGTGAGTGATGATTCTCCCACATCCAAATAAGCTGCAGAAAACATTCCAACTTTATAGTTTCTGTGCTGCTATTTTTCTATAGGCATAAATGTGCCATAAAATAACAAATTAATTTGAGTATGATTTGTATGCACCTTAAAAATAGCCTAAATTTAGATTATTTAAATTTATTTCTATTGTTTTAAAACTATACATTTTCAAGTACCTTATGGTCATGCCTCAGATGAGGTCAGTAATTAATATTTATTGTGCTCTACTATGAATTAAACACTTTATAGTATATCAGTATTTTAAGTAATAAATAAACTTAATAATTGAACAGCTAAAATATAACACATGCTTACTTCTTGCTTATGTCAGAGTAGCAAATGGATATTCCTAGTAGAGTGGCAGCTCTCCCCAAGGCTATCATTTAGGTAGTTCTCCTTCCATCTAGTGGTTCTGTAATCTCCTACTACTTCATTATCATTTGAACCAATTAGAAGAAAGGAGAATCTCATACTGAAACTTTTTATGAACAGGCCTGGAAGTCCTTATGGCCAGGTACATATCACTTCCACTTTCGTTCCTCTGGAAAGAACTTATTCACATGACCATACTTCACGTGAGGGATACTGGGAAAAATTTTCTACCTGTGTCTTCGAAGAAAGAATACCTTGATCTCTGAGTATTAAATAATTTGTGGTATTGATTAGGTTTTAGAACCAGGTAAATCTGACTCCAAAGTTTGTATAATTTCTGCTTCTCAAGTTTTAAGAGATTTGTGTTTCTACTACTCTCCAGCTCAAAAATCTTTGTGCTTTTCCCTTCTTTTCTATCCTTAGTTACTGAATAGACCAGAATGAACAACCATCCTGAATTCAAACATCTGTTTCAGATTTGATCTTTCAAGTGGGAAGAGTGGGATAGAAACATGACCAACAACTTCTACATGAAACCTTAACATGTGAGCTGCCTAACATCTAAAAGACTATGGAGCTCTTTTTCCACTCAGGTAAATTCCAACGTGCCCTGAGGACAAAAATGCAAATATTTTATATTAAAAAAAAAAAAAAGCAGAATCCAGTAGTTAATTAGAAATATAATGTAGAAGCCCTAGAAATGCACTTCTCAGCTCTACTTCAAGAGAGATTGTTGTGGGCACATAGCTATCACCCCATTGTCACTCCATTGGATCTACCACTACATGAAACACTAATGCCACACTTCCCTCAGGCTTTTCCACAGGAAGTGAACACAGATAGGGTCTCATTAAGGTTCATCCTGTAGGTTCACAGAACTCCTCCAGTGGGAAATTGGTTCAAGAACTTCCCATTATCATGGCCAAACTCCCTTAGCACTTCACTAGTATCTGAAACTCTTTCCTCTCTTGTTTCACAGCTGCTAAGCCTGCTTTACAAGATGAAGCCTCTGCTACCTGTTCCTGCTCTCTGCCCTTTATTCTTCTCAAGCATTTCTTCCAATAAGTCTATTGTTTGTCTAATCCTATTTGAGTGTCTCCTTCTCAGAGGACTCAAATTGACACGAGTACTAAGTTGGAATACATAGCTGCTAAAAAGACATATATATGTGCCTTTTAATATATATTATGGCATATATAAATATATATTAATATACATATATATAGTATAATATAATATATACATAATATGTTAATATATATTATGCTATGTATATATACATCCGCACATTTATACAAATATAAAAAGACATAGATGATAGATAGATAGATAGATAAATAGATAGATAAACAGACAGACAGACAATAGATGAATTCAAAAGTTAGCAAAATGTTTAAATCAGAAAACACTGAAACAATTCCACTAAAGTCTGGAACAAAACAAGTGAACTATATAACTGTTATTTAATATTGCAAATGAGGAACTAGGAAAAAATAGAATAAATGAAATTTAAAAATTACAGTTATAAAAATTTTAAAAAGTAAAGCAATTTTAGTTTATATGATGAATGCCTGAAAAACTGAAAGAATAATAAAAAAATGCTGCAAGCAATAGGAAAGTTTAGAAGACTGCAATGAAACAAAATTAATATAAAGAAATCAGTTGCTTTTTATGTATATTGTTTATGTACATAAACAATAACTAGTTAGAAATATAATTGAAAGATCTATATAAAAAATGAAAATAATAAAACATTTATAAATTTAATAAGACCTGTGCAAATTTTATACAAAAACAACTTTAAAACACCACTGAAAATAAAAAATAAAATTAAACAAAAAGAAAAATACACTACGTTCTCAGAGAGAAAGCTTAATGTCCTACAATTGTTAATTCACTGTTGTTTGTATATTTGATATGTATCTAATAAGATGCCAAAATTTTTATAATCAACTAAGCCAGTTGGTTATAAAGTTAATGTGGAGAAATAAACATAGTGAAGAAATATTTGAATGAAAAGAGCAATGAAAATCATTGATTCTACTAGAAATTAAAATGTATTATAAGGCATCGTTAATAATTGGTACATAAATAAATCATCAGACAGAATTCAGAATCTATAAAAATTTTAAATCTTAAAAATCAAAGGAATTTAGTATAACATAAAGTTTGCTTCTAACCTTCAAAATTGGTGGGGGAAAGAGACTATTTAAAAGATTATCAGAATAACTAGGTCGACATTTGGAAAAAATGTAGTTAGGTCTATATACCATGCTATTATACCCCACGATAAATTTTGAATGATTTTAATAAAAAATAAGTAAGCCATGAAACTACTAGAAGAAAACACACTGGATCCCTTTAGAGTAATGAAGTAGGAAAATCTTTTAATTAAGTCTCAAAACCCAAAAGCCACAAATGAACAATTTGAGAAATTTCACTATATAAAAATCAAAACTTTGTTAAAGAAGAAAGTTCACCCAAAGTGACTTTTTTATTGGGGGGGGAGGGGAGAGCAAGAAGCAGTACTGAAACTTACCTCAAAGATTGAGCCTGGATAGTTTAATTAACAAGGAACTGATCCAAAACCCCGTAGGAAGAATATTAGCAGATAGTTCACAAAAAAGAATATGAAAATGTTCTTAAACACGTGAAAAGATGTTTACCTTCACATATAATGAGTGAAATCCTTAATAAAGTTTTATTCAAACATGATTTTTCTTCAGACATTTAATGAAAAATCTATATTTTTAAAACTCCCCCTCTGATAAGACTAGGGCAACAGACACTTTCATATATTGCTGAAGTAAGTTAGCATCATCCTTCTGGGGGGCAATTTGGTTATGTCATCATTATCATCGTGGACCCAGCAACCCAGCAATTACTTTCTGGGAATTTACCTGCACAGATGTGAAATGAAACAATGTTATTTATTGAAGCATTCTTTAAATAAGCATAAGATGGGAAATTATCAATAGAAAACAACCCAAAAGGTTAACTCCTTATAATGGAATGGGATACAGCTTAAACAGAAAGAATAAGACTATGTTCAAAAGTGGAAATATTTCTAAATACTTCAAGTGAAGAGCAAGATAGAAAGTAGTGAATGTGGTATACTGCACACACCATATGTATGTATAAAATATATATACAAGAATATACATGCGCATATGTTATGTTTGTAGGTGAAAAATGAAACTCTGGAAGGAAGAATAAGAAACTAAAGACTGTGGTTACCTGTGTGTGGATATGTGTGGTGGGGGTAATGGCTGTGCAGATGGAGGATGAGGACGAAAGAGAGACTTTTTCTTCTATACATTTTATAACTTTTGATTTTGCGTTCAAATTCTTTGATTATCTATTCAATTTCTTTAATCATAAAAAGAGTAGCAAAGCAAGCAAAGGTTGCTATCTATATAGATATTCATTTATTCTAAAATGTTTACTCTACAACTACTGTGTGGCAAGAACTGCACCAGGAAATGGAGAATAAAGAATGACAATTCTGGTACTTAAGTAGCATACAGTCGAGTGAAAGAAACTGACAAGCAATCATGACCTAGATTTAAAACTTGAGTGACTGAGGAAAGGGAATAGCACCAGTAGAAACAAGTCAAAAGGGAAACCACTTTAAGAAATAATATCCTTGATAAGAGATGCTCTGCAATTTAATGAAATGAAGGATTTATGCAAATTAATAATTCCACTAGGGAGTAGAGATTGACATTTAGAAAAGATTCCGAAACTAGATTTCAAGTGTTTTTTGAGGTGGAAAGTCTAAGGTATAAAGCAAAAAGAGAAGGAAACACAAAAGGAATCCTGGACAATGTCTATAATTATTGGGTTTCAGACATTTTTCCTTTGATCAAAAGTTTTCATTCAAGGCTGTTTTTTAAAAGTGATCTTGATAAAGGTAAGATTAAAGTATTTTTCAAAAATAGCTAATAGGGCTTAAAACACTGTAACTGTCTTTGCCAAACTTCTAGCTTTTTATAATAATAATAACAATTTTTTTAAAAAGTCCATAGCAAGGTAAGTATAGTCCATGACATGACATTTCTGAAGTTGTATATCTGACATCTGGTGAGATGTCTGGGGCCATTTTATGATTTATGATGCAGGAAATTTGAAGGTTCTTTGCATACAGTATTACTAAGGTAAAAAAAAAAAGACACTTTGATTCAAAACTATTTTCTTTTATTTTTGATCATTCAGAGAAATCACTCCATGTTGAATATTAATTCTTCCCAGAGCCAGCTGGTAGAACATGATGTTAATGAGGCCAAAGTTGCTGGTTCAATCCCTGTACTGCCGACAGGTCCCACTCAGGGAAAGCTTTTTTGTATGCACCTCTAATCAAGACCAGCTGTCTTCCAAGTGTCGTTGAACACAAAGGGACCCAGGTGAGAAAAGGTGAATTACTGATGAGGAATTATCATCCACAAAAAGTAGCAGAAGTTTCTAACCTAGTTAATCTTACATCTTACAACACAACAGACAGTAGAGTCCAGTCACTTACATTTGTCCTTGAAGTTTTCTTTATTTCTTTAAATGTAAGACAAGATTATTCAAATAAGTATATCGCAAATGATTCACTCAACCAGGATAAAGGAAAAATACAAGATAATGCCTGTAAGTGCAATTGAATTCCTCCAATGTCTCATGGGCATTATTATTGTCAACCAGATCATGTTGTATCACTCTTGTTTTAAATCTGAATGTAACTCTGCCATGCAGGAAAAGAAACCCACAAACAAAAATGTATTTTCAGACTCCATCACAAGTTCTGCCAAGCACAGAGTTTACAAGTGTAACAATGGCAGCTGTTCCCACTAGTAAGAACAGCTGGGAAAAACAGAACCAGAGTCATTATCTCTCAGATTATGATCTGTTGGAACAATGCCCAAAATATCAACACTGACACTGAATGACAGCATTTAGCGTCTGATAACCCCTTTTAAGTTTGTGTTTCATTTCACTTGAAGAATTAACAGTATCACATATTAAAAACCAAACAAAATATCTCAAAATTATTCCAACAATTGAGGTGTAAATTCATTTTATTTTAAATATTTAAGCGAGTTTATTCAAGATCAGAATAAATATTAGTCACTCTATTCCCCTATAAGAGTGAAATCTAAATCAGAAAAGTTTGGAGTAGAGAAGTAATAGAATTGATAAACTGTTTAAGTTATCAATAAAATATAATCTAGTTTTGGTAGTTAGAGGCTTTCCACAATTAGAAACAGACATCCCCAATGTCCAGATGATTAAGGATGGAGAAACATCTTGTCAACCTTACGTTCTATGGCTACAAATTAGGATTATAAATTCAGAAAGCGAGTTAGATTTAAGAAAAATCTTAAGGAAAATTTAGAAAAAGGGAACAATGAATTGGGTAAAAGAAAAGATATAATTCAAACAGTATCAAGTAGAAAAGTCATTCATTCAATGAGGATAAAAGCTGAAACATATAGTATTACCATCATGATCTTGGCTACAGAAATAAAATGAATAAAAGTTTACTTTTTCTTGTTATTATGAACATCATAGAACAAAAAATAATCAATCCAGACATCAATCAATTAACTACAAAGATTAGTTTAATACCTGGATAACTGGCATGAAAGACTAGATTCTGTAAGAGTTTGACATTAAGAGAAATCTATCTAGAAAGCAGAGTCAGGACAAAATGGATGGCATATGTTACCGTTATGCATCCCTTTATATCCTTAGAATTTTATGTTTGACAGAAAAATTTAATTCAAATACTCTAGATAAATGATGAGGCTATAATAACATATATAACATCATGACTTACTAAAAAAGCATGAGTTTTAGAATCAAGAAGAACCCAGATTTAGCCAGCAAATCACAATTGCTAAAGTTTATCAAGTGCTTCCTATTTGCTCAGGAATCTTCTGTAAACTATATATAGATTATTTCCTCAATAAATTCTTCCAACCACTCTATAATTTTGTATTATTTATTATCCTCATTTTATAAGTTAGAGGAATCACATACAGAGAAATTGAGTAACTGGCCAGTCAGAGAGATAGTGTCAGAGTTAAACTGTGAAATACGTCATTTTCTCAAAGCATCACTAGCTGGGTGACTCTAGGAAATTCCCTACACTTCTTATCTCGCTTCGCTCTTCTATACGATATGACTGAAACCTGCTTATGAGATTATTATGTGTTAGTACCAAAACCATTGATTTCTGCAGAATAGTGGCTTGATGCTGGTTGACATTGTTATAACCATCACTAGAAATTTTCTGTGGAGGACAGAAGAAACAATTAAATAGAAAAAGGACCTATATTCTTCCTAAATGTCTAAAGTGAGAAAATTCCTTGATTACTTTTAATTAGTAGGTGAGAAGGCTCTTGTAAATTAATCTGTTTACCATAGTTTTGAATAGCAGCTCTTTGCTTTGAGCTTCTAGATGTAAGTCTCATACTGTGACTTTTCCCTCTCTTCACATTAATAAAATAAAGAGAAGTTCCACGCTTCAGAAGTGTTGATGAAAGGAGGCGGTTAGGTCCAGAGATGGGGAAAGGATTGGGTAGCTGTATATAATAAAGTCAATTATCGATTGACTTTATTGGTGTCTGTGTAGACCAAGAGGGCCTTAATGTTCCCTTCAACTTGACTAAACTTTAGACAGGTGTCTTTCTGACGGTGGACTCCTAACCTCCCTTTTCTCAGAGCATTTACTTTAGAAAACTCATAATCATAAATTCTTTCTCTGTCTTTTTGAGATATAAATATCCTAGCTTCTTGCCTATTTTCTAACCAGAAATGTCTTTCTCAAGAACCTGGCAGCCAGCCATCCCTTTGAAAAATAAACAAGAAAGAAAGCACCTCTATCTCCCCGTCTCTGTGAGAATGTAGGAGCACCAATTAGCAAACACAGATGCCTAATCACATTGACCAACCTGTCTGCTAAAGCCCTCCAGCACTTTTACACTAGCTCATCCCAGTACTTAAAATTCTCCCATCTTTTGTTTCCACAAAGTTCAACCTCTCTCTCTCATTGTAATGATCTTGACCTCTACTGAAATAGTCTTGAATAAAGTCTTCCGTTTCTGTTTAACTCCATCTGATGCAATTTTTCTTCAATAATAGTGGATTTAACAATCACTGAGGAAATCAGACACTAGACAGGAAAAGGGAAGAAAAGTGTGTAAGTGGATTTTCTGATGAGGAAAAAGGAACTAAGGATAGTGCCAGTATTTCTTCGTGAAAGCTTTTTATGCAAAAGCATGAGCACCTCTATGACACCATGATTGGGTCATGAAAGGAAGCATCCTCAAGAATACAGAAATCTTGGGAAGAACTAAAAAGGAGGGGGGGAAACCATGAACAATAAATGACAGCTTTAAAAAAGAACAATTATAAAATTTATACTCTAAAGGCATAATAATAGACTTTTATGCAAATTAAAATGCATTTGAATGCAAATTAAAGGCATATTTTTATGCAAATTCATATATGGTCTTCCTGCCTATTTCACATATTTGGCTGTGACCTTGTAAAGACCTTCGCAACAATTCCACGTAATGTTTTAGATCAAATTGGGAAAGAAAAGGGCTTTTGTGGGCTGATCTTCAGTGACTGAGTGAGGTTTGAGAAGGAAGAAGAGTGACTTCCTAATGATCTGAAATAGGAGAGACCAGAAACAAAACCTCTCCTAGGAAATCTCCCAGCCTTAAAGGGCTAGTATGGATTTCGGAGCTCTTGGTTACCATTAAAAATCCGTGTATCTATCCAGCAGCATTAATGAGCCCTGGGGAGTAAACCAGAACTTTCTTGGGACTTAAGGATCTTTGAAAGCACCTGTTGCAACTTCAGAGAATAGCAAGTGCCAATTCTGTCCCATTAGCTGTGAGAGCTTTGGTTAGGACTCAGATAAATTTATATAAAAATTGTAGCTGTGAGATCTTGGGTGAATAAAAGACAACTAATTTTAGCCTTAGGTCTCCAACTATAACAGAAATAAAAATCTCTAAAAACAAAAAGGTGTTATGCTTAATGACACATCTGACAAAGAAAAAGTATGAAATATAGAGAGCTGCAATTGTTATTATTTTCTTTCTAATAGTGCTTTTCCCACTTTTTATTCCCAACTGCCAATCATAAAGGCTATTCTCCTCTTAACTGCACATGTGTGCGTTTCCTTCAAGTAACAAATGTATGATTATATTTGAGAAATAAATTTCAAGCAGCTTAAGGCCTGGATAAAATTACTGTCTACTATGCAATATTTACTATAGTGACGTATACACAATATTTGCTCAATAATTAATTTTGACTGACTTTCTAAATCTCGCGCTATATTAGTTTGCTAAGGCTGCTGCAACAAACTGCAGAAACTTACTTTCTCACACTTCTGGAGGCTGAAAGTCCAAAATCAAGGAATTGGCAGAGTTAGTTTCTCCTGAAGCATCTTCACTTAATTTGTAGATGACCATCTGGCTTGTCCATGTATCTTCACAACAGCTATCGTTTATGTGTAGGAGTGTCCAAATTCCTTCTTCTAATAAAGACAACAGTCATATTACATTGTGGTACACTGTAATGACCTCATGTTAACCTAATTACTCTGTAAATGATTCTGTCTCCATATACCATCACATTCTGAGGTACTAGAGGTTAGGACTTCAACATATGAATTTTGCAAGGGACAAAATTCAGCCATAACACATACCTTGCCTTCGTAAACATCTTTTTATGTAACTTTTATACCTCATCTATTATGTTTCCCATTATTTGTAATTTCTGATTTGTATCTAATTAGATATCTTTTCAACTTAGTCTGATATGGAAAGAGCATAGTCCAGGTTCTTGATTTGGAGTTACTCAGCCTTTTCGGAGAAAACAGGCTGAGCTCTTGTATAACAATGCATGATAGGAAGAATACGACTGTAAATTCCTGGAGAGTGAAGTCCAAACATTATTATTTCTGTGTAAATCCCACAGTGCTCATGCAGTGCAGAATACTCAGAGTAAATGCCTGTTGGAAGAATGGTGAATCAATGAATGAATAAGCAAGAATCAAAAAGCAACAGCTAATATAATCCTGTTTCTTCTAATGGCACATAAAATAATGGTGTTGCCTTACTGAGAACTTTAGAGCTGCCTAACTGGGGAATCTTCAACTTGAATAATGGTCTAGGGACCTGTATTCACCTATGGAGTAACCTGAAATGCATTTTGTGATTTTCTAATGTTTCCAGAGTTCTGAGTGTTCTTCCAGATGTGTGAAAATATTTCAGAGAAGTAACCTACCAAGATCTTGAGCAGACCCTGAGGAGAAGACAAGAATACCACATAGCTAAAATGATTGAAAGCAAAAAAATTAATAATAAAAATTGGCAGGTCATTGCATTTCTCCTTTAGGAGGATCAATTCTGTTCACTTTGACCAAGTAACAGGCTAAATCCACAAACAGGCAAGTGATCCATTTAACCCCAAAATGACTGTCTCCAAGTAATGAAATAAGTCAGCCCTTCTGATAAAGGTAATCTACCAACATGCTAATCATTGTGCTATATCCACAGAGAACTCGTTATAAGTATACAGTAGTCCATTTTAAATAGAAAGCTGTCATCCTTTTTTAAAAGAAATCAGTAACTTCCTTAACTCCATAATTTATCCTGTCCATAATTTTCAAATCCTAATCCATTTATTTCCTACTTTTTTTCCACTTTAAAGCTGAATATTTCAAAAAAAATTAAAGGAGATAGATACTAGATAAAATAAATATATATAAACAGGTAAAACCATTGAAATACTAATATCTATCTAGAAAAAGATTATTGTTACCAGTGCACATTTGAGTTCTATTTATTTTGTTTTTGTTTTTAACAAAGACAATAGACAAAGGAGAGGGAAGGAAGAGGAGACAATTGTACATTTCTGTTTTATCTGAGCATGAGTTTGGAGGTTGTGTTACAGTCCCTAGTGGAAATTTGTTTTCATCACTAACCAACTCACAGTATGATACAATTTATCATGATTGTCATGCTAGGCTCAAGAGACAACAGAAATAGAATCCTAGAGGCTCGAACAGGAGAACCTGTGTACCCAAGTGCATGGTTAAACCTCAGAAAATCATTGTCATTGTTGGATGCTAGCTGCAGGCTACTTATTTTCACAAATCAGTAATTGGCCCTAATTTCCCAACCTTAACTCTTAAATTGACTGGAATGCACATCAATAAATAAATATTTAGGAAGGAAAAAAAATCGCATGAATGCATAAACATGCTTCCCAAAACTCAACAATCACATTTTGTATGAACGTCTAATTCCTTATATAGACATGCATTTTACATTTAGTTCTCTCTCTTTCTCTTTACTGCATTTTAACACTTAAACTTCTGTCAGAATTATTTACTTGAGCCAAGATTTTATCCTTGATTTGAGGAAGGTGAAAGATACAATGTCTTAAAAAGAATAAGAAAATGCACTGAGTTTTCTGTAATTAGCAATACAGAAGTCAGTTAAGATGACTTCTGGAAATCTCTAATAGATAGAGATAAGTTAGAATGACAGCAAGCAGCAAATGAAAACAGCACTTAGCAATTTGGGAATCCTTTTGACACATTATCCAGTAGGCAACAATTTTGCCTTTTTTTAAACTAAGGTAGCTTGCTTTTATTTTGTCTAATTTTGATTATTAGCACAACTGCACATACACTTGTCAGTTAAATTAACTTCAAGCTGAATCCATGCTTACATTTCCAGCTTATTCTACTTAAGTACTTTCAGAAATCCCATCTCTTAGAGAAACATCGAAACAGAATCAGAGATAAAGGTTCCCAAACTTCTAAATCTCTCTTCTTCCTCTCCACCACTACAAACATACAGTTAAAGTTAAGTCATCTGGTCTAATCATTTCATGAATTATGTTTGGACCTCAAGTCCATTTCTTCAACATATCTTTCCTATAGATCAGATTCTTATATTCAAGTTTCTACTGGACAGTCCATTGGCTAAAACGTAGGTACATATTTACATCGCTAAATAGAAAGATAACAATTTTTCCTCAAAATATGCTCTTCTTTCTTAAATACCAAGGTGTTCAGTTTATACACTGAGTGTTAATCTTATTTTTTTCTCTTTTTTTCCAATGCAACACTTAACCTATCACCAGAGTCTACTATTTCTCCCTTCACAACAGATTCCTTTGGAATCTGTCCTTTTTCCCATCACCCCACCACCTATCAATTCAGACCTCAATCATCTCTCACCCAGATTATTGCAATGGCTACAGAACTTGCCTTACTGGAACACTCTTAGACATTAATTCCACGATGTGGCTGGTTATCTTTCCAAAGTGCATATCTCTTCATTTCACTTGTTTAGTTAGAACCCTATGCTGATACCACATCATCCAAACAATAAAGTCCAAATGATATGAAATAGTAAGTAAGCCTTTCATAATCTGTTCCCAGCAAACCTCTCCAGCCTCATTTCTTCTTAGAAAGCACTTATTGCAATGGCAGCTTACTTTTATATCCTATTTCCCTCTATCCTAATAGCTCCTTAAGAGCAGAGATTCTGTCTTTTTAATCATTGTTCATCAGCGAATCCTGGATATATAATGCAACACCAGAACCATAAAAAGTTGGTGCTCGATAAACATTGCTTAGAGAATGAATGAAGAGATAGCAGAGAAAAATATCACAAACCAGCTATTCAAAGATTTGTTGCTATTGCTTTGGTGAGATATTAAGAATTAGCAAAATAATCTTTCTTAGTTTTAGTTATTAAGAAGCGGTGTAAGCTAATGGTTAGAACACAAGCTTTAGAATCAGACAGACTTAGGTAAATAACATTTTGTCCTGTGTGATTTTCTATGCCTCAGTTACAAAATTAATTAAGCAAAAATTGTAGCCTTATTTTTCAATTTACTTTCTACTGATATGGATTTGAGGGCAGGTCCATGACAAGATAAAAAGAAACTAATGCTAAGAAACATTTATTTAATGAGGTTGCTTGGGTCTTCAGAAACGTAGAAAAAGAAAATAAGACGTGATAGTTTATTTTATGTAGGTTTGAGTGGCCATGGGGTGCCCAGATTAAACAGTATTTCCGGGCGTGTCTATGAGGGTCCTTCTGGATGAGATTAACACTTGAATCTGTAGACTGAGTAAAGTAGATTGCCGCCCCCTAGGAGGCCTGAATAGAACAAAAGGTAGAAGAAGTTATTTGACCCTTTTTTCTGTCTCACAGCTTGAGCTGGACATTTCATCTCATCTTCTCCTGCCTTGGACTGGGATTTTTCTCCCTCAAACTCAGATTGAATTATACCACAGGTTTTGCTGGGTCTCCAGCTTGCAGAGGGCAGATGGTGAGATTTCTTAGCCTCCATAATTGTGTGAACCAATTCCTAATAATAAATACATATGTGTACACACACACACACACACACACACACACACACACATGCACACATATTGGTTTTATTTCTCTGGGGAATCCTGACAATACAAAAGAAAATGTATTATTTTAGGAAAGTAAGGAGATTGGGGAAAATGTACATTTTCCAGGTGCTATGCCAGCCACTTCTTCAAGGACTTTCTCACTTAATCCTCATTATAACATGTTGTTAGCTTCATTTTACAGAAGAGCATCAATGGGGTGTTGTGACATGCTTGATCGCACACAGTTAGTTAGTAAATAATAGAATATGGATTAGAATAGAAATCAGTCTGGCTCCAAAGCCTCTGTCTTTGTCTACCACAGGCTGCTTAGGTACAATCTAGCACTGAGAGCTACAGAGGTCTTCTGCATGTCCAGCTACTGCTGACTTTACACAAACGGAATTTTACACTGAATTTTAATATTTGAGATCATAGTAAGAAAAAGCAATAAGGTAGGGTTCTATTCACAAATATCATTTAAGACAAGTGGTTACGTCGTTCCATCAGTTGACTTGGGATATTAGCCTGTTTATAAAAATGGTATGTATTAGTCTATAAAAAAGATTAAGAAAAAGAATAAGCATTAAGGGTAAGACTTTTTTAAAAAATAAAATTTTCTAAAATCTAAGATGTTTCTAAAAATCAAAGGAAGACTAGCTCTACTGAGAGCTAAGGTGTCAAAGTAACAATGTGATGAATTCCTTTTGTGAGAGATTGACTTCTTAATGTTAATAGGTTTTGTTATATTGTGAAAAAAAATTATGACACTATCATCTTATACAAAAGATCTACCCATGCTGTAGATACTCTATTTTATAAACAGAAAAAATATTTCCTGAATTCACAATCCAAGCAAACTGTGCTAATGCAGTTGAAAAATAGTTGAGAATGCCATTTATGATCTTTAATCCTATCTTCTGAGCATTATATTTCACAGGAGCTCAGTATACTTTTGAAATAAGCCATGCTGCCAAAAAAAAAAAAAGATGGCATTTGCTTTGTTATATTAAAACAACTCAAGAAGCATATAGCAGCTCCTGAGATGAATTTCTTGAGAAAAAAAATTAAGTGAGTTTTAATATTAGTCCACAAATATATTTGCACTTTATGATATTTATTACTTAGACTCAACTAATAAAAAAGTAAAAAATTTAGAACCCACTAAAGTTTTGTAATTTGACTAAAAGCATATCATTATACGTGGTTTGTAGAAAGAACTGCTTTTAGAATGATACCCTTTAATGTGCACATTTGTTTGACAAATTTGTCACCCAAATCCTCTAGTGAAATCTCCCTAATGTACACTGAGTAAATAAAAGCAATTCAAGGTGTAAATAACTAATAAAATTTTTTGCTCATTATTTTAAGAGGATGTCACTAACTTATCAAGAATATATCACTTCATCAGCTCTGAAATCTTTAGCAGACCAGTGAAATAAATCATAACAAAGTACGTGTAGTGAAGGTATGGTTTTAAAAAATGCATCCCATGAATTTGATTTCCATCCCCTCAGATGTGCTATGAGCACTCAGTGGGAATAAAAATTGTTTTGGGAGATGTAGATAAATTTCAACGACAATATCAATTTGCCTGACCTGTTCATGGCAGTATCTTATCCTGAAACTGGCCTTAATTTACTATAAATCATGTAAGAGTGAAAAGTTTCATAAAACACACCCCGAGTTTATTTTATGTAAATGTATAGGGAATTTTATAAATAAGGATTTCGCTTTATGTAGCATTTTAAAAACATAGTCACAAATTGATTGAAATGTCTTACCATCTAGAAGTGGGTGTATGTTTCCTCCTTTTGAACCTGGGCTCTGGGATGGCTTATGCGACAGAATACAGCAGAAGTGATGCTCAAGCCTATAGGCACTGGCTGCTCTTGAACATAACAACCACAATGTGATGGGAAATCCTAGAGACAGTCCAGTGTGGAAGGAACTAAATAGCAGAACCCACTTGCCAGCCATGTGAAAAAGACAACCTAGATGCCAATCCCCCTTTCACTTAGTCAACTGCCTTAGCTGATACCATGTGGAATGTGAGCTGCCCCTACCACACCCCGACAAAGATGCAGATTAGTGAGCAACTAAATTGATGTTGTTATTATAAATGTGAGCTTTGGGATAACTTGTTACCCAGCAATAAATAATTGGAACACATAAAAACCAACAGGTGCACTGAGCAGTTATTTTCAAGAGAAGGGCAATAACTGCAGCATGTCATATCCAAAGCCAAGAAAATTTCTTATTTTTGTCATATATTTTGCCTAGGTAAGTATCCCTCTTCCTGTAGTGGAACCTGAAATTCCTGAACTTGAACCTGAAACTGAATCACAGTACTCCATCTTACATCTTGTTTATATATAATAATGCATATGCATGTACATAAGATTAGAGAAAGTTCCAAAATAAAATGACTACATTTGCTTTTCTGCTTAAAAAATAAATTCAGACTATCTGTGACATAGGTTAGGTAATCTAGCCAAGTGAGAGAACCTGAACCACACCTTAAAAATAGCAGCAAGTCACCTATCTACAGAAGAGTCTGTGGTAGATCTACACCAATTCTCCAAGCCCCATGTCCTGAAAAAGTTCATCAACTGAAGGATTGAAAAGAAACTAGAATAAGAAATAGACTTCCCAAAATATAGTTCTCAACGCCAGCTGTACATGAGAAATAAGGGGGAATTTTTTTTTCCCTGTGGCTTCACCCCAGAACAATTAAATTAACATATTTGGGTCAGACATCAATATTAATACACAACTAAACAAATCTGAAAGGCTGAAGCAATTCTAATATATAGCTAAAGCTCATTATCACTAGTCTAGTATCTCTACTTGTAAGTTCTTTCTTCTGTTTCCCAAACATGGCCAGAAGCGAAGGAAGTAACAGTAAGGCCAGTGTGGATAGAGCACTGAGTTTCTTTATATCTCCCTGCCTTTTCCCTAAGCCTGAATGACTCCCTGTCTTACAGAAGACAGTAGAGCAAATGGAAGAAAAAGAAAGAAAAAAATAAAATTAAAAAAAATAAGATAAATGATAAAGAATAAACAGCATGTATCGACTAATACAAAGACAGAGAGAGAGAGAAAGAGAGAGAGAGAGAGAGAGAGAGAGAAACAACTAAAATCTCATCCAGCATCAAAGAATTGAAAAATAGAGTAACTGAAAGCAACTAGAAGTTGTGTCTTTCTATCTATCAGATTGGGAAGTTTTAAAAGAAAAGATCATTTCTAGTACTGTTGAGGAAATGAGGAAGTAGAAACGCAAGCACTATTGGTGGGAACATAAATTGGTACAATCTTTGTGGAGACAATTTAGCAGCATTCATAAAATGTAAATCAACATTCTTTGATCCAGCAGTCTTTCTTCTGAAGAATCTGTCCTACAGAAATACCAGCACATATGCACAAATATGCATGTGTAAAATATTCACTTTCTCATTGCATCTAAATTTAAAAAGCTGAAAGCAACTCAAGTACCTATTAACAGAGAAATAATCAAGTAAATTGTGGTGTGTTACTTCTACGGCATATTATATAACCTTTATTAAGAATGAGGTGGGATAGATTTATAAGACATAATAAGTACAAATCTCCAAAGTATGGAACTAGGGAAAATAATAAATTACAAGTTAATACCTATATGTGTGTATTCGTATGTGTGCATGTACATTTATGTACATATATATGTGTGTGTTTATATATATGGAAAATTGATTAAAAGGTATACTCTAAATGATAAAAAGTAGTTTCCACTGCATATAGAAGAAGAATTGAAGAGATTTGAGAATAATTGGATAGAAGTTAAGAAAAATAATTCATGTACTGCCTGAGTAATTTTAAAAATATATATTTTTTCAATGAAGAGCAAAAGACTTCAAAACTGAACTGTGATACTGTCTGTTTCTACTTATCCTTATTAGGTTTAAGCAATTATGTTTACATCTGCTCAGTTACCATAGTTAACAATGCTTCTCCCGGTCCAGTTCACTAAGAGTGTGATCTATCAGCAAGGCTTGTATATAGTCCCCATGTCCAGCTGCCTCTTTTATTGCTAGGATTAAGCAATTCTGACACAATCATGGCCCATTTTTCTACTACATTTTTAAGAAAAGTCAAGTTTTGTGGCATCAATTCTCTAATTTTTACTACTTGCTTATAAACGTAATTTGGCCATCATTGTCTAGACAAGGAAAATTGTCAAATAATTCTCTGGAAAATGTTTATAATTTCATGCTTTTGCACCAATCGTACAAAATGTCACAGTGATATATCCATTGTTATAATTGCTAGTCAGTAAAGGAAACAGAGAAACATTACATTATCCAAGATCATTGTGCCATGTGTAGAAGTCTATTTCATTTGTACTCAATGTTCTGAAAATGATGTATTTATAAACTAACTCTGCACTGAAATGATCTTTGAAAAGATTATATTTGTAAATGTTCATCATCTAGTTAACATTTATTGAAACTCGTCTATATGTATAAATATGTTCTAAGTGTTCCATAAAGATTATGAGCAAAAAAGTACTATCCCTGACCTCAAGTACACTTGAACTCACTGAAAAACATAAGATTACTGATATCTAAGAGACAACTTTTTCTTAAAATATGATAGTTATTTATTTAAAAAATATTTTCACTGACTTCATTATAGACTAGAAATAAATCTAAGCTCTTGGAATACATCAGGGAATAAAACAGAAAAAAATAAAAAAACTCTTTTCATAGAGCTCATATTGTCCTGGGGAAAACTAATAATAATAAATAAATAAAATTATAATACTGTTTAGATTATATAAGATATTAGATTACAAGTGCCACAAAAATGGGTGGAAAGAGGGATTGAGCACTAGAAGTACAGACAAGAGGAAGAGAATACAGACTGTATTGTGGTAAAGCATGAGGCACAGTTTTAAATAGGGTGGTGAGAGAAGCCCTCCCTGAGAAGGTGACACTTGAGAAATACCTGAAGGAGCTGAGGGAGTTAGCTATGTGAGTCCAAAAAACAACAAAACCAAACCAAACAAAACCAATAAACAAAAAAACATGGTTCGTGCAGAGAAGAGACATTGTATGAAGAGATGCTTAAAGAAATTACTATGCATGCTGTCATAAAGACAGACTGTCAAAGAATAAAAATAAAATTAGGGAGCCCAGTTATGAGGTTGCTGGAATAATCCACAAGGAATCTGATGCTGTTTAGGCCACGATGGTAGCAGTGAAATTGGTAGAAAGAGGTTCATATTCTGGACATATTTTATAGTTAGATTTGACAAGATTCCATGAAAATTGATTGAGGAGTATGAGAGAAAGGGATACAGGCTATTGGCCAGAACAATTGGAAAGATGAAGTTGCCGTCGAGACAAGTAAGAAAAACAATGAGTGGAGCAGGTTTAATAGGGCACATCAGGAGTTCAGTTTTTGCTGAGTTTGTAATGTCTATTAGACATTCGAGTGGAAATACTATAGGAACAGAATGATACGAGATAAGTCTAAAATTCAGAACTAAGATCTGGGATGTCAACACACATAGTGTATCATCAGTTTAGTGATGCTATTGAAAACCATGAAACTGGACAAAATCATCAAGGGAGTAAATCTAGCTATAGAAGAAATGGTCAGGCATAACAAGCCCCAGGCACTCTGACATTGAAAGGAAAGGGAGAAGAGAAGGAAAAACAAGAGACTGAGAAGAAGAAACAAGTAAAGAGGGAAAAAAATCAAGAGCAGGATCTCCAGAAACCAGATGAAGAAAGTACTTCACAGAGGATGTGATGGACCACTTCACATGTGATGGACAGTTGGCTGAGTAACATAAAGAATGAAGCTTAACCATTGCACGCAACCAAAGATGCCAACCGGTGCCTTTGACAAAAGCACTTAGGGTAATGTGATGAAAGCATATGCCTGGCTGGCATGAATTATCAGAGAGAATGAAAGGAGTATAGAGTACTATTTCAAGATCGTTTGCCAAATAGAGAGCAAAGAAATGAGAAGGAAGTTGAAAGAAAAAAGGTCAAGGGATTGATATTTTATAGATATATTTCTATGCTGATAGGAATGATCCAGTCAAAAGGGAAAGAAAAGGTATAAAAGAGAGAAGATAAAAGTCCTTGAACAGTGCCCTTGAATAGGCAAAGAGAGAGAGGCTCGTGTGTGTAAGTGAAGGGGCATGGTACTTTGTATAGTACCAAGAGGAAAAGAGGACAGGAGCACAATGGCTGGTAGTGGGCTCAGGTGGTGATCACATCTGTGAAGTTTCTCTTCTGATGACTTCATTGCTCTCACTATGGTAAACCAAGACATCACTTGAGAGTGAGATTAGGGGAAGAGGCAGCCGAGGCTTAAAAGAGAAAGAGAGTCAGGAAAAAAGAGTCTAGATCAATAGAAAGATGATTCCATGAATTAGGGAAATAGATTGTTTACTTGGGGTTCGGGCTTAGGGATTTAAAATGAAACTAGTCAAAAGGATACGTCTTTACTTAGGCCATTTTAAACTGTATATGAGGAAGGTTAAAAAAAGAATTTGATTTAACTAAAGTTATGGATAAGCCAAGGGAACACAAAGAGCTAGAGAGGGGCAAGAAAGTTGATGATAGAAGCCACAAAATAAAACAGCAAAATAAGCACATAAGGATAAATAATCTGATACAAACATGGGTGATGTGTAAAAGTTTGTGGAAAAGAGTTTGTAACTAATGTGAAAAAGACTCAAATGATAATTATCCACATTCAAAGTGATTTTTTAAACAAATATATTCAATCCCACAAGTTTCTGTGTCTCAAAACTCTATGAAACTTCTCCTTTGCAATTGTTTTTGGAGTCTGCAACACAATCTTTCCAATATATGCAAAGTTGACAAATCTTTAACTTTAGATTTTGTTTTGTAAAGAGCAAAAGTCTTTTGGAGCCAAATCTAGTGAATGAAGTACTATTTGGGGTCCCAAGTGAGATGTGATTACAAAGTAATAAGACTTTATTTCCTTAAATAACTCATAAACTGGCTCTGAAGAAAATTCCAAAGGAAGAATTACACGGTTTGGAATTAGGCTCAAGTTAATCAGGAAAAAACTTCTGGAAAGAGTGAGTTTTAAATTTAGCTTACGGGGGATAGCAGGTAACAGACTGGCAGAGACCGGGAATGACCTGAACAGGTAGTACTTACATTTCTACAGATATTTTAAAGTTTTGATATTATTTGCATGTGTATCCCATTTACCCTTACAATCAATGTGCAAAGTAGGTAGCATAGAATCCCTCCATTATAAAGAACATAGGATTCTCTATTCCCTCACTACCCCTATTTATAAATGAAGAAAACAGGCTACAGAATTTAAGAAATTTGTCCCAAATCACAGACATGGTGAGAAAATAAAAAAAAAACCAGCAACTAAAATCTGTGCCTCCTGGTCCTAACTCAGAGTGATCTCTCCCAAATTGTCATAGTCCTTAAAACTTGGTAGAGGAAGAACTGAGCTTCAGAATTTCTGTTTCTTGATTTCCCACTTTCAATTGTTGTAATATTTGTACAGAGAGGAAATTAAAATATTTTCTCAATAAGGGCCCGGATCAGTGTTTCTCAACTGGGATAACTCCTCCTACTCCCCGTACTGCCACCCCATGGCATGCATGCCCACGCCCTTCCTTCCCCAAGGAGATTTTACTTTCTGTTAATTAGAAACTAAGTGTTTGTCCCTTTCTAAATGTATTGTAGTTAATTTTCAATTTATAAATTCTTATTACTATTGATGTCTTTGGTCCTATAATTTACAAATGAAATATTTTTACATATGAAAACGGCAGCAAGAGAATTTGTTTCCCAAAGCTGTATTTCAGAGCTCATCAGATTGTGTGGCTGTTGAAAATCGATTTTTCTTCACCTTGTGGTCTGTACATGCAGTTTTTATTTTCAAGGGGAAACACCTGCAATCAATTGATGAACTGCTGTTTGTGGATCCAACTGTCACTGAGGCCACACAGTGGCAAAGGCCTCATTAACATGACAGGAATGTATCACCGAGGTGAAAACTGTGAGCACATATATTATTGTCTTTGCAGATTCTTTTTTTCAAAAAGCAAACCCAACTCTTAGAACAAGAGATATTGAAACTTATCCAATAATACTACCATCCAAGACACACTCATATTCCTCCTTTGTTGGCCCACAGTAATTTTCCAATTTTTTTCTCCCCAAAATAACAGCAAAAAAAACAACAACAACAAAAAAGCACTGAATCTCAAAAAGATTGTGCATCTGAGAGTCTGCTCAATTTAGGGGTTGCTGTCAATAATATAACATTTTACATTGTGCCCTCTAAAGCAATTTCTTTTAAAAAAATAATAGAGAGAGAGAATAAAAGATGTTCGTATTGTAGAGTTACAGCAAATTCTATAATTGTATACAATTGCCATTTCCACAAAGCTGCATGATGTAGCTTTATATTAAAATATTCCCACTTCTTATAGCATTTTCGCACTATCGTTACACATGAAAGAAAAAAGTTTGGTATTGTAAGTGAACTAAGACATCATTCTGTATAATCTACTCATTTTCAGAAGATGACATAGGGCCCATTGGTCACACAAATTGCCAAAGTTTACCTAGCTAATTAGTGATAATCATATCCTGAATCCAGGTCTTTTTTGTATTACTAAGGGACTGAAATAAGGCCCAGAATGTTTTTTGTTTTTGTTTTTGTTTTTGTTTTATGCAATGGCAAAGCTAAACAGTTGATTAGATGTCTAAAACTTTCTAATCTTTTCAGTTTTGGAAATGACATAACTTTGTCTACATCTACTCCACATGTATTAAATACCCAATAAAATTCGAATGAACTGAAGTGTTTGAATGATCTTCAAAGGACTTCTTTCAGTGAATAAACTTTTATTCGGCACTGCTATGTCTCTGTTATCCTGCTCAACACTAAGTATAGCATGGTGAAAACAACAGAGTCCCTACCCTCAAAGAATTGGAAGATTAGGGTGGGAAACATATAAGAATATGTAATTCCAAGAGAATGTGATTGATAGATATTAAAATTAAAAGATGTGATAAGTACAGAGGCCACAGACAGAATGGGATGTTCAATGTGATCTATAGGAGTCAGATGTGTTTTCACAGGTGAAAGAAACAACAATGATAACATATATTTGAATGGCCTTTCTAAGAAATGTGATTTTATGTGTTTCTAATTTACCAATCTGTATCAAGGTATAGTATGTAGGTTCTTTTAGAGTTAGGTTTTCTGTAAGAAATAATGTGAATAATATTTTAAAGAGCAATGCAGTATTTTATTATGTATTACCTCCCATTGCTAACAATAAGAATAAAAGACATACAAATGCAAATGCTTCCCTTCCTTCCCATTCTCCAAACTTCTGGTAGTATTTCTGTTATCCAGGAAAAACTTCTATTGTAATTGTTGAAAATTTGGATTGTCAAGATCTGTTTTGAAAGGACATATGGAGAATAAGAAGGTACAAGGAAGGAAGTGCCTCTCGGGAGAGGAAGGATGACGAAGGACTGTAAGGATTTGAGGGGATGTGGAACAGGAACAGGGAGATAAATCTGAGGAAAGAAAGAGGATCATTCTGAGACCCAGGAAAAGAAGACCACTATTTGAATGCCCAGAAGCCCCATGGAAACTGAGCCACCTCCTTCATTCTGCAAGCCTTCCTATTGTCGCTGTAAATATCCAGGGAACTCTCACTGTCTCTTCTTTTGGTAACATTTCCTATATCAGTTGACAACATCTCACTTGTAACTGCCCACTAGCAGTGATGCTGGTCCATGTCTCAAGACTTTGATCTGAGACAGAATGATTTACTGGTGTGGGCAGTCCCATCCCCAACTTAAGCACTGCATATCACAAATGCCCAGGACACTGTAAACCCAAGTGCTATAGATTAAATTGTACCCCACCTCCAATCTGTGTTGAAGCCATAACCCACAGTGTGATGGTATGAGAAGATGGAGCCTTTAGGAGGTTATCAAGGTTAGATGAGGTCATGAGAGTGGAGACTCATGACAGGATTTGTGGTTTAATAAGAAGGGGAAGAGAAAGAGAACTCAGTCACTCTTTCCCTATGAAAACTCAGTGAGAGTTTTTTTGCACAACCATCTGCAACCCAGGAAGATAGCTCTCATCAAGGAACCAAATCATCCAGACCTTGATCTTGGACTTACCCTGCAGAACCATGAGAAAATAAATTTCTGTTGTTTAAGCCACTCGGTCCGTGGTATATTTTATGGCAGCCTGAGCTGAATAAGATACCAACTAAGTGCAGGCTCTGGTAGGGTGGTGATTAGTTACCCACATTTTCACTTTGACCAAAGTGGGCAAAGTTAGAGGCTGAATTGAACCAGTCTGAGATGTGAGCTGATGGCCTACAAGGTATAGAAAACCTATACTCTCCACAGGCTGGGAAAATTAAAAGAGCTCTGATTCCTCTCTATGCCCTACTTTCCTTTTCTCTCAAGTAAGTGGGCTTTTCGAATCTCAAACCTGAGAGTGCATACATTTGATATGTAAAGTCTAGAAAATGTCACGCAGGATTAGGCAGAAGCTTCTCTTCATTTCTATTATTGTCCATGAAAATATTTTTTAATATGTCAGCTTCATAGCTACTGAGAAATTCATGGCATAATATAAGATATGCCCTCTTGAAATTCTGAAATATATTTTCTAAACTGTTGAAAGCAGATTGTCTAAATCCCAAATACTCTACAAGGGAATTATTAACATGAAAACAGTTGTTACCTAGGTAGTCACTCCCTGGCACAACAGAGTTCTTCATTGAGAGATTAGCTTTTTAGAAAGGAATTAAAACCTTACTGTTACTGTAGTGACCCAGAATATATGAAAGAACCTGCTTACACACACACAAAAAATAGTTTCCACAACCAAAGAAAGTTTGAAAGAACAACTGTGCTTCTTTTATTTATACTCAATGAAAGCATTTATGGTAAGGTGCTAAGTACTAGGCGTTGTGTCTGTCTACCTTCTAAGGACATGTTTTCAGAAACAGTCTTCGCTTCACAGTCAAAACTGTGTGGATTCAGAGAAACTTTGGAAAGTTCTTCATAATCTCTTAATTTTAATTTAATTTGCTATAAGTTGGAAATATTAATATCTCAGGATAGTTCTGAGGAAAAATGAAAACATATATTTATATATACATATATTTATACATATATATGTATACTATGTGTGTACATAGATGCAAATATATGCAAATATGTGTATATGCATATATATGAATATATGTGCATGTTTGTATATGTGTATGTATTTATTCATATTCATATATGCACATATCTATATGTGCATATAGTATGTGTATATATACATGCAAAGGTATGACAGATAGATAGATAGATAGATAGATAGATAGATAGATAGATAGATAATAGATAAAGCTAGCCCTAATACTCAATAAATGTCACTTTTCTCCCCTCACATTTTTGCATTTGCTGATATCTCTAGAGATTGCCAGGCCTTTCAGTAGTATTACCTCCCACTGCTAACAAATGCAGGATCTGGAACTAGAAACCAGTTCTCCAACATTGTTTCTACTCCATGCCAACATACATCCCATTGGACTGATTACTTGTTTATCTGCCCTCCCTTAGACTGGTAGCATTTGATGGGTGAGGATGGTGTTTATTCTGTTTCTTCCATGACTTACACAGTGACCAGTACTTCGTAGACACTAGGTAAAGCTTGCTTGCTGAAGTTAATAATTGAATAACTGAGTAAGTGAAGGAATGAGTCGATTAATTAACAGAAATAAATTCCTTAGACTTGGTGATGAAGTATTCAAGAATGAGTCAACATGGAATATGGCAAGGGTCCTGTGAGAGTCTCTAGCCTCTGAGCAGTTTCTGGTCAGAAATGCTATGTCAGCACTTGGAAAGAGCCCAGTCCTCAGGAGTCTAAACCTCTAATGCCTGCAGGGCGTACTGTGATAGCAAAAATAACAAAAGAGGGAATGCTGGAGACTGAGGCAAAGGACAGAGCATACACATATTCTAAATAGGCTTTTAAATTGTTTTTTAATGTTGCATGTTTTACTTTTCATACACAGGGCAAGTAATCTCAGTAGATCTGTAGAGCTTGACTCTTGAGTCTCTCCCAGAGCCTCTGGAGGAAGTGACTTGCTAAAGGACTTCTGCATGTTAAAATGAAATTTATTTCATTTGCAAGATAGCTAACAAAGCAAGTACTTCCATGGGTAATACTTAAGGTTCACCCTCCCCTCAACTCTTCCTCAGGTTATTATTTATTCTTCTGTTAAAATGAATCATAAATGGTCATATTCATAGCTCAAGCTGACACCATTAGATGCCATTTAGTGTCCCCACAGGCTCATAGGCAACTAACTTTGCACCCTGGCCTCACAACAGTTGACTTTGTCCACATCTTCTATTGTATTTCTACAAGACAGCTCTGTGAAAAATACTAATTGATCTTGCGATAGCTGCAATCCAGATACAAAACAGCTTGTATTTGCTCTGTCACCAGGGATTCTTAGGGAAAAGGAAGAGGTAAGGTGATTAATGACACCAGCAAGAAAGGTTTTATCTCAAATGAGATGCTTATGTAAGACAATCTGGCTTTTGCAACTTTCCTTTTCTGCTTGTGTTTTATTAGAGGTCAGAAGGAAAGTGCATTTGTGGGTGAGGTTCTCCCTGGTGCTCCGAGAGCACAGAGGAGAGGAAAGAACACTGGGTTTGGAGTCAGAAGGTCTGCATCAAGGCCTCAGCTTTGCGAACCTGGGCACATCACCTGACATCTTAGAGCCTCAGTGTCTTTGTCTGAAAAATGAGATAATGATCTATGCCTTGCCTTTTCCTGTGCATTGCACCAGTCCTGTCTAAACTCATCATTTTGTTCTTTTAACACTAACCTCTATTAGTAAAATATTGAGCATGTTTTCAATCAAATATGTATATATACATCTGTATATCTTATACATGTATTACTCCTTTGATATATCATGTATGTTAATACATGAAAATAAAAATAATCTGTACTATTTCCTTCCCGTTTCTGTCTTGGAGTCCCCTGGTAAACATGTCCACCATTGGATATAACATATAATTATATATTTCTTTAAATGTGCTTTTTCTCTCTCCACAGTCTTGGTATTCAAAGTACAATCCACGCACCAGCAGCAGCAGCATCACCTAAGACATATTAGAAATGCAAAATCTCAGATCCTATCCCAGACCAGCTGAATCAGAATCTGTATTTTGATAAGATCTCCAAGTAATTGGGTATGCATTTCCATCCTTTTTCTTGAAAGAAGATTCCTTAATTTGAATGTCCAAAGAATGTTTGTTCGCCTTGCAAAACTCCAGGTGCACACAGGTATTAAACAGTCCTTCCCTGACCACCTTGAGCCCCTGGTGTTAGATGCATTTACATTTCTGATCCCATGTTCCTTTATGTGTTCTGATATAATGACATCTTTTAGCTGCCTACTAAACTCTGAGCTCTTGACATCAGAGTCATTATCCTGAAGCTCTTTGTCAGTCTTCTTGGTGTTAGTACTATTCATGAAATGAAAATTCAAGAGAGTCGGTGTTTTCAGAATCAAATGAGACAGTGTGTGTATGGAAAGACAACAATTTATTTATTCATTCATTCAAGAAACATTCCGTGAGCAGCCACCAAATGCTAGCAATACCCCCAAGTGTGCAGTAGAAAGAAGGCAGTGCCATAGTCCTACCTTCTGGACCTCAAGTTAAGACCGAAAGAAGTCATGATTTTTATCCGTTTTTCTTGATCATTTTTGTCAATGATTCTGTCCCAGGCATTTCAGAAAGTAAAAAGAATTCTATGGAAGCTTAAGCATTCACTCTTGGGACTGCTCCTGAGCCAGAATGTCCCGGTATCTTGACCAGAAAACCAACCTCTCAGTTTTTCTAGGACCCCAGGGTAGCTCACCATGCTCCAGGCCTTCTCTTTCCCTTGAGATTCAGCTCATTGTTCTTGGCTGAAGTATTTCCAGCTGTGAAGTGAATGGAAACTTATTTACATTTATTTACAAATCCAATAAACAAACCAAAAAGGTTGGCTAAATAAGAATTTACAACAAAGTCATAGGAGAGAAGAGAGCTCCACAAAATGTTAACTTTTTTTTTCAGCTGATAGATACTCTTTATCTTTGACCTTTATACCATGATTCAAAGAAATTTTCTTTAATTACCAAAAAAAAAAAAAAAAAAAAAAGGCTTACAATGAATTTTGCTCTAGTACTACAGTGCAGAATTTCAGAGTACCTGGTATCATGGCCTAAACCCAAACTGGAAGTCCAAAAAGTATGCTCTAAAAAACAGACTACACCATGGTTGGGGGACCATTCATCATGATAGAAGCATTAATCTCTAAATAAGCACACTTAATTCCAACAGCTCAGAGCATTTGTACCCTGCCAACTGCCCAGCCCCAAGTAAATAGGAGAGCTCTACTCCATTACAAATGTAGGAACTAAAGCGTAGGGGGAAAAGAGCTCTCCTATAAACTTTTTCACTCTTTTAGTCACCACCTCTTATAATATCATCTTTAGTAGTTTCTATTCCAGCTAGATCTGTTACACTCATTGTGCAATGCCTTAGATCATTCTTTTAGACTTTAATGCAATCTTTTATAAATACTTATTCATAGATTAACTTTTAGTCTATTTTAATGCAATCTTTTATAAATACTTATTCATAGATTAACTTTTAGTCTATTACAGCTGTAGTTTTTTTCCTCCACTACTTAAGTTGCTCCAATTAATTGGAATATAGAAGTGTTGATGTTCAGCTCTATGTGAGCGCCATTCCCCGGAATTGTTTAGTGCGCGACTTGTACTACATTACTTGGCATCCCTGTTTTTACCTTTTCTCAATTTTTCCTTCAAACTTACAATTTCAGTTTTATTGGATTACATATTTTTTGCCTAATTTAAATTTGTAGATTGTTTTTGCAGATAAAGTACTAATCTCAGAGGAAAGACTAGTTTTCTAATGGAAATGCATAACCATAATAGCATAAATGGTGTTTCTACAATTACCATTTAAAGAGGGGGAGCAGAGAATGAGGCAGAGTGGTGGACTCATTAATTTTCCTGACTCTAACACTAAGATTCAGATTCGGTTCAGAGAGAGAGGCCAAAAGTCATATCAATCTATGCTATGAATGTTTAGCATAGTGAAATGAAATGTCACAAAGCAAAGGAAGGAACATGCTGCTCTGCCGCCATGTTGACCTTGAAGCAACAAAATCGAAATGTTAATTACCATTTGGATTATCATTGTGTAATGATGTCTTTATTATGGTAATCATTAAATTTTAAATAAAGTTAAACACATTAAATCAGATCCATAGCAGATTCTACTGATTGAGTTTGTAAAGATATCTATTCTAAATGTGACTGTGAGAGTAAAATGTATACAGTAATTTATTTTGGATTTGCTTATGAATAAGTATTTTGCATAAAGAAGTCTAGACCATAACATATAGAGATTACAGTCTTAGTGTTGTTGTAAAAAAACACTTTTTTAAATTTCATGCCACATAGTATATTTTTAATAAATATAATTTACAATAACTTTTACATAAAAATAAAAATAAAAATAGATAGAATGTATGAGGAATTACATTTAAATAGGTTAAATATATTTAAATTATTTATTATTTTTACCAAGTGGCACAGTTCTCAGAAAATAAAAACTATGATAAAGAACTGAATAAAATATTATAATAATTTTTATCAAAGAATGGAATGAAGTTTAATAAGGCACATGCCAATATTTTAACTAACATATGATGACAATGGGAGTCCAACTGAATATTATTCCTTGAATTTTATTACTTTAATTTTACAGACAAATGAAATAAACAACAAAATTATATTCTTTGGTTACTATGCACATGTATTTCCATATTGTGTATTTATTTCTGATATAATACATGTAATCAAAATTTATACACATATATACATCCACAAATATCTAAGATATAGTTTAAGATTATGAGTTTTGTAATAAAAAAGATTATGATTTGGATATGTATTCTACAAATTCCTAGCTGTATGGTCTTGGGAAAATTTTTATCTCCTTTTTCTTATGTGCAAAATATGAATAATAAAATCTACCTCCTGAGGAAGGGCTGAATGAATGTCAGACTCTTGAGTAGGAAATCTCTCTTCTTCCTACACATGGTCTTGGCCTAGCCTGGAGAGTAGAGGCCTGGGCATGTAGGCAAACAATTTCTTCTGTACCAATTTGCCACAGATTTTCAGTTTGTGTTTCTTTTTCTTCCTTTTTCTGTATTTATTTCCTCTGATGCTGGAAAACTTGCACGGTTTAATCTTCCCTTAAAAGCCCCAATTTGGGTTTTGGCTACAAAGAGTAGAAAAAGGTAGTCTCCACAGCTTGCTTTACTCCAAAGACATATCGGCCTAGTTAATTTAACAACAACAACAAAAAAAAACAAAAACAGTTGTTAAGAGTTTTCTATGTATGGATGTTTGGGGCAAAAAGCCAGTTTAACAAAGGTCACATTGCTTGTGACTGGTAGATCATGAGCCTCACTGGGAGGGAAGCTGTCACACAGGATTCATCGACAACAAGGATCTCTGTATTATTGCATGACCTCTAACAGTATGCTAATTTTTTAAGAATTTGTATATACTGTACTGACATCCTTTTTAAATTTTTAGTTGTGAGAAAATAAATAAAATCTAAACTTTACCTTAACTATTTTAATTATTACCTTTATCTTAACTATTTTAAATATATAGTAATGTTGAGTATATTGAAATTGTTAGGTAAGCATGCTCTTTCTCTGTTTTGTTTTTTTTTTTCATATCTGCTTTCTCTGCCAGCTGTGCCCTTCTCTTCACCTCTATAAACACCTCTTCCTGTAAGATGGGGGCCAGCTGCTGTTTCCTTCCAGAAATCTCCCTTGACCTTCCATAAAGAGCAGGGCCCTTCCCGTGTGCACACCACTGCCTTGTTGTCACTACATCGGTTCTGACCTGCTTCCACCAAAGTATTGTGGCTATTTGAGGTCTGGACCTCTGTCATAGTCTTCTTTGCTCCCCAGTATCTAGTTCCTAATTAGAATCAATAAGTTGAATAAATGAATGAATGTTAGCACCTAATTCATTTCTCTGTCTACTTTGGCATTGATGTGTTTACATTCCACTGGGGTTTTCATGATACTATAGCTTTTAATATCTTAATAATGAATTGAAAAATATTTTAATGAGAATTCAAGAAACCCAAGTCTCTTTTGCTCTGCAAAATAAATTAATTTAAATGTAATACACATTTGTTCTTATTTTTTAAAGTTATTTTACATAAAATAACGATGAAGAATACGTAATAGAAAATTGTCCTAGAGTTTATTTGTGCTAATAGACAATATAACTCTATTGTGATAGAAGAAGTAATAAATAATAATGGGAGGAGGAAGACAGAAATATTTATACAATGAAGAATAACATCTTTGAATTCATCTTTGTTACTTATATTTATAAGTATTTATGTGGTAATCATCCACAAAACTGTTTTATCTCATTTTATTTTGTTGCTAATGTGGCTTTTGACACTGAAATATTCTTTACTGTACTTGATATTACTTCAAGGCCATAAAAACAATTTATATATCAAGCTATATTGCCCTAGAACAGCACACACAGATGGTTAATCAAGCTAAAGGATCTTTCTTAATGATCTCTCCTACAGACTTCTTATGGGGCGATCATTTTTGTGTTATATCTTTCCAAAAGGTAAGAAAGATACCCTTTTACTGAATGATTTTGTTCCACTGAGAACTAAACCTGGCATTCTATGTAGCCCATTCTCTTCAGAAGTAGAAAACCAAGATAAGCTTACTTTGGTCTGCATATTATTTTTAGACATCAAGTCTTGGACCTCATTTTATTCACTATCATCCTAACAGATTCATTGAAGTAAGAAGACTGACCCTAGATTTCCTGAAGAATCCTGATTTCTAAAATGGTGTCTGTTGGCCCCCAAATGTATACCCATGCTTGTCAAATCAAGTATATTATTTTTTTGCACAGGAAATTTTTAAAATCTATTTTGGAATATAATCTTTTCCTCCCTTCTGCTTTGTATTCTCCTTATTGTTGGTCAGAGTGAACAGAAAGGGAGGGAATATAGCAGTAAAACATTTTCAAAGTTATCCACTTCAACCACCTTACTTTAAAAAAAGGACAATAACAACAAGAACAACAACAAAATTAAATTAACCAAAGTCTTAACCAAAAGAGTTAAGTGTCCTCTTTTACATCTTCTTTTTTCTCACCTTTCACCAGAAGGGAAGTCTCTGGGCTAAACAGGAAAGAAGGAGTGTTTATGTAATCAGCTAAGGCCCTTGGTACTTTACTCAAATCATTCCATTTAATCCTCACAACAGTTCCATGGCAGATGTGGCAGCTGGATTGAAATAAATAATTCACCAAGGGTTAAGAAATTAATATCATTTAAAGATGAGAGTCTAGCCCAAGTCTGTCTAATTCTAAAGTCTATTTACTATGCAATGATGTTCCCATACTGTCCTCCAAAATAACTAGAAATTTTGAATGAGAGAGAGAGAGGTGGGAAACGGGAAAAGAAAAGAAGGGGACAGAAGAGAAGGGAGAAGGAGAGAAACAAGTGATCCTTACCATGGCGTTTACCCTCTAGTTAATTTTTTAAATATTTTTTTCATGTCCTTTCCACACTCTGAATTGAGCCCTCCTAGAGGATAGATTGTTTTAGGCAACCTCGTATGTTTGTTGAGTTGCACAAGGTCTGGCACATTATAATCAACATATGTTCATATAATTAATAAAATAATATAGAAATGTATATAAATTTCTCATCAAAATTTCTACATATCTTTGACTTGAAATTAAAAATTGTATCCTTAAAATGGAGCAACATCCTTCTGTTTTTATAAGAACTTAAAAAAATAAATTAATTTACAATCATATGACATTCTACTTTATAGCACAATAACCTGAGATAAATTGGCATTTATAAAAATTCTATGATATGTTACCTCTGCATTGGCAGATAAGACTTTCTCAAAGCAAAACTCCATCTTAGTTCAGAGTCACAGAAAACTTTTTTTTGTCCCAATTATTGCTGCAGACAAGTGCTAATGCCAACTGCCTTCTCTGCCACACTTCAGAGAGGTGGCTATCTCATCTAAAATATCTCCCTGGTTTTTGTGGCCACTTGCTTACTTTTAAGTGCCTACCTTTCTCTTGTCTCTTATTTATTGTGTAACTAAGACATATTTTAAATTGAAAACATAATTGTACTTTTATAGCTTAGTGTGCTAGTTCTAGAATCCCAGCCAAACTTTTTTATTTCTTTGTAACTTGTAACTTGTGACTGGTTCAGTAATACATACACACCTGTGGAGAGTCAGTGACCCATTTGTCCACTTAACAATATATTTGGCAATAGATGTAATTATAAATGTAGCTATGCAAGTCTGTGTGAGAAAGGGAAATGCAGTTATGTTCACTCTACAGCTACACCAGTTACTCAAGTCTGTATATATAAAGCTGCATCATTGAATCGTTAAATATGCATATAAGAATTCAGAGAGGACTTAGAAATTTTAAAGGTTCCTTCTCTGTTCATGAAATTGACTCACACAAGATTCTTAAATCGTTTTCACATACAGTTTGAAACAGAGTCTGTTTGGGGTCAAGTTCAGTTTGGTATTTCATGGTCCTGAAAAAGAAAATGAACTTCTTAAAAAAGAATAAGATTTCAGCCTCTGTAAATGGCATGCAAAGTGCCAGCACGCATGGGTTTTACATAAAATCTAAAAGATAAATTTAACTGATGTGTTTTCCAGTTAAATGTTAGCTTTAACATGGATTGTGAGACTCTAATGTTTCACAAGGGCAAGTTTGTAATTGAGACACACAGTATCTAAAACAGGTGGAGACCATGCATAGCTTCTCTTGGAAGTTTAATGCCATAGCAAATAATTTAAATAGAATTTATTGAACAAATAAGGAAAATCTACTCCAGATTAAGTCTTACAATTATTACCAAATAAGGCATTTACACAGTGATTCTTGTTTTCATAATAATTGCTATTGCAGTTATACTGTTTCAAAAATATCTTTTCCTCTAACATTAAAGTCTCATTTCATTGAAATATATCCAAGATCACACAGAACATCTGGATATCAAGCATACAAGGGGACAGTGCAAAAGTCTCATGCTCATCATTTACACAGGAGATGCTTTAAAACTGGGTCTCAATCCAAATAAAAGTTTCATACATAGAGTAGAAACTGCTTCCTTAAAAGACCTGTATCCATGACAATGAACACAATGATGTCTGTTATTTACTTTCTTCAGCAGAGAAGCTCTGGTCATAGGAAAACATGATATGAAATCTTAAGGTTAAGAAATCAGCAAGTTGTAGTAAGAGTGATAAAAACCTACATGGACTGCTCACCCAGTTGATGACTCCAGAGTTTCCACAATACTGTCATTTCCCATACTTAATTTTCAAAGCAATTATTTTCTATCACTTATGACTTCAGAACACAGTCCAACATTCAAGGAACTCACAGTTTATGAAGTCACTAAGACAAAATAAACATTTATTCAACAGAAGTGTGTTCTGTTTTCCTTCCCCTGTATGTGTTGAATCCTTGGTAAAGTTGTATTACGTAGAAAAGTGAATCAAAGACTATAGAAATCTTCTTAGATAATGAAAAATCAGAGTGAACTTTCTGGAAATGAGGTAGGTCAAATGAATGATAGACTATAGTTTAGTAGAATAAAGAAAAATAAAGAACTATCTGAGAACCCTCTTTAAAACTCTTGTCAACATCTGCTTCTAAATGTGATGTTCCACGTCACAGAGAATGGCTCTATAATATAACTACTTGGAGCAATCAGTAAACTATCAATTTAGAAAGATGTTGCTGAGGTAATGCTTTGACTGTCTATAAATAATGGGAATTTTATCCTTTCAAAAAAAGAAAACCTTTAAGACTAATGTGAAGTGGAAAAGGAAATACAGTTGACCCTTACACAACATGGGTTTGAACTGTGCAGGTCCACATATATGCACACATTTTTTTAATAGACAGTTGGCCCTCTGAATCCCCAGATTTTGCTACCAATCTAGAAACAACCTAGAACCAATCTCCTACAAATACTGAGGAATGACTGTAGTTAAGTTTTTGGGGAGTCAAAAGTTATACATGGATTTTCACTGTGTGGGGGTCAGCACCCTTAATCCCCACGTCATTCAAGGGTCAATTATATTACCAGTGGGGGAAATTTGGGTGGACATTGTTCAATAGTCAAATATCCAGCACTCATCTTCCCAACTCCACATGGCTGTCAAGATCATGAGACTCATAAACACAGGTAGATTGACTAATGCAGAGGAAACCAAAAAACCCATCTTAAATCAGTGACCTTCCATCCCTATGCCATTCAATGCATGCTGGGCACCATGATCACTGCTGTAACTACCACAGCCATCAATGAGACAAATGAGAAAGACCACATGGTCTCCTTCCCCGGGGCAGAGATTACCTATTAGGGCAGATAGCTACAGCCCCTTCTAAGATGGGAGACCTCATTTCTCCTGTCCCTTATATTTACTCCTATATTTCTCTCTCCAACCCCACATTTTTCCCCTCTCTCCTAAATATTTGCATAGTTCCCTCTGGAACTTTAGCTTGGTAATCAGTCATTTAGATGTATCTTTCACCTATTTGCACAATGTTCCCTCCTTTACCCTTGTCATATAGAAAGCTTACATTTTCCAAAGATAATGGTTTTCTTAATACTCTTAAGTGGAAGCTTTTATTCTTTCCCTGAGGCCAGGAAGTAGGAACAGAGTTCCTGCTCCTTTAATTTTCTGCATTTTTTAAATCCCCTTGCACTTACTGTATAAAATTTTGTTTCTTCGAGTTTATGGCCATATTATTTTGCCTCCTTCCTACTCTTCAGAATGCAGGCTCATTGCTGTCATCAACTGACCTCCAAGACACATGTTCCCACTCAAGGATGACCCTTCTACACTGTCTTTCACTACACACATTCTCTGGCTATGATTCCAGGCTTCTTCAGTGTCTACATGAACACTGGTGCCCCTACAACCCTGGCTTTCAAGTTTAATGACTTCCTGAACAAAAGTTTTCTTCTCCTCATTCTATGGTAGCCTCTCTCCCCATTCTCTTCCTTGCAATCCCCAGTCCTCATGTATATATATGAAATCTTCCTCTTTTTAGTCTTAGTGGAAATATCACATATTCCTTATGTATATATCTCTAAGTAGAAGCAGAATCAACATTACTCTTAGAGACCAGCAAGCTTCGTTCTACCCTAAGTTTCCAGACTTCAGGGGCTCCAGTCTGGTCCACCTGCTTTATAAGCTCTGACCATGAAATGAGGAAGCCAAATGAGATCCTTCCCAAATGTCACAGAGCCTGCTGCCCTGACCTCCCCCCGCGCCCGCCCAACCCCCATCATTGTTCATTCCAGAGAGTGGAATCATGACTCTTCTGAGAAGAGCTCTAGGAACAAGGGAAGCCTGAAACCTGCTGTATGCAGCACATGGGAAGAGGTAATGGAATGAGATTGAACTTGAAGGGTGTGAGGTCTACACACCTGTGCATGAAGCCCTTCATGCACAGTAGGAAGAAGCTGAGGTAAGAAGAAAAGGGGGTTTGTGCAGGCCTGCTTGCATAATCTTGTGACCAACCTATATGCGGGAAAGTTAGTATAACTTGTGTAGGGCCATAAAAAGGCTAGAATGAGGTTAGTGGCATGGAATATGTCTTCATCTGTAGTGTGAAATTGAAGAAATGTCTTAGAAGAACATTTTTCATTTATAGAAGGAAAATAAATTGAAAAATCCTCCAATAGAGGCCAAGAGTCCAAACTTGAAATACCTGGGACCAGTATAGAGCAGTAGTAGCAGAAAGGAGACAGAGTAGGTAATTTTCAGGACAATAGAAATGAAAGGACTGGTCTCGGCAACTGCTTAAATATGGTAAACACAACATATACCCCATGTATACATAACTCAAAATGCTGCTTTTCTGAATCATGAAGTACAATACCTATTTTACTGAATGCTTTCTCATTACACATTATATTCCTTATGTTAATCTAGTAGCTAGACTCTATATTAACTCTCAGTTCTACAGATGGCTTGAAGCCCTGTAAACAATTACAGAAGTGGAGTCCTTTAGCACTGAATAGATGGATTAATGTTTCAGCAAACTAAGATAGAAGAGTTTTGAGCCAAATGTTGCCCTAGAGGTTTTTAAGAAGAAGTCAGAAAAACTTATCACAATCTTTGCTTATAAACTTATAATCAAAACAATTTCAGGGTAGAAAATGGAGATCCAGTTAACATCCCTGAAGTAAATTTATCACTGATGATAACCATCTTCATTACTCAGAAGGTAGAGACTATGAGGGTCCAGGCTACTCATAGGAAAAGAGACCATTAAAGCTTTGAAACACCAAATGGCAGACTATTAGTCTGAAAGAAATATAATACCCAAAGTCATGACCGGAAAAATGATAATTAAAGCAAACAAAAGTTCTTGACAAAAATATGAAACCTGAGATGACACTAGACTCTTCATCATTGGAAATCTCAATCAATTCAGTTTTATGCTGCATAAAAAATTCTACACTCTGAACATATTTCAAGAAGATTTGAGGTTGTTAAAAGAGAAAACCCCAAATTGTAGAGGAAATCACTGTGTCAAGGGCTAATAACAATGGAGAGAATAATAATTGGAACCACTTCTGTTTGAGAAAGGTTACAGAGGGTCACTTCATAAAAGCAAATGCAAAATGTCATTTAGAACATCCAAATGACTTAGGATAATTATGCTATGCCTTTGCTCATGCTTCAAGATTAAAATTCCTTTAAAAAAAAATACTGCATTGCTATAATACATGTGCTATCTTTAAAACAGTGTCTGTTTTTTGTAACTAGTATAACAATTTCACTTTAATATTGAATTGAATTTAAAAACAATACTCTCATTTTCTCTGTTGAGGTCTCTTAGTAACTTACTACACACATTCCAACCATTACTTTCTCTTGAGCTGATCTGTCTCCATGGCCTGCCATCATGCCTACACTAACCAATGCTTCTGTATCTTTGATAACATTTAATTATCATGGAGACACACCACAACTGATAGCTTTACTCAAATTTATGGTTAAAATACTTGTAGAGTAGATCCACGTGTCATGTGTAAGCAAACATCATGAATGAGTTTTCAGGGAATACCGTGTAATATTTCATTTTGTTGAATGAACTCAGCCAGCCTAACTAAATGGTGTCCCAAAAGAACTTGTGAACCTTGTCCCTCCGTGGGTGGTGGCCTCCTGTTCTCTTACTAGACTCCAGTGCTACATGATTCTTGACACCATCTACTCCATGTTCATCAACTAAACTGCAGCAGATGTGGCCCTAATCTCTTCCATGTGGAGGAAAATATCATTTATAAGTGTACTGGGGACTTCTGCATCTTATGCTACAGCAGCTGGAAACTTTAATTTTCTCCACACAAAATACATGTAATATGGGTGTGAAATTACAGAAGGTTGCATTAAGTCTCCAGTTCTGGCACCTCATTAAACACTTTGCAATGTATTCTCCATTTTAAAAAAGCAGACCACATGCATGAACTTATATGTTTGTGCACATGATTCTGAAATATTCTGATGGGTATTTGTATACAGTTCCTCCTAATTTTAGTCTGTTCAGTCAGAAGCTGCATTAGAGAAGATAAAAATGAATTGTAAGGTTAGGATAAAAGGTTTTAGAGTACAATAAATATTCTTAATACCAAATGTCTTAGCAAGAATGATGCTACTTGTTTGCAGTCTCGAATTCCAAAAGTGATTTTTTGTTCTGACAAGAAGTCATAATGTCCCTTTTAGAATGCATGTTCTCGACTAGCAGAAGCCAGCCTAACGTATTTTTAACAAGATAGACCAGGGTCAAACGTATTCTCTAATTAATATGGATTTCTTCTTAATGGAGCTTAGATTGTGAAAATATCAAAATGGAGTTAAAGCAAATGTGCGTGTAATGTTCGACGATTCTGCTCTATATGCTCAGTCAGAGAGAGAGGATGAATGGAAATGATGCCGGTGTTTCTTCCCACCATTCTGCTCAGTAAGTGCCTGTCATGAGTGAAGATGAGATTGAATCTGTTGATGCCCCAGTGGATCCTTTCTCTTGGCGTCTTAAATCATAATGAGTTACCCAAAGGTCCCTAAACACAAATCGACCACTCAACTGAGGAATGGAGATTTCAGGTAATTTTGGAGGAAAAACTGGTAAGATCTTCTCCTATGTGGCATTTTCTAAAAGATCTTTAATGGTGATTTTATCTAGATGCAATTTTTCCTTGAAGCATTGATTTAAAAACCCAGTCCTCCTGGAAGATGAGATTCAGTATATAAAGATACAATACTGTCACACAGCTGGTTTATGATGATCTAGGCTAAAACTGAATTCCTGGTATATCAAGAAGGAAGGCTGAACATACAACTCCTTAAGGCTTCAATATATTTTCTGGGTGATCTAAATGGACTGATTAATAGGTTTATGTTAGACTTTTAAATCACAAAATTAATACCTGCTCATCTTTGAAAACAGAAATCATAAAAAGCTTACAAAGACACAGGATTAAAATTGTTACCACTTTTGTACATCTATTTCCAATATCATAATGTATTACACATATTACTTTATATCTTGACATTTTCAGAAATATAACAAAAATTTTCTATTAGTAATATTCATACTTAATGTGAGTTTAACAACTCTTAATTACTACATCTTAAGAACACAGCAATTAATTTAACAACATCCTATTGCACCTTACGGTATTAATATTTCTATTATTTTATTAAAAATTATGAAATAAAGTCATACATCAAGGCATCTTTTTAAAACTCTTTGGATATTTGTTTAGTATAAATTCTTGGAAGTAAAATTCCTGGTTCACAGGAAATGAACATTACTTAGTCTGTTGATATTTGGATGTTTGGATGCCAATGCCTTCCAGAAAGACTGTACAATTTACACACAACAGCAGTTTATTAGAGCGTCCCTTTTCGATCATTCCCACCAACTACAGGCATCTTAATTATTTTAAAGCATTGTCAATAAGATAGTCTACTATAATGAGTACAGTCCTGACCATATGACTTCAGAAAGACAATTAGTCATATACTTGTATTACTCAAATAAGTTAAATGCCAAAACAAAAATACCAAAATCTCAGCACCTTCACTTAAGAAAAAGTTATCTCCTGTTAACCCACCAGTTGAGTGCACATGTTGGATGGGCAGCCAGACTCACAATGGATAGATCTCAGGCTCTGTCCATCTTTCCTTCTTGTAAGGCCACTATCCATTCGGGCCTTCACACAATTGGCCGGATCCTCCATGTGTGTCCAGCATTCATGGGAAGAGAGAGTATCACAATGGGAGATTTTAATAGTCAAGGACAGAAATGGCTGAGCACACTTGCTCATATATTCCATAAACCAGAACTCAGTCTCAGGAACACATGCAGATTCAAAGAATCTTCAAAGTCTAATTGTATGCCCTGGAAAAAAGACAACAGATCAGGCCAGTATCTAATCATCAATGCCACAAATCTTAATATTTATTTTTATTTTAATATAATTGAAGAGTTTCTACCTCTCAAAAAGAAAATACAGTTTATTCACTGTGGTTAGAGTAATCACTGTTATATATGTGATTGTATATCTACCATTCTATATTTTTATTTCATTATCTTGTTGGATGCTTTTTCTGCCTTTACTGCTGCTGGTTGGATGAGACTGATATTCATTCCATTTTTTCCTCATTGATCTGAAGCTACTACTATGCTTTTCAATTCCACTAATGGTTGCTGTACCATACATAGAACTCAATAAGACTGATTGTGAACAAGATAATCTGTATTTCCCCACAATGGCTTTCTAAATTACTAACTTCTCTACCACTCCTTTGATATCATATCTCATATGATAAGAACTTTGGAAATTTTTTGCTTTCTCTTTCTCCTATTCTCCTTTCCTCTCTCTTCAGGAGACTTCTGAATTGCTTTTATCTCCTCCTAATCATTCCTTCCTCCTAGATTTTGATGAAAAATTCCAGAAATTATCAGCATTTCTATGAAAGAATGAACCTCTATTTCAAGAAGTATTATATTTAAATATATCAGGCTATCTTCAGATTTTATGTTTTAACTATATCTTAAGATTGTTGATGAGTAAGTGAAGAGACCATCTTGAGGGCTCTGTCTGGCCAATTTGCTGTATATTAATGCCTTTTTCATGTATTTTCCTCAAATTAGGTATGGGGTGACAACTCTTGAGTAGAAATAAAGTTTTTCCTTTACTTTCAAAATATAGATTCTGTACCACTTCTTGTAGTTTCTAGTCTTATAGATGAGAATCTAATGCCAATCTAACACATTTCTCTTTTTTTTTCCCCCTTTGCAGAAACTTTTTCTATTGTCTAGCACAGGGTCTTTCAATGTTGGCATTACTGACATTTTGAGTTGGATAATTCTTTATTGTGAGAGCCCCCCTCCACCTACTGGGTGCCAGCATCGCCATCCAGTCCCTCTGAGTTGTGAAAACCAAAAATGTCTCCAGACTTTGCCAGTTGTCCCCGGGAGACAAAATTGCCCCCATATGAGAACCACTGGTCTAGAAGTTTGTAAAATTCTTATCTTAGAATATAAGGAATTTTATCAGAATGAACCTAATTGTCTGGGTTTTTAAAATAAATTTATGTATACATCGTTCGATTTACACGAACTCAATAAAATTATCTCTGCCCATATAGAATAGGGCACAAGGTAGACTCCAAGGCTCCAGATGAAGCCCTTGAAGGCCTTGTTCTATTGTCTTCCACAGTGTCCCAATCATAGACACGGATGCCTCAACCTTCAAATTCAATCCATCTTGGCCTTGGCTTTTCTGAAATTGTGAAATTCAAAAAATTCACATGAGATCAAAGTTGACCTTCTCCCTGGACAAGCATAGAGCCCTGCCAAACTGGCAACAGCTTTTTCCTCCATCTCCTAAGATTTCACCAAACCAGTAGTAGTCCCTTGCCACAAGCAGTCATTTGTCCCAAGAGAAGCAAATAGCTCCAGAATTAGTAGCAGAAGATAAGAAATTTTATATTCATGTTGCCATGTTCTGAGGGTCACCTTCAGAATTTACATTTAAAGACTTACTTTTGAAAATATCAAAGAATTTTGGGAAACCTAGGAAAGACTTGAGAAAGAGAATATTCCTCGTATGAAACTTTCTTCAATTTAAATAACTGTGCATGAAAAAAGAGATTCTATGGAAAGTAACTTCACAGGGTGACCTCATCATAAATTCCTAACTGGGAAGTTCATGATGGGTAGTCATGCCCCAGGCATATAACATTTTTTTACTGAAAAGTTTATCTTTGCCATAGCAAGCTCTGTCCATTTTTCCTGTGCATCTAGGTAAATACATCTTTGAAATGTCCGCTTTTAGACCCCTCCTTCTTTTACCTCACCACAATTTCAAACCTCTTGCATCCTTCTAAAGCTTTCAAGAGGGCACATAATCTTAACTAATCTGTAACCCACTCCCCACTTTGCTTTCTCCCAGCTCCATGTAATCTTCCTTACATTTCCTCCTTAATTCCAAATGCATAAAAGAAACTGCAACGATATACAAATCCACATATATGTAAGGGTCCACTGACACTGTGTACCATAAAAAATAAATGTAGAACTAGAGATAAAGAGCATGTGCCATTAGGAAATAATTTAAGATCCTAAACAGGACCCAAAGGAACCACTAAGGTAAAAAGTTCTGTTCTTACGGAAAGATTTTCTGGGGTGATAAGTGAAATATATTCAAATAGGTGATAAATGAAACCAGAATGGTTTTACAATATACAAGTCTAAGTACAAAGGACAGAATTTCTTTTTTTTCATGGATAGAGGCAAATAAAAATTTCTGCCTGAATCATATCAGATATGCCCTTAGCAGAGTAAACAAGGAGCAACTACAAATAGCAAAAGCAGAAACAAAGATAAAAAAAGCTCCTGACTGATAATCAGGTCAACTTCACAAGACTTTTTTTAGTGATTTTATTTCAAAGGGATTTCATAAATAATACTCTTTGTTATATCCTTATCCTTTTAGCAGTAATTGTGAGTTTTCAAATGATCATGGAAATATCCGCAGCAAAACTCAGATTAGATTTTTTTAAAAATAACTCTTGCAGCCATTGTTATCTTCAAATAACAAAGAAATAAGCTATAGATGAGTAGAAATTGCAGGATGGCAGAAAGAAACAACAGAACATGCAACTATTACAGGCATATGTCACATCTTGAAGGAATGAAATAGTGGACACCTACATAGAGAAAATGCCATCTCCTTATCTCCTCCAGAAATGAAATTTGACTGTAGAACTGTTAGAATCTACACGCCAAGAAAATCAACTTCAGAATTAAAATGAAATGGGTATAATTTCCTCTCAAGTCATTTAATCAACTCCTCCCCGTGAACAGGGGAGCCTTCTCACTAGAAATTCAAAACCATACTTGATGAGTCTCAAATGGGAGAAAAAGAGGAATCCATTAGAGATCTTATTAAAAGGCAGCTTTGAGGCTCCTGGAAGTTCTATTAGAATAGGCATGGGAAGGACCCTAGAATTTGCATTTTGAAATTTGTCCTCTCCATTTCTGGGACAGGCAGTAGCTAGATTTCTTCGGAAAGCACTGTAAAAATTGCAGATACCCAGAAAGCCTGGAGTTGCCTTAACTAGGTTGTGAGGCTTAGGTAATGGACTCCTTTCCTGTTGTATTTCCTTTGATCTGTCACAAAAAAAAAAGTCGCAAGACTACATAGTTCTCTAGGAAATAAATCTTGGAATACCACTGATTCTTTGTCCTGTGCTGTGGGACTAGAGATGATACCAGAGATAAAAACTTTGACTGTAAGAGCCATCGATACGTGATTTTCTTAGGGAGGAAAAATGTGAGGAGAGCCATAAAATGCAAAATTGAATTATTTCTTCAGCGATCCTGGATGGTATTCAAAAGCTGAGAGGAGACAAGAAAGAATCCAGAAACCTGGCCATTTTTCCCTCCCTCCTCCAGAGAATTACATACTCCTTTGTTCATTTTAGCCATTTCAACAAATACTATGAGCCAAACTCTGTGCATGATGCCTTCACAAATGTTATCTCAAGAATCATACATATCAGTGCAGGAAATGAGGTTGAATGATAGCTGTGAGGTCTTGAGCACGTTATAAAGTCCTAGCTCATCATGTGTAAAATGGTAATATTATTCTGCAGGCGGTTCTGAGGATTCGAAGTAATGCAAATAAAGTGTCTAGCAGAAGGGTCAACAGATCTTGTAAATGGCCGTGGCTTTTGTTGTTGTGACTACTGGTATTATTGTTATTAGCAACCACACCATATGAATAATGAAAATAAGGTGCCAAATGATCTACCATGGCCCATTACCAGCAGATGATATGGCAATAAGTCAGGTGAAACTTTCCCAACTCCAATACCTGTGCTTTGTCTACTACCCCTTATACACAGCCACTTGTTTTTAAAATAACTATGTGCATTACTTGAATCAGTATCCAGAATCTAGCATTATTCCCATGATGTTTAGGTGGAGTACAATGCACATTACAAGGAGAGTGTCTTAGTTCTTGCTGCTATAACAGAATACCGTAGGCTGAGTGGCTTAATACATTTATTCCTCAGTTCTGGAGGCTGGAAGTCCAAGATTTCTCAGTGCTGGGTGAGGGTCTTCTTCCTAGTTTGTAGATGGCTATCTTTTTGGTGCATCTCACATGGCCAAAACTAGCTAGGTCTCTGATCTCTTCTTATTAATCCCATTTATGAAGGCTCCACCCTCATGGCCTAGTTACCTCCCATCACATTCAGATTAGGGTTTTGGCATATGAATTTTGGTGGGACACAAACTTTCCGTTCATTGCAGAGAGTAAACAATCAGAATAATTGAGCCACTTGGGGGGTTTTGCAGAGGAAACTAGCATGGAAACACTGAAAACTGCCTTCAAGTTTTGACACAAAGAACAAGGGAAAACCTGGCTTCATTGTCACACGTCAATCAACACCAGTTATTTTGCAGTTTCTTATTTACCTCTGCTGCCTATTTTCTTTTAGACTTTTCGATTGTGTAGAGTAATCCTCTGTGCAGCAGCCTGAATTTCTTAGTAGACAAAAATATAATAATATTACAGTTAGAAAAGTGTAGGATTTGGTCAGGAAGAAACAAAAGATAAAAAGGTTATTATCTATCTTGTTTCCAGCACACTCCAGCCTCATAAAAATGCTCTGCCCTCGTAGGGCTCCAGGGTGCCCAGTCCCCATTAGTCAATGAAATAAGCTTGCCAGCTGGGCTGACCTTCCTTCAAACATGCACAATAAAGACGTTACTGGTGGCAAGCAAGGAGGAAAACAGGCATTTTCCTCAAATGTAGATTATTCTCTCTTAAGAATCTTCTCAGAGTAGGGCATCTGGGCATTTCCTGCTATTTTTATCTCCTGAGGTTAAACTTAGTACAAATGAATTAGAACCATCAACTAAAAGAAGTTTGGCAGGGGGTGGGGGGACTTATTAAATATTCATAGACACAAAATTGCAAAATAATATGAAAATGAGCAACCTTAAAAAAGCATTCAGCCCTTTTATGCAACGCACATGCATGCTTCAATTTATGCAAATGCATTAAATAAAACCAAAATTTCTTTAAAATGTACGTACCTCCACAACCCCATCACGCCAAGCACATCACTCTCCAGGCACACATTTGCTCACTTCTCTGTTAATCATTGAAAACAACCTTTTAACCTCCCAGGACTTGGAAAACAGAGAGCACTTAACCAGAACAACAGATGTCTTCCAGGGAGCTGTGCTGGGCAACCAATGTGAGTTGCCCTTCCGTTTGAAAGTTAATAGTAAAAGAAATAAGTAAAGATACTTTCAGACAGAGATCTTTCCATGAAGATATTTATCCAAATTGCCCTATCATCTAGTTTCAAATCTTTGCAAAAGGAAATCATCTTTTATAATAAGATATACAGGAAAAGAGAAAAAAATAAACAAAAAGAAATAACAGGAAGAAACAGAAGATAAAAAGGAAGAAAAAAGAAATAATATGTATGCTTTAACTAACTTGCACTAAAACATAATAAAGTGATTTTAAATTAGTGTTTTCATAACTGGTAATTAGTAAAAAAATAAATTTTAATTACTTTCATGTATTATAAATACTGTGCCTTAGAATTCAAAATTCAAAGTGAAATTTTTCATATTTTAAAAAATATGTATAGTCTTTAGTATGAGTTTACAACAGCACAGTCCATGTATATAAAACTGTTTGCAGAAAGAAGTAAAACATGAGTCTATGCCTTTGTTACATTATCAATTTCTTGGCTATACATGTCCTCATTTGTATACAGGGCAGAGGTAAATGTTATTCTGCTCTGTCTAATTATCACTTAAACCCAATTAGGAGACTTCAAATCAATTGCCTAGTGTTGTATGACATTTTCACAGTATTTTCAATACAGACCATAAGTTATGTATGTGCTAGGTATGATTTATAATAATGGTCAAGACTTTCATTACAGTGGTCCATAAAATATTAGTTTATAGTCACTGGAATGCTGTTTTCATCATTTTATTCCTATGACTATAGATCAGTTATGTGAGCACAACATCATACTGGAGAAAATAAAATGCAGTTAAGTAAAAATGGCATGGTTAATGCCCTTTGGGAACTCATATTTAAAATGGAAATATAAGCTTACCCCTGTGAAAGGACAAGAGGAAATGGGCTTAAATTTATAGAAAAAATGGACAAAGCATTTTTCTTCCTGATCTTGTTTCCCCCCTCTCCCCATGAGGTTGCTAACTGCCAAATGAACCAGAGAACAGAGTGAAGAAATCGAAGAAATTATCTAGCTGGCCATGATCTTATCCCCTATATGAAAAAAGAGGATTGTGCATGCATCTTATCCTTCTTTCTTCATTCATATATATATGAGGCTGCACCAAGAGAAGTTTAAATGAAAATATCCATTATCAACTACTTTAAAGCAAAGTTAGAAAATCAATTGTTAATCACAGTTGGAAGATTCAGCTGGAGACCATAACAATAGATACCTAGATACTCTAAAAATGAAGACTGTTGTTTATTTGTTTGGAATAACACTTGAGAGGTTTTGCCATCATCTTGTTATTGGGTTCCAGGTCCAGTTTCATCTTCCATCTTTTCAAATGAAATTATCAAACTAAACCAAACCAAATTGCTTCCAACATAATTTGTTTGAAATACTCTCAAAGTGTAACAAACTGAGGCAAAATAATTAGTATAGGCAAAAAAAAAATCTTTTTGAACACCAAAGTGGTGATGTGGAAACATCAAAGGCTGGATTGATTCTCAGTACCACCAGTTTTAACACTAGCTGTGAGAACTTAAGGAAGTTTCTTAATTATTTGGTAAAAATTTCTCTTCCCTTAAAAAAAAGAGGTATTCTTTTTGAGGATTAGGGATAATACGTATAAATTACTTAAGTGTAGTAACATTTAAAAAATAGTGAAAAGAAAGAGAAAATGTCTCAGAACAAAACGTGGGAAAACTAAATAGAAGAACAAAGAAGAAAAAAACAGCCAACATGAATAATCGAGAGAGAGGCAAGTGAATCAGAGAAGTAAATAAAGAATGGGAAGGTTAGAGGAAAACCATAAGTACACAAAGTAGAAAATTTGTGGGGAAGTGAAAAACCAAGAAAATATCTTTATTTTAGATTAGAAGTAAATTGCCAAACATCTTAGAGCAAATATTTCTTTATGTAGTTAGTTTGTATTTTATGTGAAGGTCTTGTCTCCCCAATCAGGGATTGAGAAATATATTTTGCATTTCTTTTATATATCCATCTGTACTGAACACTACTTAGTCACCAAAGAGATCAATAATAATTATTCAGTGAAGATAGTTATTCAGTGAAGATAGAAAAGGACCACAAATGCACATTAAATAATAATGCAAGCTTTAGCGGGGTGTTTTATAGAAAAGTAAAGGAAACCATAAATAGACGGACACTAAGGTTTCTACAGACAAAGGAAATAGATGTAGATATCAGGTAGCATCAGGCCTGGTTTGAACTTCAGAGTATACCCGAAAGTGTAAAGAAGAGATCGAAGCAGAGAAATGAGAAAGTACAACACAAGCCTAAAGTACATGAATCTGCAATCAGACAGACATAGGTTCTGAATTCAGCTTCATGGGTAAGTTTAGAATAGAATAACACTTTTCTAAGTTTCAGTTTCCTTAACTCTAAACTGGGACTGATACTATTAACTTTAATGGGGGATTGTAAGGTCAAAAGAAATTTCTGAATGTCAATAATTTGTCCCAGAGCCTGGGTCATGGCATGCACTTAATAGATGATAGCCATAACTGCTATAATTAATATTAGCATCACCAGAATCATTAATCCTTAGACAAGAATACAGGAAAGAAATAAAAAATGGACATATGAATGGAGAGGGAGCCACAGAAGAAAGCTCTGAACCTTCAGAGATGAGAATAACATTATTTCTTCAGTAAGGAGGGTGGGACTTAATGAGATATGAAAAGTCTGCATGAAGATGAACTCTGGAGCAGAAGAGAGGAGAGCGTGTTGCTCACCAAGCTTTTCATCTCACCAATCACAGACTCTGGAAAGGTTTGTTCAAGGTACGGAGGTGGGGAGGAAAAGTACAAAAGGGGCACATCTGAGTTCTGAGAGGTCAGAGGCAGACTGAGAATGTGGTGAAAGGACAAAATGCAAAGAAGGTAGGAGACATGTTTTCGCCCTGGCTGCACTGCCCCATTCCCTTTTTAAAAAAAATTTGTGCTGATTTAAGGTTTTTCTTCTTGACTATAGAACATTATTGCAGAGAGAAATCCTAATGTTAACTCATTTTTTTAATATATATTAGAAACTTTAATTGTGAAGGTAAAGATACCACTAATAAAATATTTTATGGTGAACTTGAAGGTAAGTAAGAAATCTCTAATATTTTGGTAGAGGAGAGGGAAAAAAGATGAAGTATGAACTGATAAAAATAAGAAGACAGAATTGGATAATATCCTCAAATATTTAATTTCTGAAAGAACTCTCAACTAACAAGCGAATGTGCAAATATGTGAAATGCGCTGTTTTGAATACAAATAACTTCATTGGCCTCTCATATTTTCTCTTATTTTTTCTATTTGCACTAAAAATTTTCTTCACAAATAATCATAACAAATCAAGTTAGAAAAAACTAAATTTTTATTTGTTGCTAAAAATCTCAAGGTGTGGAGAACCACGAGAAGTTTGAAAATATCAAGTTGTGTCACTGTACTTTTTTCTTCTTGGTCACAAATTGAATTATTTTAAAGCATATACTTTATTCATTTTCTTGAGGGTTGATATGATCTATCTTCTTTTGCTATGACTATTTTACTGTAAATAAAAGAATAAATGTACCCATAAACTCGAGCCCCATTTGCTGATATTTCATATTCACACATATCTTGTTATCTAGGGAAAAAGCTTTATTTGAACTCAACTGCCTATGCACTCACATACCAGTTACCTTTTTCATTTGTAATCTCCAATATGCTACCATAACAGTTGAACAAAAGATAACACTTTAGATTTTCAAAGAGTTTATAAGCAACGTTTGATGCACAATATAACCTAGAGACTTTATAATGAAACATGAAAAGTTGTCAGAGAAAGAAGAAACATTTTTATTTTAATTTTTATAGAAAAATTATCTTAAACCAAAAATATCACTGAAATCTCAGTCAAACTCAACCTAGAGAGCAGCGTTGTGCTGAGTCAAGAATCTAGGGAAGGGGAAGGAGGAGGTTACTTTTTTTTCCCTATAAAATGATTCCCACCACTAAAACTTCCATGCCAAAACTTGATTAGGACAAACTTCAGGAGCAGATGGGAAACATCTTATACATAAGCATCTTTTTGTTTATTGTTACTTTCCTTAATGTTATCCTCTGAGTGGAGACCAATGAGTATCTTTTTTCCACCGGTTAGAAAATCACAGATATTAATCTAAACTGTGTTCTTTGAGGGCAGAAGCACCCTTGGCTCCCTGTTCTACTCTCAGTATCAGGTCCAGAAATAGACATATGGTAAGTACTTAACATGTGCTTTGCTGCTAAAAAGGTGGCAATACAAGAGATTCGACAGTATAACACAGGAGTCTGTGAATCTTGAATGTATGTTGTACTTTGTGGGTCATCTAGTCTCTGCTACTTGACTCTGATCTTATAGTGTGAAAGCACCTTGAGCCAATATGAAATAAGTAGGTGTGTCTGTGTTCTCATATAATTTTATTGACATAAACAGGTTGAGAGCCAAATTTGGCCTATGGGCTATGGCATGATAACCTTTGAGTTAACACCAATTGTTGGTCTTTAGGTCCGGTCAGTTCAAAAACAAGAGACTAGTTCATAGGAGGTTTAGGACAAAAAGTGTCAACATTCACATCAGGACTGAAATCAAAGGGCTAATATAACAGAGCTCTGTGGGACCTGAAAAGTAACTCCCAGAAAAGATTTCTCTGATATTTCCTCTAATAGTTGCAGTCATGATTGCTGGAGTCACAAGTTAAGAGTTGACAGAGGTTATCAGTAGAATACCCTGACAGGGTTCAATGAGTCTTTTTTTTTCTAAATCTTCTGTGACCTGGAGGGCTGACTTTCCAGTTAATTATTAGATAATAAGCAACGGCAGGATGGGACAAATCTTTGGTATTAGCCACAATCTCTGTGATATCTAACATGTTACACTCAACAGTTCCTCAGGAAGAAGAAAAAAGGAGGGATGAGAGTGATAGAAAAGGAATTATAAGCAATTATTAGGATCTGAGCCATGTTAGATGTTGTTCATATTCGCTTTTACTTAATATTCTTCATTATAACTGTGATATAATATATTTCCCCGTTTCAAGTGAAAAAACTAAGATTCATAAATATTCAGAAACTAGGCACATTGATGAGAGGCAGCAGGTTTCAAACCCATATTTTTCATGTTCCATCACCCATGCCTTTCCATGGCTCTCCATACTTCCCAAGCGCTGAAAACATTCCATCTTCCTACCTCCCATGGTACACAGAATTACAAGGTAGCTTGACTGAGTGACTAGAGTGAGGCCAAAATGATGCTTTAGATATGGTTACAGTAAAGACATATCTAAGAAAGTCTTATTTGAGCTGAAACTAAAATAAATAAGAAAGAAGCAGTTGTACGAAACACTGAGAGATAAGGTAGAAGAAACATCAAGTTGAAGGCCTTAGGGCAGCAAAGTGTTTTGCCTGCTTGAGAGGCACACAGAAAGTCAGCTCATGCAGGAGAGAATGAAGGCCAGTATGACTGGGTTACACTGAGCAAGGAGAACAGGGCATCCAAAATGTTAGATCTTTTAGAGTCTTACATATTATGGTAAAGAGTTTGGATTCTATGCTAATGGCAATGGGAAATTATTAGAGAATTTCAGTTTGGGGAGTGATATGATCTGAGTTAATTTTTTGAAAGATTCAGATGGCTGCGTAAAAATAGATTGAAAGGAAGTGAGCATAGAAGAATAGGGAAGCATCTCAATGAGAGTTAATAGGATCCTGGAAGATAAAAATATTTGGATTCAGGATATACTGTTAAGCTGATGTTTTAATGTTGGAAGTGAGAGTAGGAGAGAAGATTATTGCCATTTTGTTTTGTTTTGTTTTGTTTTTTACTTATTCAGATGGCACTACTTGGTAATAAACAAGTTTGGGGATTGGAAAAATTGAAAGTTGATATGTATGTCTACTAGAGGTCCAAGTGGAGAGTGAAGGCAAATTGTTGGATATAAATTTTAGAGCTCAAGGTGATAAATGGGTAGATAGATAGATAGATGATAGAGAGAGAGAGAGAGAGAGAGAAATAGATACAGAGTAGGAAAGAGGGAGAAGTTTGGATGGCAGTAACTTATAGATTACCAAGAAAAAGAATGGTAATAAAGAGCAGCTAGGGCTGATTACTGGGACACTCAGACATGGGAGTCAGGTAAATGGAAATTAGCCATGCTTCTGCTGGGAGAATCTACCATTGCAAATATGCAATGTATCCTGACTTAATCCACGTTCCATGTTTTCAAACATTTACATGGTAGGAAATGTGACATTGGTAGAGGACCACAAGTTAAACATTAGTGAGAAAAGCATGAATGTTCAATAAACATATTGGACTAGGAAGGAGAAAGAATAACTCAGATGTAAAATATTTACAATGGCGAGAGAGGTGGAAATCAAATGAGGACACCAATACTTGAAACAGAAAAATAATTTAGGAGCCTGCCGCAGTAATTTAGGCAAGACATAGCAGTGCTTTCAATGGTCACTAATGACACCCTGCTTTCCTAGCTCTCATCACTCTGATTGGCCCTCATCAGTCTCCTTCTGGAGTTGTGCTCTTTCATCTGCCCACCATCCCCTGAGAGGCCATCTTTGGCTTTCTTCTAACCCCTTATACTCTCCCCATAAGAATCTCATACCACGATGACCACAGATATGCCGGTGATGACCAAACCTCCACCACGGCCCAGTTCCTTCCCCTAAGCTTCAGTCTCATATTTCAGATTATTGACTCCATCACAGCTGTTACATTTCAGATGAAACATTTCTAAAGCCAAACTCGTGATTTTCTACCCACAGTCTACTCTGTTTCTAACATTCTCTCTATTGACCAATGGTATCCCCTACTATCCAGGCAAGCATGATAGAAATGTGAGAACCATCTTGGAATCTTCAATTCCCCTACCTCCCACATTCAATCTGAGACCCAGTCAATTAAACTCCTATCACTCTCAAATCTGTCTTTTCCTCTCTATTCCCACGGCTGCTACAAATTCTTCATCATCTTTTGCCTAGTTTGTTTTAAGTTTTCTAACTCTTCACAGAGTGAGCTTTCCAAAAGAAAATCCATCCACATTTTTCACTTGCTTGTGACCCTTCCGTGGCCCCCTTGTCTTCTCTGGTAGTATTTCTTAAAGATATTTTTATGTCCATGATCTCAGGGGTTCTGAACTTCTTTATGAATTTACAAATCGTGCATTTTTTCAGTAATAATCCAAAACATAAATGTAAGCATATTTCAACGATGAAGATGATATAACCATGTCATAAGATTTTGGTACCTGCATTGCTGCATTCAGTGTTAGCAGCCTCATTAGTAACCAGGGACACTATGTTCATTGCTGTGGCTGAGAAAAAAAGGGCATACAATAACTAAATGCCTTAAACCCTATGGCATCCCAGAATGGTATATAAACAAACAAAATCTCCCTATGGTTTAGGAAGAGCAATATATATTGTAAGCAAATTGAACCAAAGCATAGCACAGGTTAGTGTTAGCACAGGCACGCCAAAGTCAAAACACTTGTCCCAAAGCAGTCAAAGCCATGTTCACATCAGAGCAGTGTTTTAAATTAAAAGAAAAGTAACATCTCTCTAACTTTGAATTGTAATAGTCTTATAATTCTACTTATTTTTAGCATATAATTTTGTTTTCTTATGTAAGAGTGTTATGTATGAGGAATTTTTACTTTGTTTTGTATGTATATATGTGTAAGAATATGATAAAAATAATTTAAGTGAACAATGGAAGTCTTAAGAGCTATTTTGCTTTAAAAGGCATCCATATGTTACTTAACTTTAAGAAATGCTGGTAAACAAGCTCAAGTCCAAGTTCCTCACTCAGTATGTTAACAAGTTCCTCCATGATCTAGCCACCTTTAACTACTACTGCTAAAGTACTTTTTAGCCCAGCCATTTTAAACAGCCTACTTTCTCTAAATTATCGTTGCTTCTTTATGCCTCATGTTTTATATTTTAGATTCCTCTGCTCTCATAGTCCCTCATCATCTATAGTCACCTTTAATTCAAATTCCATCTAACACATCAAATACATTTTGAGTCTTTCTCACTTCTTCCATCTTCAGCCCCAAGCAGTCAGGTAAATGTAAGTATTCTTTCCAAAGTCTTTCTCAAGGACAGCACTTGCCACAATGTATTGTTGCAATTATTGATTTACTATTTGCCTTTTTTTCTTGAGGTCTTAAATTACTTGAAATTAGGGATTTTGTTTTATTAATCTTTGCATTACAAGTTCCTGGTTCATTTTCCAGCATACAGTGGAATAGATAATCTCCACTTAATACATAATTGTCATATAGATGGAGGAATGAAAATATGGATGAATGGACAGATGGATGACGAAATTCATATATGGAAGGGTATCTTCACTTCAGAATAAAGACAACAGAGAAATCAATGTCCTTCTTTATAATAGTAATAGTTTCTTCACACTTCAAATCATGTTGTAATTGTAACTGTGTTCTTGTTACCACAATGGCTCCATATGTAGAGTATGATCTGTAATCTACCTTGAAGATACTTACCCATCTATATTGACATAACTGGAAAGCTGCTATCTCTTAACCTGTGTAGATCTCTGCTGCTTAGTATATACAAACGAAAATTTGGGGTGGTCAATTTAAATCTTAAAGAGTGTGTCATTAAAACTTTTCTATTGTCTTAAGGTCATAATACTATCAACAGTTAACATTGTATTTTGTACTATTTTTCTTTCTGATAAAATTATAACAGGAAGAATTAGCTATATACTTGATGTCTCGCTTTAAGTAGAATTCATGAAAACAAATGCATTTAAAATGACAATTCAAAAGAATAATGTAGTTCAATTTGAACAAGTAATCTTACAGTTAACTGATTTCCGTTTCCAGGCTTATAAATGCACACAGATGAGCCGTTAGTCACAAATGAAGGCCAAATTCATATGAATTGTTCTCTGTTTAATCTGTGCTTTAAAACTGCTCATGAGTTTTACAACTTTTTATATGGTTTTGGTTCCTTATTTGTGTTTCTTGTTTGAGAAATTTGGCCCTGTAGGCAATAGGTTCACATGTAAAACTGTATATTCCACTCATAACATAATATTCCTCTTCCTTTTACTTTTTATCCATAATACCAAAGATACATATTACACATGATACATAATATATAAAATAGTGCAATATAAAATAAGTGTTTTACATATTTAACATTTACCCTTTATTTAATATATACTCCTCCCTTGACTGTTATTCAAAAGACTTTAAGTATAGAGAGTAAATAAATGTAGGAAAGATCAAAGAATATTTTAGTAGGACTCAGTAAAATTTCTTTAAGCACAAAGAATGATGTAATGTGTAATATGAATTATATACTAAAGGGTATTGTTAGCAATATGAGGTTGTTAGTAAAGGGGAAAATTATATGCAAATAAAAAGTTTGGTTATTTCCCTTTACCCACTGGTAAGCATTACTTCCTGAAGGAAAAAACTCAATGATTCTAAATTTTGGGAGCAATACAATGTATTCAAGATCAATCCTAGTTAATTCCTCTGGGTTTTCTGATAAATTGTGAAATTGATGTAGTAGAAGTTAACTCTACATTTATTCTGAACAGTAACTGAATTAATTCACTGACTGCAATTTTTCAGGGCAGGAAGTCTACATAAACATTGGCTCAAGTAAACTGAAGAAAAGGGCAGTCTAGTGTCATAGGAAAGGAAATCATGTTGTTATTCTTAGTTTGCCAAGGAAAATTGAAATGGAAGTAGCACAAATATGTTTATTATGGCAATTTGTGAAGGTCATACAATTAATAAGTCATTGAACTTAGATTTGAACTGAGATCTTCCTGAGTCCCATATGTAGGCAATTTCCACTCTACTATACTGTAAATACCACTCTCATTAACAAGCAACGCATACATGTAACTTTTGTGTTAAAAATGATCTTGTCATGAAGAATCCTGGGTAATTTTACTTTCAGGAGAGCTGACAAGGGATGATGTCAGAATCCTGTTTCTCCTGTTTCTCTTAGTTCCCAAATAAGAATCCTTGAGCAAATTCATTTTCCTGGGCTATCCCATAGCTATCCACTTAGAAAGAATATTTTAGGAAAAAGTTTAAAAATTGGAAAATTAATCAGAAAACATTTGATATTCAATATGAATTTGAAGGCAGAGTCTCATGCCATTGGTATGTGTTCCACAAATATTACTCCAATTATTTTTTCAAAAGCAGGGAATTCTCCAGTTCCTAAGCCCATTTGCTTCTGGATCTATCTTGGCTAAGCTCTCTATTCTCAAATGTCTTCTGACTTAGGATCTTTAGACATCTGTTCTCTGAGGTGTCCTTCATTTGTCATTTATCAGCTATTCTGTTGTTAGCTTCTCTATCTCTTTCCCTGGAGGAACCTCTGATCTTGAGAGCATATTCATTTCTTCTTAGCAAAGTTCTTTCCATTTAAAACAATTTTATCTTTCCATAAAATTGAAGGAAAAACTAAATCTCCATCCTTCCTAAATTTGTCTGTTGGACTTTTCTGTTTCAGGCACAATCAACTGCCTTAAATGAAATTGCTATTCAGCAGAGCTTCTAAACTTAAATGCCCTATTTGAGAGATGAAGGTAAAGAGAGGCTTACCACATCTTCCTACACAGATAAGCCTTTTGTTTCTTCTCTCCTTAAAAAGTGGTCATTTTTCAAATCAAAGAAAGACCACAGAGAAATTGAGAATTTCAACAATCACTATAGATTATTTGTGCCCGGGATTTATCTTCAAGATGGACGTTCTATTTCTGTATACTAAAGGATACTTAAACCTGACTTACTTAATAAGGCATAATATGGGGTTTTAAAATAATAAATCCAGTAGTAGTTGTCATCCTTAGCTTTTTTGAAGGTGGATTTTCTGTCTTATTCATCTTTGTATTCCTAATCATTAAAAAGTTTTTAGAATATAAGAGGTACAAAATAAATGTGAATTAAATGAAACTTAGACTCACACATAGCTGTTAGTTCCTTTCACTAAATGGTATTTTAACAATGAGGAAGGAAAAGACTACATATTCAAAATGAAAATCTAGAAAATTGGTGTTGATGCTTTGAAGACAAATATGATCCTTTTATGCCCTTCCATCTTTCACCTACCCATTTTCTTTTTAAAATCACTTGAATTTAAATCTTATACCATTTCCATGGGGTAAGTCTAGTGTGTAAGTGATACATTGTATCCACCTATAGAGCATAATTTGAAAGAGGCAAACAAACCCTATTTGATGCCATCTTCCAACTACCTCTGACTCAGCAATCATTATGCTGGTCTCCTTTCCTTACCTAACCAAAATGCTTGCTATTGGATATCTTTATTTGGTAATCACAAATGATTTCAGAGAGCTGAATACATGCTGACCTATTAAAAAGGAAGCTGTCTTCCTACTTTCTCTCCGTTAATACATCAGAGAACATTCATTCATCAAGCCAACTCTGGGAGGATAAAATGTGGAAAAGTTTAGTTTCAACAAGGTTTTTTGAGGAAGGGAATAAAGATAATTGAATAAGTGCTGAATGTCAGGGGGAGCCTGATTGTCTTTGTCTGAGGCTACTGCTATCAGTTCAGATAATGGATGATGCCAGTAGGATGGAAGGTTGAAACGAAAAGGCAGAGATAGATGGCAAAGATAAAGGGAGACCTGGACCTCTCTGACAAGGGTTTTTTGAGGGCAGCCATCTTGCCTGAGATTTATAACCAAAAAAAAAAAAAACCTTAAGTTACTGTGTATATATTTTAATAATATCATTTGAAAGTTAGCGGAATTGGTTATGAGAAAAGTTCAATGATAATCAACACTCTCTTAGATTCCATAGCTCTAGATATTAAACCCTGGGAGAGTTTTGTTAAATTCTTAAAACCAGAAAGACTATTATGAAGAAATTTTCAATAAAACCAACAGTAAACCTATGTCCTCCCTAGAATAGAACCTTGTTCTTCAGCCCAGAGCAAGTGTTTCAGCTGAATTACTTTCGGGACTTTATAAGGTGTTGACACAACTTCTACTTTCACATCGTAAATGTGCCACCCTAATAATCCCTGTTTAATTACTGTTTATTATAAATGAATTCTCTCAGCATTCCAGTGTGGCACTTTCCATTTTTCTGTCAGTGACGTTTTCTCTGGTGGAACTATTGCCCCCAGCTACCAATGATATGATCCCTAGCATACACTGATCTGAAGACCGTGGAGTACAGCACCTGGAATGCTGGAGGCAACATCTTTGTCAGTACTCAAATATATAAAAGCTGAATAGCATCTTAAAAATAATAGAAGCCACTGCACTTTCAAAGCAAATATTCTCTAAAGACTGGATTTGTGAGGGAGCATCATCCCCATTCTGACCAAATATCTTCTCCTTGGAAGACTAACCATTCAATTAAGAATAATAATTTCCCCTGTACAATTGCTCACATCTCATGTACACTAGATTGACAACCCAGAAACAAAAGAAAAGAAAATGATACAATTTGTTTATTCCTTCTGAGTGGAAAAATATTCTAGAGATTAGCCCAAAATGTAGCTAATTTTTACAATCATTCTGTAAAATAACAGCTGGCCTTAATGGAATGTCAAGGGCTGAATGTTAAGGTAACACAATATGTAGGGATTAGTGGGAAAAATCAAGTCAATTAATATTTTCCCCCGAAAGGATCAGATGTATCAAATTCTCTGAAATAAATACTTGTGATAAGCGAAGTTCACGGTAAGACAATGGGACTATTCATTATCACCAGAAAAAGGACATTGCCACCAATATAAGAAGCTGAGATTTTAAAACTTTGGATAATTAATTTTAATCAGAGCTGTATTCAAGGTCAGTTGTGTAATGTCAACCACTATTTTCCCTTTGCTACCTTTGGCAGGCACTTCACATGGCTCATCCATAAATAATTAAGGCCAGCATATCTGCTGCATCAGCTTAACTGCTGCAGGGGAATGCAGAGGTCTAAGGTTTTATTTCATTTGTAACTTCTAATAGAAAAGGAAACAACCTTCTCTGTATATTAAGAAATGAGTCTCATTTCCTGCATAAACAACACAAACATTTCTTTTTAAGTGTTCAATATGTTCATTTCCATCTGGACCTTTCTAACTGCTTGAGTAAATTGAGAAAAATTATGAAAGCAAAAGCCTCTTGTACATACTGCCAGCATGAAATAATTCAAATCTGAGGTAACCTCCAACTGACAGTAGTGAGTCATCAGGATAACGTAATATATTGTGAGACGCATGATGAAATAACAATTTGAAATTTAGCAACATGAATCATGCTTTTAAAGCATGAGAAGGGTGTCCAAAGGGACCCTTGGGACTCTCCCATTTAGGACTGGTTTGGGAAAAAGACAGTCTCTAGGGTGCCCATAAAATGAGAAGTAGAATTAATGGGGTTAAGGCTGGTTTACGAGTAGGTCAGAAAGTTCAGTGGGTAATATTTTAATTTCTTCAGGGGAAATGATTTTGAGTTTTCTTCATTTTTATAAATGTTTCATTTAATTTATAACAGATGCACCTTTGAAATGTATATATGAAAGTAAAGAAATTCAGTTACAACCAAAAACACTATATCTCAATTCAATAAATGTTCATATATGCATATGCAAAAGTCTAGACTATACCATTGTACAGGAGAAAGAAGAACAAACTAAACATTAGAGATTTTAAGGTAGCCCCCTAATCTAGACCTAAATAAATATGAAATATGCTGCTTATCCAGTTCAAAGTTGAGGAGACTGCTATTGTAAAGTGGAAAGAACTGGGTTTGTATCACTATTTGAGTTTTAAGGTTAGAACTGTGTGAACTTGGCCAAAATGCTCAGGTTGGTTGAGATCATATGGGATTATATATGCCAAAGTTATTTAAAAAATCGCTGTGCAAATTTAAGAAAATAAAAGGACAGAAGAAAAGAGGAAAAAGATATGAGGACAAAATGAAAGTTATACTTATATGACCTTTTATGCTACTAAGGAATAATCATGATTTGGGGGACACCTGCCACTTAGACCCTAGAAGGGATGTTTCCCTCTGTCACATCAGGGGTGTCATGCTAGACACTGATACCACCATGTGAGGGTATACTCACATAGCTTGAGTAGGTTTTCTTTTATGCATTTTTTGTGGAACCCCAAAACCCAAACCAGTTATTTAGAGGTACACAGTGAAATTAAAATGTTTTCATAGTCATCACCATTAATATCATCATCATTACCATTCTCGTATCACTATCATTATCTACTAGCTACTAGCTTTGATACTGGAATAATACTTTAGTATTAAATTAAGGGCATTAGTCATAGTGACAACAGAGATATAAACTTTTGTAAGTCAGATAATTTTAAAATAAACTTTTTTCCCTTCAGCGTCGCAGAAGTAGCCACATGTAGTAATGAGACATAATAAGACAACATTACATGCTGATAATTAAGAAGAAGAAAGTCAAAGCAATCACAAAGTGATAAGTCCTTAATTGTTTTCTGGACAAATATTGTGCTCACTTTCAAATGTGTTATTAACCCCTAATAATATTTGTTGACTTCAGACAACAAAGATCCTTTCTCCTCCATTGCTGAATATACAAATATATCTCTCTGCCTGAGTATCCAGAGGCCCCTCTTGTTCTGCTGACTAAAGACAATTCTCAGAAAGACCTTAGTTTGAACTTAAGTATAAAGAAACCCTGTAATTTCAAGGCTAGACTTATGTATAAAAGGAAGTTCATAATGTTGATGTGCTCAGGTTGGTGTGGTTATCCCCCAGTCACCTTCCTCCCTTCTTATGGTGAAGTTCTTAGTGAACAACAAATTCTTTTCCCCTTTTATAAAGCTGAGTTATATTCCATTGTGTATATACATACCACCTTTTCTTTATTCATTCATCTATCAATGGACATTTAGACTCTTCATATCTCGACTACTGCGAATAATGCTGCAATGAACATAGGAGTTCAAATATCTCTTCAATACCCTGATTTAAATTATTCTGAGTATATACCCAGACTTTGAATTGCTAGATCATATGGTAGTTCTATTTTTAAATTTTTGAGAACTATTCTTACTGTTTTCCATAGCAGCTCACCATTTTACACTCATACCAACAGTGTACATGGGTTCCAATTTCTCCACATCCTCACCAACACCTGTTATCTTTTTTTCTTTTAATAAAGCCATCTTAATAGATATGCAGTGATATGTCATGTGGTTTTTATTTGCATTTTCCTCGTGATTAGTGATGTTGAGCATCTTTTCATATACCTGTTGGCCATGTGTATGTCTTTTTGGAGAAATGTCTAAGTTCTTTGTCCATTTTATAATCAAGGTTATTTGTTTTTTCACTATTGAGTTGTAGAAGGTCTTTATATATTTTAGATATTAATCCCTTATGCATATATATATATATATATATATATATATATATATTTGCATAGGTGGCCTTTTCATTCTGTTGATTGTTTCCTTTGCTGTGTAGAAATATTTTAGTTTGATGTACTGCCACTTGTCTATTTTTCTTTTTGTTGCCATATTGATATAGTTTGTTTTTGTTGCTTTTGGTGTCATATCCAAGAAATTACTGCCAAGACCAGTGTCCTGGATATTTCTTCTATGTTTTCTTTTAAGAGTTTTAAAGTTTCAGGTCTTAAGTTTAAGTCTTTAATGCATTTTGAGTTGATTTTTGTGTATGATGTAATATAAGGATAAAACAAATTTTTGTGTCACATATAGTAATGAAATATAGTAGTCAGAAATTTTTATTTCTGATTCTGGGTTTTTAGCTTTCTAAAACAATAGCAGAAAATGATATTCAAAATTATCCTGAAGAGAAAAAATACATAGAGCACTAAAGTGAGTTCATACAAATTCACTTGCATTTTTATGTCAATATTTGTTTTGATGTATTCAGAGCATTTAGAATTATTTAAGCATAGAGAAATTTTGAGATATATGTGTGGCTTGAGGACTATTTGAGTCACAGGTCAATCAAACATGACATTCTGTGCTTACCTAAAAAGTAAAAGTATTGGTTCAGCAGAGACATATTTAAAATATCTTTTAGCAGCTAGGAAAAGAACACAATAAATCAAAAGGCTGAAATTATAATAATAAAAGGGAGACCTTATACTCAGTTTAGTAGTTCTCAAAAACAGAAAAAAAATTAAATTAAAACTTTTGAGAATATAAAACTGCTTAAATTGAGCTGCATGATTTGTTTGCCTTAGCTCATTCTTTAAGTAGAACTCAGAAAAGAAAAAAGCAAGTGATTTGATAAGGGAAACAGAATGCAGAGATGGAAGGCAAAGACAATTTGCCCTGTTGAGGCTTGGCGCCTGAAGGGCTGCCTACTACTCCAGATTGGGCAACACACTTTCACAGAGTAGCACATCTATCACATTCCCAAGAGGATGCATGCCACATTGTATCCTCCAAGGGAGCCCCCAGAGGTAGCAGATTTATAATAAAAATAATTCTGCATTTTCACATGTTCCAGTCTTAAAATCTGGTGGAGCAGATTTTTTCACAAAGAATTTGTTATTGCACCTGGTTGTTTCAAATCACTTTTCATCTTTGAAATTCTAACTTTTTCTTTCTTTTATTTTTATTGTTCTTTCCTGTGTACTCTAGGAGATGAGCAATCTGCTCTCCAAGACACCAGTGAAAAGAAACTCACTTCACTCTTAGCTTCTCCCAGAGGTTTTAGAGCATTCAGATGTAACAATGAATACACTGCCACTTGCAAAACACTTGACCCATGGTTTCGTTCAGCTAGAAAAGGAACTTAGATATTTGTGTATAGTTTCATCTGACAGTTCTTCTATTTGACCTCACTCTACCACTTACTAGGTCTAAGCACCCTTAGGCAAGTTTCTTCATATTTCAATATCTCAGATGTGTATCAGAATTTACCTAAAGCAATAGGGTTGTATTAATATCATCAGCCCCTCCCAGGATTATGTCTGTAATAGGTCTGAATAAATCAGTTGCCAGTGTGCATTTTCCAGTCTATAATATAGTGCTAGTTGTCTGATCTTCTATGCATTTTCCAGATTCAGGAATAATCTGGAATTAACCTGAGACCAAGACACTTAGGCTCCAGTGGCAAGTCAGCCATAAGGTACCTCTGATTCCACATCAGCTGAAGAGAGTAAAGATTCTTGCCCAATTTTTTTATGTAAAAAAGTAACAAGTTGAAGGCATGTTTATGAAAGTTTAAAAAGCACAATTCTGATATAACCATGAGCATGACTACATTGGTGCCATGTATTGTAATTAAGAATTTGAATTTGTGACTCCCAGTCTGGGAGAATAGAAACATTACTGGGAGAATTACCTGGGGAACTTCGCCAAATGTTCACAATGACCCTCCTGGTTCTGAAATGCATGCCCAATACAGAGATAGAGCTCGGGGTAAGGACGTGGTAAAGTCACAATGCTAAAGGGCTTCCATGGAGCCACAGAGAACTTCCTAGAGAAAGAATCGCTACAATGAGAGAAGTTGTGGGTGTGTAGATCATAACATTTAGGACCCTGCTGAATAGAGGTTATGATTTGTTGCCTAAAATGGATCGGTATGTTATGTTAAGATTCTTTCTCTGCTACTGGTGTTATTGATTTATTGGCTTGATTGGGGCACCATATACTAAGCTGCAACAATTAGGGCTAACTCAGTTTTGATATTTATCTATATACTACTTGAAGAGGCTCTTTGATTTAAGAATGTATAAAGTATTCTGAAAGAATAACCACACAAACCAATGAAATGAGAACATTAATCAGTTTCTTAAATTAGTTAAAATTAATCACACAAATATGCACTCGAGCTGCAGATAACATACAGTTTGGTTTATACGTTCATTTTTAGTTTTTTCCTCACTGAGAACAGATAAATACTATTGCCTGGTGTGACCAAGCCAGGGGAGGGAGAATCAATACTCTGAACCACGTAAATATTCTTCCTTCTTCATCAGACTTATGTGCAATTAGTGTTTACAAGCTCACCTTGAGGCCCTGTCACCTCTGTCCTGGAATCAAATGTCCTCATATCTGGACTTTTAATCCAAATTAGAGAATTATCCAATTCTCCACCAGAAATTTTTTTCAGAGTTTAGAAATTATATGAAATCTATCTTTTTAATTCCAAAATGTGCTTGCTTCCAAAGTATATGTTCTAAAAATGTGGACTGCCTTCACTCTGAAAAATCTCCTCTGTGGTCACATGACATGGACACCCTTTATTTCTGTGACAGCACCACAGTGGGAGGAAATTTATTGTCACTGGTTTTTGAAGAGAGGAAAACAAAGAAAACAGATACCAGAGGATCAGTACATTCAGAAATTTCATGAATTTCATAAACTGAATAAAACCCTCCTACCACCATTTCCACCATCTTATCTGACCCACATTTGGAACTAGCTTAATCTACTGTTTAAAGATGCTTCAATAACACATGCATGCTGTGCTTTGGATTTCTTAGATATAGAAATGGGTGACACCGAAGAAGTAAATACATGAAAACCAGGAATGGGCAACACCAAAGAAATAAATACATGAAAACTCTCTGAACACATCCAAGTCAAGATATTACTGTAAACATGTAGAACCAACATCAGAGATTATAGTAGGAGGGGCAGAGGCATATTTGATATAAAGGAGCCAGTTCTGGGAAGAACTCTGGGATACAAGGAGGACAGCAAGGTTAAAGGCCCTGAGATAAGACTAAGCTTTGGGATAAAATAAAGGCCAGTGTGGCATCCTTGCATGAGGGCAAAAGTAGAATGAGGCAAGAAGAGGTGACTGTGTTAGTTTCCTGGGGCTGCTGTAACAAATTACCATAGACTGGGTGGCTTAAACAAGAGAAATTTATTTTCTCACCATTCGTTAAAATCGAAATGTCAGCAGGGCTTTTTTGCCTTTTTTTTTTTCTGGAGGCTCGAGAGGAGAATATATTCCATGCCTCTCTCTTAGCTGTTCATGATCAGTCAATACTTGGTATCTTTGTCTTTAACCGTCTCATTCCAATTTCTGCATGCACCTTCACATGACCTTCATCCATGTGCGTCTCTTCAATGTCTCTATGTCTCTTCTCTTTTTATGAGGATATAAATTATATTAGATTTAGGAGCCATGCTCATCTGGTATGACTTCATGTTAACATAATTACATATACGAATATACTATTTCCAAATAAAGTCACATTCTGAGGTTCCAAGTAGACATGAATTTTGAGGGTACACAACTCAATGCAGTACAGTGGGCAATTGCCAAATCATACAGGGTCTTGTAACCCATGACATAAAATTTGTTGTTGTATTCTAAATACAATTTTAAATCTCTAGATGGTTTTTAGCAGAGAAAAAGAAATAAAACCTAATTTATACATTTGCAAGGTCATTCTGACTAGTTTGTGGATAAAGAGTTTTAGGTAGAAGAAACCTACAAAAGCCGATTAGTCGACTGCTGCAGTGTAATCAAGCTAAGTCGTAGTAGTGGCCTGAGTTAGTGAGTTGGCATTACAACTGAGAGAGGTGGACATTTTTGGTAACTATCTGAAAGATGTAAATATTATGTGTTACTGATGGATTTGACTTGGGAGTGAGGGAAAAGGAGGGACCCTAGATTTCTGCTTTGAGTAACTGGGTGGAGGATGGTACCATTTACTACAACAGGGAAGATTGCCAGCCAGAGGACAGAAATCAGAAGTTCCATTTTGGACGTATTACATTTGAGCTGCACATTAGAATTCCAAATGTAGATAACATAAGGCAATCGGAGCCTGGAGAGAGGTCAGGACCTGAAAGATAAATTAGACAGTTATCAGTAAGTTGAGGGTAATTAAAGCCATGCGGGATGAGGTCATCTGGAGTTTGAGTGTAGAGAAAGAGGAGAGCCTGGAATGCATCCTAGGACATACTCACATTTAGAGGCTAGTTAGAGGAAGAGGAAGAACCAGTGAGAGAAACTGGGATAAATGAGCCACCAAGGTAGTAGGAAGTCCAGGAAGGCATTTCTACTGCCCTACCGTGTGCATGGTAATGTGGAAGTTGTATGTGGAGAACTGCATTATTTGTTCAGAATATTTACTGTATTTTCTAACAGTCACTTCTCTAGAGTGGCTTTTCTGTGGGAGAAATATTCTTCACACAACACTGGCATAAGGCTTGGCCTTGTGACTAGCTGTGACCAATGGACAGTGAGCAGAAGTGACGCATTATCCAGCAAAGCAGAAGCTTTTGGAGCCGATGCGTGGTTCTGCCATTGTTCTTTTCTTTCAATGACAAGAGAAGCACATTCCAGACAGGGCTTCTCTTTCATCAAAACCCCGAAATGAAGAAAGAGTGAAGAGTAGATCTATACTCAATGTTTAACGTGAAGAAGGATAAACCTTTGTTTCTGAAAGCTACTGAGATTTGAGGATTTCCTATTAGTCACAGTATAATCTAGAAAAATGCTGAGGAAACATCACATTTTATGCAGGACAATTGCACTCACTGCAGTTCCAGCCTCCATCCCCATAAACGGTCTTCCAAATATATATATATATATATATATATTCATTTCTTTCTTCTTTCTTTCATTATCTCTTAACGAAGGTTTGGAGTACACATAAGTCATGATTAGATTTCTCAAATCATTACTATGTCATTAGACAAGGGGAGAGAATAAACAAAAAATACACAGAGTCCAGGCCTCCTCTACTCCTGGGTTGGCTCCAGAGGGACAGCTGGTATCTGAGAAATGGAGGCCACATCACTGTCAGGATTAGCCTTCTTTTACACAACGGTTGCTTCCTTCCATACTCACATTTAGAGGCTAGTTAGAGGAAGAGGAAGAACCAGTGAGAGAGAACCAGTTGATTCAATTTAAAATATAACTCAGGCCATTCTCAAAAATAAAGGTCTCATAGGGGCAGCATAGTTCCTATGGCAGAGCAAACGGTAGGTTGTCTAGTCTCTGGGCTATGTTTGGGCAAAAGTGAGCTAGAACTCTTAGTAGTTAAACTGGTGGAAACAGATTAAGGATAAAGAATCAGGAATTTATGTTCACTCAATAGTGAATTAACATCTCACTTAAACCACATTATTCTTTTGAAGTAGATATATTCATACGTATCTTACAGATAAAGAAACTGAGGCTGAGAAATTAGAGAAAAAAGTTGGAAATTGTTCCCAATTGTACATGTCCCCTAAAGCCATATTTTTTCCCACTGTACATATGGTTCCTCTTAAAATAAAAATAAAATAAAATAAAAATAAAAGGATAAGAAGGCAAGAATCTAATCTTGTTACCTTGGCCCAAAAAAGAAAACTTAAAAAGTATGATTATACAAAAACTTGTTCAAAAATAATGTTTCTAGCAGCATTATCTTAGTAGCCAAAAAATGGAAACAATTCAGCTGTTCATCAGTGGATGAATGGATAAACAAACTGTGGTACATACATACATACAATGGACTATTATTAAGCCTTAAAAACTAAGGAAATTCTGACATATGCTATGGAATTGGTGACCGTGATACAACCTGGTGAATGTACTAAAAACAACCGACTTGTACACTTCCAACTATGAATTTGATGGTACTCAAATTACATCTTAATAAAAGAAAAGAGAGGGAAGGAGAGCAGTATAATTTGGGAGTGTGTTCCTGGTAGCATGTAGTGCTATGACTTATAAAACATTGACTCGATTCGCAATTTGAAGATGCATCACACATCTAAATCTTACAGTCTTAGAAGAGGGTGGAGGACAGGTCCTCATTTTAGCCAGCCCCCTACTGACACAGGCCCTGACACAGAGCCCAGAGCTTACCTGGCAGCAGAGCAGCAATACAGACAGCGGCCAGGAGCCAGAGAGCAAGGAGGTGGAACATCAAGATGGGACACGTGTAGACCCTCAAAGGGCAGCGCAGGTCATTTCCTTAGGAGTCTCCAAGTGCCCTGGGTGTGCTGGGAATGCCTATAACTGTTAACCCTTGGGAGTTGTGTCAGGATCATGAGAATCCCTTGAAGTAAAAAGGAAAATACTAAATGCAGGAGAACAAGGATGAGTGCAGCCTCCTCGAAAAGGAAAGCAGGAAAATCTCACTGCAAATGGTACCCATTGTATCTCAGTTTCAACAAAAAAGTGCTTCATCTTTATAGTCACAAAATGAGGAGCTATAAGGGTTTTTTTTTTTTATTTTGTTTGTTTGTTTGTTTGTTTTGGGCGGCAAATTTCCCAGAGATAGAATGACTAAAGGAAAGTCAGAAACTTTTTCATGCCTGGATCCCTTTGCAATCCTGTGATCATACCTGTAAGATCCAGGAGTGCACAGTTATTCTCTCCAACTACTGGAATAGAAATTGTTCAGAGCCTGGGGAAAGTAAGAAATGATAAAGCTCCCTGGTCTGGATGGTGGTGATTCACTGGGAAGACCTAACAGGGAGGAACCCCGGGACCTGCCTTCCAGGCTTGGTTGTCCATTCCCCCAATGGCCGTGGAGCTTCTCTGGGCTGTGAATTCCTCTGGAGAAAACTGAAAATGCTGAAAACTTTGCTCTCCTTTATTCTGAGATGAACTCCCAAAGTGCCCTGGCTCATGGCAGAGAAGGGCATTTTTGTTCTCTTCCTCCTAATCATCTCTCTACATGTTCCCTGAAGAAGGATATTCACAAGAAGTCATGTGAGGACTGGTGCCAATTTGCTATTTTAACCTAAATAAGGAAATCAAGCAGTGATGGGCAGAGAACACTCAGAAGGAAGCTTATGGTATGTAATTTTGGCCACACCACTAACCAGGAAAAAAAGAAAAGAAAAAGAAAATACTGTCACAAACATATTCCCTGTTACCATCGTGCAACATTTTGTAAAAACTTTGGATTTTCGTGGTTTAGGTAATTTGGATTTCTGACTAAACTTTTTTAATCCTAGTTTCCCCCAAATAGTCTTAAAGCTTTAGATGTGTAAACTTCTTAAAGTTTAGGGACATTTTTAACCCCTGTAAAAAAATGCTGCTGTAATTTCTCACTTATGAGCACCACCAACCATTAGTAGTGCCTGTATCCTCACAAAAATTGACTGCTCAGAAATGAAGAGATATTTTCTTTAAATTTGATCCTCTCTCTTTTCTAAAAAAACAAAAAAAAACTTTCTAAGTGAAATTGCACAATGGGTCTATCCAGTTGCATGTATTCTTTTTGTGAGAAACTAGATATCTTTTAGATTATTGTACATTAAAACATACCCAGAGAGCCTAAGGGGGAAAAATAAATAAATATGGCATTTGTCTTGAACTCATAAAAAAGGTTGCACAAAAAGAGAATTTAATAAAAATCATTACCCCCTAAAAGCAATGCCAAAACTTAATTATACATTTTAACCCCCAAAATAAATGCTCTAACATCTAAACTCACTGAAAAGCTGCCTGGCTTTATTATTGCCATACCCACAGTATTTTTTTTCTTGAAGCAGTCTTATTTGATTCTTGAATGCGTGACCACCTAACACTGCAGATAGAAAAAAAGTTTCTCTTTCGCTAAAATAGCCTGTATTCTCAAAGGCTCACGGCAATCCATCAATGTGATCCTCTCGAGTAATTAGGCCCCTTCCGCCTTCCAGGCAGACGTTCTGGAGGACACTGCTGGCTGAATTACAGCAATGTCCAGAGTTGTATTCTCAGCCATCGGGTTGTCCTCGGTCCCTTTGTGCCATGGCAATTTTTCAGAAGGGAAATTAGTCCCCCTGCCAACTCTTATATTTTGTATAAGCCCAGATGTCACACTTTGCTAATGTCATACTAGACTGTAATATTTTTATAACATAGAGTAGAAAACCAAAGCGGAGCCAAAAAGACACATTGCTGCCAGATGGTTGACCTTTATTTACTGATAAAAGTTTTTTAAATCATAAAACTTGAACTTATTAGAAATGAGCTGAGTTTTCAAGTTTACAAGTGAGCCCAACCCTGTCTCCCTCCGAGAGCAGGAGGGAAGATGAGCTCATAGAAATGCAGGGTGTGTAGAAATCCAGAAGCAGGGACAATGGGCTTGCTTCCAGGCACATGGTTTTTCTGTGTACAGGAATAACTGGAGTTGTCTCTCATGAAAGGAACGATGGTGCAACCTTTGTGGGCCTTTGAGTTTAAGCACCCAACCACCTGCTTTCAAAGCATGAAAGTCTGCTTATTGTCAATCAATGGCTTGTCTTTTTCCCTTGTCTCTAGCCTCGAGACGAGAAAGAATTCGATCCTGTGGTTTCCCAGACATGCCTTCAGCTTACTCCTCAAAGCCATTCTCCCACAGCAACGAAATTCCTAATTTAATATAGTCACGTTATTTTTACTTCAAAGAAAGAGCAATTACCTTTCCTCCATATTTTCTCGTAGATTTATTTTTTAAATGTTTTCTGTCCTGACTCATGTATTATTTTTTCTATGCGATTGGCTCTAAATATGACTAGGATTTCATTAAGTTCTTTTCCTATTCTAATTTTTTCTTCCTTAAACAAATTACTCTCCCTACATATTTATTGATATTGAACTCTAAATGCTCTATGCATTCATCATGACCTTGAAAACAGAAATTTGCCTCATTCTGTCATTACTAGTCCAATTATTCATTATTTTAATAACAATAAATGACTTTGCTAATATACTTATGTCTATTATGATCTCCCCCAAGATTTGTCACTGTTATATTTGTTAACAATTTGCTGCCTCACTTATCTGAACTATAGCATATTTTTATTTTATTATTTTCAGTTAAATAATAATCATGTTTTTCCATACTTCACAGATCTGTCAGGCAACCCAACTTTTTATCTAATCAAATTAGGATATATTAAAAAAACAAATATTCTGCCTTGTCTAAAGATTTTCTGATTTAGATATATTAAGAAATCTACCCAACCTTTCTATTTCCTTCCTCATTTCCCTTCTAAAATTTAAGGTCTTATAAATTCAGTTTTCCTTATTGATAGTGCCCCATCTACCACAAATGATCACCCCAGCTAGCTAGCTTGAAACCCCACCATTCAGAATGAAAATCTAAGTGGCTAAATATTGTGGCTCAATATTTTTAAGATGAAAACATCCCTGGGAGGATTAAGTTATTTGGACTTACAATCAAATAACTTGGGTTCAACTCCAAACTTTACCTCTTTATATGCAAGTCGTTGATGTTAAACATCTCACTTCAGTGACCTACAAAATGAGGATGGCAGCAACTGCCACCACCTGCAAGTATCCAGATTCTTGTGAACACCAAAAAATGTAAAAAGTAATTTGCAAACTCAGTATCATAAAATATACTATCAGCATCACTATGTATCATCTTTGGCTCACCACAGTTTACTCACTTAGAGAAGAGAGAACACAGATAATGGATAAAAATATTGAAAAGGTGGGCTGGAATGGAAAAAAAAGAGAGAGAGAGATGAAAGGTCGTCACAGAAGACACTGTATAGAAGAATAACTGCCCTATGAGGTCACACATGAGGGGATGTGTGCAGTAAGGGGCAGCATGCGAGAGTCTAGCAGAACTTCCCAGGAAAGGAAGCCACAGAAAGAGACGTGGAGGCACCAAACACAGGCTCCCCTTTGGGGAATTTTCAGTTTAGCAGGCCTTCTATCCATTTTTGCCTTCTCACACTTCTGTCTGCAGTCTTCACCAAGGGACAATTGCAGGTTCTAATTCGTCAACAGAGTAAGAGCCTTTAATGTCTCAATTCATTTTTCTCCTATTATATGCAACTATGAGGTCAGGCTCAGTAAAATGTGCTCAGAATTGTGTTGTGAATAAAGTGAGAGTGCAATCATTGTGGCGGAACAGATGGATGAAAAGAAAGGAAATCTGAATTTTATGCGAATGTCAAGACAAATGTAATTACATCACTGCCCACGAGCCTATTCCCTTAAAACAAAAAGAAATAAAAAAGATAAGAAAAAGAAATATTTCCTCTATCATGGGTGTGCAGCATGCAGCTCACATATTTTCCCTTTCTCTCTTTTCATTACCTTTTCATGATGATATTAAAAGTAGCATTACAAAACTCCTACCAGCTTGTTAGTGGCAGAAGTGCTTCCTGAGCAGTTACCGTGTGCCTGGCTGGACCTAGGTGTGAAGAGATGAGTAAACCAAGACCCCAGGGTTGAGAGATATGTATCATCATCCTACCCAGACCTCATCTGTGCTTCCTTGAATTTTTTGTTCGTGGGGTGCAACTAGAAACATTCATTTAAAGCACATATATTAAAAAAAACAAAAAACAAAAAACAAAAAACCCAGCAACTTAGCAGTAATTGATTTAGCAAATCCCTTTCATCAAAAGGCCACCTGTTTTCTCCAATCGAGTATCCTGTAAAATCATTTGACCAAATATCCCCTTACAAATTACAATACAAACCTTTCCTAGTGATATCTTCTAAACATCTTTGTATTTGTGTGAGATAGATAAACAATAACGGGAAGGTCGGCAGCACGGCAACCCGGAGTATCTGCATGGGCTGGTCGGGTTTATCTTCAGCTTATTTCTCTATTACCTTGGTGCTCTGAAGCAGGCTTTTCTCACTTGTTTTTTAATCTTGTGTTTTAGTCAGGTAATTTCTCTTTCCCTCATGTGTCTTGAAAGACATTTTCTCAGTTCCAAGGACAGATTTCTTTTCTAAATTGTCTCACTTTGTTTTCCTCCCTTACTGCCCTTTCTCTACCTTTTAAAAATATTTCTCCCACACAGTGTTCTCCTCACCATTTAATCATGCATCCCACCCTTGGGTTTCTTTTATCTTCTTTAGATTTTCTCCTTCCCAAAGCAAAATGCCACCTCTAAGGAACTCTTTAATTCCCATGCCACAATATCAACAATATTTTTGGTGGGGAATAATTTTTCCCAATTCATTTTGCTGTATATTTTCTCTTATAAGTGAATTATCATGGCACATGATATGGATATTGCCTTTTCCTTTCTGCAGAAAGACACCAAATACTGTCATATTTAATTTTTATTTTTGCAATCCCTGCTGGGGCAGCTTTTCCTGTAATGTAGCAAATGTCCCTTTAGAAATTAATCTTGTAGTACACAGAAATGTAGATAGCACTGAGACCTATTTTTTCATCTGTATGTATATATGCGGTGTGGTATAGACTTGGCAGAACTCACTGTCTTCTTATTTCTTTTCATAATAATCTTTAAGGGAAAGCATTAGTCACACACCAGCCTAGTGGTGGGAGGAAAGATTGCAGGTTCAAGTCCTGGTTGTGCCCAGACATGCCTGTGGCTTCTATGTTATGGTGGAATGGGAAAGGAAAGTGGAAAAAAATATACATCGATGTGTGTGACTTTTCCTCACATTCCAAAGAAGTGAAGCCAACTCAAAGTCTTACTTCCCTCGATCACCCCAATTGATATTATTCCTGTACTAAAGCAGTTGTACAATTGGTAAACATCTACCATTCATAGAATTAATCTATGCCACACACACTGAATCTATCTTTAATTGTGCATCTATTCTAATTTATCCTCTTCTAATTTATCCTTTTATGGTTCTCATAAAAGTCACACAGATTATTTTCAACTCATCTTTTCTAAAATTTAGAGTTCTTTGCATATATTCAGTGTCTCCTTGGTCTTTTACTCTGGGTCCACTAGCAAGTAAATGGGACTCTCCCTCTGATTACTATTCACCCCCAATCCCTTAACCTGGGCTTTCTTTAGCTGACCACATGTTTTAACAAGTTATGTAAATCGTGGTGATTTTCTGATTTTTCCTCTGCTTATCTCACATGTTTAGTTTTTATTCTTTATTAGTTTAAACCATTTTTTTTTATTCCCCTTTCTCCAGTCTCTCTCATGTAGCTGATTTATCCTTGTTCAACTCCTACAAGCAAGGGAAAAAATACTGTCTTTATGCCCCAAAGGTTTATTATTATATCTGAGCAGATAAGATATTACTATACAGAAAAACATGGCAGAACCTATTTTGCAAATACCAAATGATCAAGATCATAAGTCTACAAAATTAAGAAGAGAGAGATTTTATTGCATGATGCTGTAGATGTGGTCAGGAAAATGTGGATTATGGACAGGTGTGCAGGGAATATATGTAAATGGGATATATATATATATATATATATATATATCTGTATATATATATGTATATATATAAAATATAATATAAATGGAATTGCTCAAGCCCTCCCTGTTCAAGGATCAGTTAACACACTGATGGGCTGAGTCAGGAGGACCAAGGAGTTTATGCAAAGGACCCCTAAGAAATATGTGGGAAAGGCAAATTAAGTCCTGATTGGGGCAAGCCAATTTGTTTATTGGGGATTTTGTTTTAAAGCATTAGAGAGACTTCAAGAATTTTTAGGAGGGAAATGGCAGAATCAAAGCAACATTTGGGATATAAATCAAAGATCAGAGTTAGTGTTGTTTACAGGAAGAGGCAGGCATCTGATGTAGAAATCAGAGATGGATTGGGGAAGTGTCCATGTGAGAAAACCAATGTGGTTTCTATTAAACAGTCAAAATCTATCTGTTGGATCATTAGCAGTAAAGAAGAGATAATTGCACAGGTATACTCTATTTCCTATCTTTAATTTGCGAATCTATTTTGGTGCCATTTATTCCATATTTCCTTCACTCCCAGGTGAACTCCTGAATGTCCTCTAAATTCTATTCTGAGTATAAGCTACTAGAGTAAATATCTCTCCCTTTGCTAGCACAGCGTTCACAAATTGTTATATGCTTCTGTGCCCCCTTACCTTTCACTTTGAGCATTGAGGTAAGAGAGAACCCCCATTCTTAAATTATGCCCAGTAGTATATCTACAGGCACTCACAGAAATAAGTTGCAGAATAGATCTTTTATTCTAGTTTCCCTAGGCTAAAAATTTTCCCTTATATTTATATACCCTTGTCTACACATAAAGGTGAGCCAGTTTCGCTTTCAGTTGACATAATCTTCTGATGCCTTTTTGTTATAGGCGTATGTCTTCTCTAGCAAGCATTTCATTTGTAAATAATACGTAAACTGTCTTATCTTGCTGCTACTTCATGGCATTTTGGTGACGTTCGGCCAACAATTTTCATATTCTCCTCCAGAAATTTCCCTTACAAGTAAATCATAGCTTGTCTACTCCTCAGGCTGACATATGCTTTCATGTTTGGCATCTTTCACTACTAAGATGTCTTGAGTCATCTCCACTGGCTTTCTAATCAAAATTTTCCTGAGAAAAGTTTCTTTATGGACCCTTGCACACCTCTGTTCTGAATCTTCCTAAAGATTAATGTTCCTTTTTTAAAAAATAGAAGTACTTCTTTAATCTAAGAATCTGAATGAGTAGTTCATTCTTTCTGCAGAGAATTAAAGATGTCCTACTTTTCTTATCAAGTTTTCAGTCTTTTCTTTACAAAAAAATCAAAATATTACTATTTCTGCTCCTTTTTCAATACTTCATTTTCTTATTCTGTTCTCTTTCTGACTTTGAAATAAAGACTTTAAAATTTTGTTTCTAGTTTCTTTTTCCATTTCCTTATCTCACAGCTGCTAATCTCTCTCATGACTCCTATTCTGCTTCTTATGTTCCACCCCCCTTCCCTTCCATAGCAGGAAAATTTACATAATTATGAGAAAAACCCCTTGCTATTTCCCCTTTGTAGTGCCATACGTTAGACACACAGTAGCCATATCTTCCTTCCAGTAATCATTTTAGTCAGGAAGAGAACTGCTTTTGAGACTACTTTACAGATAATAAAAGTAAAATTCAAAAGAGTTAATTAATTTTCCTAGATTAAAATTAAATCAAATGTGGAACACAATTCTCTGAGGCTCAAACTCCTTTTTGCTGACTGACTCTACACTACCTTGATCATGAGTGGAAAAGGGAGCAAATCATCACTGCAGCTCTCTGCAATGTCATATTCCACCTTGACTTAAACAGATATCTGCAATAACATAATTTTTCAATAAGAATCTAAAATTTTCTTTCAGTGTAACAGCTATTAATTTATATTTCAAATAAGATGAGGAACAATCGAGGTAAACCTAATATTGTCAGATCTGTTCTCAGCCACACTCAATTCTGGGCCTGCTATCACTATGAACTGGCTGGATGGCCATAGGAAGTCATTTAACTCTGATAGGTCTCCATTTCTTAATTCATAAAATAAATGGGCTATATTTTCCCCAAGGTCTTTTCCAGGTCAAACTGTTTTTAATCTATAAGATAGAAATAGTCACTGCCAGCTTTCTCAGTATTCTAGCTGTGTCCCCTGAGATTTCACATGCTGAGAAAATTTTATCTGCAAAATCCTAGGCATAAAAGTGTATAAGTGAAATATGAAAGGCTTATTAAACAAGCCATACCATTTAAACTGGGATATGACAAGTGTGCCTTCACTAATAAAGTGATGCCGCTTCCTAATCCAGTGAGAATACAAACCGAGACTGGCAATACAGATGTCAGGTATGTTCTGTACTAAATCAATACATTTATATGTCACTTTTCAGCTAAAATTATAACTTTTGACAACTTACATCCTTCTTGCTATAATCAGTAGGAATAATCCCACAGGTTTCTCTTTTTTTATAGTTTTTGTAGCACTATAAGCTAAAATCATGATAAGGCTGAATAGTTTAATGTCTCCTTTGGAGTGGGACAAATTTCTTCTGGAGAAGTGAATTTCTGGAGACAAGTAAATCAGAATTTTAGTCATATGAGCACTGTATATGACTAGGTCAGTTTAGTTGTCAATGCTATGAATGAAAGCTGGTTGTAAGATTCAGCTTCTCTAGAAATCTTTTTAGAAAATATTCTTTAAGTAAATGAAACTTTAAAAATAAATGCCTCACATTATCATGTGCATCTTAGTGACTTAGGGATTTTTAAAATGGAGATTCTGATTCCTTGGCTCAGGAGAAGGGACACAGTTTACGATGACGAATCATCTGGGTTTCCCTAAGACTAAAAGGTTTCCTAGAACAAGGGACTTTCATGGCTAAAACTGGGAAAGTGCTGAGCAAACCACAATGAATTGCTCACTCTACCTGAGATTCTGTGCCTTTGTCCAGCACCAAGTGCTACTGCTGATACTGGTTCTGGAATCAGAGTTTGAAGAGAAAACGTTGAGTACTAATTTCAGAACATGTGGTCTGGATAGCTGGTTTAATTTTTTTCTCTCTTGCTTGTTACCTGTGTGATCCTGTGCCAGTTTCTTAACTTATCAAGCCTTAAATCCTCAGCTAAAAATTAGGATAGTAATAAATGCCCACTTCACAGGGCCGTGAGCTTTAGAAAAAAATGAACAGTGTAAAGTCCCTGATCAATTAGGAATTCTCAACAATTGTTAGTTTTGGGTATAATCATTATTGTAACTTTTTCTCCTATAAAACATCATTTAAATGAATATTATTATAATACATGGTTGTAAATGCAACTAGATTAGAAATAATCTTGATACTTGATGGAATTGAAACAAGATTTTATATCACTTATAGTCAGTCTTTGAGCAAATATGTCTTTAGAAAGTCAAATGCATGTGGCAAAATAAGTACTATGTGCACAATTTTGTGCTTTAAAAACAAATGTGCAAATGGTGATAACGCTGTATCTGCCTCAAGTTCAATGTATCATAATAATTGGCTCACCATTCAATACTGAGTCCATTCAAGAAAGGAAAATTCTAATTTAGCTGTATCGATTCATAAGTATAATTGAAGGAGAATAAAATTAAAATCCTATTTAGTCATTGACAAACCAAGCAACATGGTAAACTTCCTTGAAATTAATTCAAAAGCAGCTTTAGGAGGTAATTCCTCCATTTAAATGTTAAAATCATATGTCACCTAAGACCACATGGTCTTGATAAAGTAACACAACATGTTGTTTGGGCCTGAGATGAGAAAAGCTTTAAGTAGGAGACAACTGGCTGACAATAAAAAGGCAAAAGTGAAGGGCCCAGAGAAGTAAATAAATCATGGGATTTGAAACATGTCATGGTACACAGGAGACTGGGAGAGAGTGAAAGGCAACCCCAAGGTTATAAGCTTTGTATTATAAGTATTAAATAATACTTAAAAAGAACTCTAAATCCTCATAAAGAGAATGATTTGAATCTGAATCAACTATTAATTATATTAGTATTATTAGTCATATTTTAGATTTCCTATTATAATTCACCATCTAAACTTTAAAAAAGAATTTGTGTATTGAAATAAATTGGAAGCTGATAACCATTAAGAAATTTTCTTTTCCTCATTTTGACTACTTCTAGGGACTATTTTTCAACCATAGAATCTAGTATTTGAACTTTACAGTCAGAAATCAAATTGTGAACATACTGGACAGGTTTATGATAATTAAGCCATGAAGTATGACCTGAGCCACTCTTTTCTCTCACTTCCTGGGCCTATGGTAGCCACGGCTTTGATTCATGATTTGGACATGGCCCATCATCTAATAAATCAGCCAGACAATTGACAGAGAATAATTTATTTCATGCTGGTGTCTTTTACAAGCCTGGTGATAGGTAACTGTCCAGTAATGTTTAAGATATTATTTTTATAATAAAAATACTAAATCATGTATTTCAATTTTTATACAATGGAAGAGGAAAAAAAAGAAACCAAGCAGACATTTTGGGGAGAGCTGGTACTAGAACTTCATTTGTCTGACTTCTGGTCTTAGGTTGTGTCTCTTGCGCCAATATCAGTAGAGAAAAAAAAGAAAAATTGCATCAGTGTTTGAGCATCAATCACATACTTTGTCATTTGTCAGTGCTTCTAAAAGGAGCAAATGCCTCATCCTTGCCAAGCCCTTTCGTAGACACTCATTTCTTCTTTCTCCTTTATGGATTCAGAATACATTTTTTTAAACTTATTAACTTCCTATAAACTTTGTTTAATGATTACATATTCAAGAACATTCAATAATGTAATGCAGAGTCATCGTAAAGTAAACATACAGCTTAGGACCAAGAAGAAGAATTAATACATCACATCACATAACATGAAACACATCCATGAGGCAAGTGTGATATATAAACATCTTACATCATATTCAAGTATCATGAATGTGGCCATTAATCGATGGCTGATTTGAATATTAATTTTCTAGGTTCCCGAGTATTGGGGTTTTTGCAATCTATGGTGCTTTTATTCCCTAAGCGACATACTCTTTGAATAAATAAAGTTTATGTAAGTGTGCCTTCCTTCAGTGTCTGATAATCTTTGATAAGCCCTGGGCCACCTACAGGAAGAAATCTGCTGTCTTATAGAACCACTTTTTTAAAAAGTCCCTAAAGCTTCCAAAACAATTTCATCTGACCTTTATTTGAAAGCTCACCATCCTCCCTCCTACTCCCTATACTTGACAACTGATTTTTAACCATCTCACAGTGCTTAAGTAAGACCAGGTGCACATGTGCACATACAAAATGTTGTGTCCTTTATCAAAAGCTGGCTCGAGAGAGGGAAACTTTGTGGCTGTTATCTGCAGATGTTTTATTTGAGCAGATATTATAAATGGATTTTAATTGTGCTTTCAATTGTAAAAACACACACACACACACACACACACACACACACACAGGTCTAGCCCCTAATAGACTTGTAGAAGCTCAATAAAATAAATCAATAGCATGTGTCCTGGAAGAGTATTGTGTTTTCTAAGATTTGGCTCAATATTGACATTTGACCCACCAAATTTGTCATCTACCTTTTCCACAAAAAAAAAAAATTGCTGATACAGGTGCAACTACATATAAGAAAACATTAAGGAGAATTTTATTCTCCAAGGCTCTTGGCAACATTTTTCTGACACGTCACCATGTTACCTCTTTCTTGCTAATGCAGCTTTTGTTGCAGGAAATAATAATCATTCTTTGTGTCAGATCCACATCTTCTGAATCTCAAATATCCACATTGTTCAGTCACCTACTGGGGCAGTATTTTAGCTCATTGCGTGCAAGTTTATGTATAAGAGGTGCACAAGCCACAGGTTCAAATACAAAATTGCTCTGAAACACAGCAAAACAAGAAGTAGCCAAAGAGTTTCAAAGGTCAAGTTCACAGCAGCCCAAAGACTGAGGTGAGAGACTGAGAGAAGTATGATCAGGTCCCTCATCAGCCCTTGGTCCCAGAAGAATCGATTTGATGTTGACACTTTTGTCCTTCCTGATGCTGCTCTTATCTGGCTTTTGTTGAAACATTGTTATAAGGTACTTATGACATAAGATAAAACTGAAATTTTGTTTTTGAGAAACAACAAAAATGCCAGAAAGACTAAGCTGGATGCTAGGGAACAGGGTGCCTAAAAATCTAAGATTTGGGGAAAATTTTTGCTAAAGAAGAAAAAGTTGGATAAAATTACAATGCTGTGGTCTGGCAGTGCAAATAGCCAAACATGACAAATTCAAGACAAAGATCATAACACATTCAAAAAACAGATGGAAAAGAGAGGCAATGATTGGAATTTTATGTTTAAGTGGGTGTTATACAGAATGAAAGAAACTAACATTTACTTAAGGTTTACTAGTGTCAGGTCTTCACAGCCTTTAAGAGAGGCATTCTTAATTCCCTTTACCACTGAGGAAACAGGGGTTCAGAAAGGTCAATTAACTAAGGCCACCAGCTCTTAAGTGAAAAATCTGAGATTCAAACTCAGGCCTGCCTCAATCTAGAGCTGTCACCATTTTCCACCATACTACCCTGCTTATCTATTTTATTGTGTTACTGACCAAATCTCTGAAATACTGAAGTTCATGATCTCTTGCCCCTTATATGTGCCTTTTCAACTCTTGCATTATTCTATATTTTATATCCTCGTAGAATGCTGATCAGGCTCTCACAATTTCCCTTTTCTAAACTTTGATGCCCCCTCTTTTAAGGCTTGACTTTCTGAGAGTTTTCAGAGAGTTCCCTGAGAGTGACAATGTGACAAGTATCCAGGGAATGAAGCAAGCTGCAGGAGACACACAAAATCAAAGATTGCTAAGCAAGATTCTTGGGGAACGAACCCTATGTAGTGATAAACATTTTAAGCAAAAGATGGATAAAAACAAAATTCAACAATGTGCTTACTTTGGGGCAAAAGCAGAAAGATGTGATCAGGGTTGATACAACGGTCGTTTGTATTGTTTTAGGGGGTAAATTGGTAGAGAGCTGAAAGGTATATAATCTATTATTAAGATGGTAAATAATATCTATATTTATATGCTACTTTGTTGTTTCATATATTACATTAAAATTAAAATAAAAAGGAGTTGGTCCAAGCCCAGAGCAGAGGGCAGGCCAGACTCTCTCCACACAAGTAAGGTCCTAAGAAAGGCCCTGCTGGCCCCTCCTCCTCTGAACCAAACCACAGCACAGCCGACGCCATTGCTGGTCCAAAGACATCCTCCACAGCTGATTACTGAGGATCAAATCTGTGCCTCTCACGAGAGAATAGCACACCATAAAGCAACTCTGACTTTCTTATCAATAATAGCAATTCAGGTACTCTCATCTAGATAAATGAAATGCCTCTCCTACCCTTTGTCCTCCTACACTCTGTTCTATTCTCTAGTCATGAAAATGAAATCATTGCAATGTCAGTCAAGGGAAGTATGTCAACATATTTGATTGGACCTTTGTCAAGACGATGCTGAAAAAGAAAATTGTTATTTTACCGTACCAGCTGGCAACATTTTAAAAATAAAGTAAAAACAAACAAAGTTCATCTCTTTAAAGTCTTTCCTGTGGTTAGGAAGTTGAAAAGTAGCATGCTTTTCCCTCTCAGCACTTACAGCAGTTGGTGAGTTTGCATTTATTCGTCTTAATGTTTGGCTAATCTCTATCTTTCCCAGGAGACTGTAAGTTTTATGAGAGCAGGCTCTCTCAGTTCAGCACCAGTTTTAGCACCAAGCATCGAGTCTAGGACAATTTGGGTACTCAAGAATGAGTGACACAATACAAAACTGAACAAAGATTTTAGGATAAGGAATCTGTATCCTATTAGTTTACTATTGCCACTTCATAAGGGTAAAACAAGAAATATATTAGTACACACAATAATAAACGTACAGAAAGTTCAGTCGTTAAATCAATGCATCTGCTAAGTACCTATTCTGGTAATATCCCAGACGTTGGGGTATCACCAATATGATATGACCTCATAGTCATGTCATGCATATTTGTTTTCATGGTATTGGCTGCCTGATATAATGTAGTTGGAAATAAATTTTCTAGGTAGTAAATGCACAGGAAAATTATTAGTTTGGGCCTATTATTTATACACCCGACCTCTTCAAAAAAGAACGAGTTGATTTTAGGCAAATTAATTTCAAACATATATATATCCACATGTATATGTATGACATATATGTATTTATAGATAATCAAATAAGTATATCTATATATGTATGTATACATAATCTAGTAATTATCTTTTGACTACTTTGCACAGGTATTAAAGCATTAGTTGTATACTTATTAGTTATATACTTATCAATTATATGCTTGGCTGCCATATTTTGTTTTTAAATATCTATAAATAATGAGAAGAGATTGTTGCATGATTATGAAAAAAAATTTTTTTCTAAATTTTAGTTAAGAAAATTATTATTTCTTTTGCATGCAAAGCAAATAATTATAGATAAACCCAGATTTAACCAATAAATGTTGATGATCACTTTTGGAGATAAACACCTAAAAACCTATAAGTATAAACACCTAACACAAAGCAGGTCAATATGGAGGAAATTAAGCAATTTCATAGAGAATAAGTAATTGAGTAATAATTTTTATATTAAAAATTATGATTAGTTATAATTATATAACTACTTATATAATTACTAGGCTTAACTAGTTATATAATTATAATGTCAGTAGTATATGGTGGAGATGAGAATATAGCAGAGGTAGCTATCAAGGGAATAGGGTTTGGAACGGAGACTCAGGAACTCAGAACTAAGGTAGAACTTCATCTATTAGAGGATTATTTTAAAAGTTACTTATAGAAGCATATTAATTTAATAGGAATTTGATAAAGTATCTAAATATTATCAATTTCTACTAAAGAGAGTTCAAGGACAACAGGATTTAGAATTTAAATTTTAGAGTAGAAGTTTGACAGAGGGACTTTAAAACTTAGTTTACAATTCAAGAAAGTCTATGTATGCTTTCTCAGTAAAGATTTTAAAGATTTAACAGATGTTAACACCCCTAGAGTGGTTTGAACATAGCCTTATATAAAGGTCAATGTAATGGTTAATTTTATGTGTCAACTTGGCTTGGGCTATGATGCCCAGTAGTTTGATTAAACCCCAGTATAGATGTTGCTATGAAGGTATTTTTTAGACATGATTAGCATTTAAATCAATACGCTTTGAGTAAAGCAGATTACCCTCTATTGGATGTGGCGGCCTCATCCAATCAGTTCAAGACCTTAAGAAATCTAAGGTTCCCCGATACAGAAGAAATTCTTCTCAAGATTGCAACATAGAAGCCCTGCTTGAGTTTCCAATCTGCTGCCCTGAGCAATTTTGACTCAAGACTGCGATACCAACTCACACTTTAATGTCCAGACTGCTAGCTTACCCTGTAAATTTAACACTTGTCAACTCCAATTGTGTGAGCAAGTTCCTTAAAACTCTCTCTTCTTCCTCCTCCCCCTCCTCTATCTCTATCTCTATCTATCTCTATCTTTATTTCTATAGCTAATTCTGAATTACTCTCATTGTTTCCTGATGAAACAACAAAATAATCATACTAAAAAAAATGTGGAAATTCTGCCCAAACAGATACCTAGGCTTTGAGTTTCTAAGGCCCAACTTAACTGATATTTGCGCTAGTAGGGCTAACATTTTACGAGAGAGTCGAGACTAGACACCACAAAGATTAGACATGTATGTCCTGTGACCATTCCTCCTCTTTATAATAAGATAGCACTTGTGACTATCTACCTACACATTGCTGATGGCAGCTTCTATACAAGTTGGAGACGGAAAAATGAATGGTGTATGTGATGCATCTGGGAAATCAATTCACATCCTATGGCTTAAATGAGCAAAAGATTCATGTAAGGATGAAAATAAAAGGAGGATTCCCTGGATTCCTGTATTACTATACATAATGTTCAGTATTATATAAACAATTTATGTGCAAAGGAGACTATCAAGGTCAATCTCATTAATCCACTATTATTTTCAATGGTGAAGAGAGCCTTGGGCCAGGATAAAAATCTTATTCACTGATTCCCTGAAATTGTTTCATGGCAGTGCTATGGGGTGGGCTTTTCCAGTCTTTAAGAATCTATGACACCTTCGAGAATAAAAGAAAGTTTATTTTTATTATGCAATGCTGTGCAAATTTTATTTTTCAAAGACACGATCATACCGACAGTAATGAAGGAAGACTGAAAAGAAAAATTAGCAGAGGAACCAAGGCATCACTTAATATTAGGCAAAGCAAGGAGCAGATTGGAATGGACAAATGATTAAGAGGAGATAAGAGACAATTCAGCCAAGAGTTTCCATTTTTATTTCTATGATTTTGGTTTTCTGTAAAAGGGGATGGGACTAAGAATTGAGAAATTATGAGGAGAGTCTTTGATCAAAATTTCTGGAGTGGAGATTGATTTTCTTGTTCAGTTAGCTACACCACTATTTTTTAGTACTGAGGGTGTCTTTTCTCTTGCAATGACAAATAATGTTCAAGAACACAGATGATGTAATGACAGGTTGAAGAAGTTCCCATTGTTTCAGATGGGTTTGGTAATGACTAGATCTATTTCACCAGAGCAAGAGCCACCCAACTGTCATTGACAAAACCAAGCTGTTGGCATGATCGTGTCTTTGAAAAATAAAATTTGCACAGGATTGCATAATAAAAATAAAAATAAAAATTCCCCAAACAAATTTTCAAATAGTCAACCACGAGTCATCATTTTACTTGTTTCACCTATGATCCCACGGTTTTCTGATCATTGTAATTTAAGACAGAAAAGTGATTTACTTGAGCTTAAAAGCACAGAGTTACTCTTGAAAGTGATTTATTCTATATAAAAGTAATAAAGACTAAAATCAAAGCACACAAGAGACAAGTGCTCCTGACTCAGCTCCCAAATCAAGTAAGGTTTATAAGTAAACTATTTTACCACATCTTTTGTGATATGATGACAGAAAATAGCATTTTTATAATCTATATGTAATCTCAATTAAATCTTTGCATAATAAAGTGTTCCATTTATCTACTGCTGCATAACAAATCACTCAAAACAATGACTGAAAAATTAATAATCATGTGTTTTGCTTATAAAGTGGGGTTAACTGGACTCAGCAAAGCAATTTTCCCTAGAAGTTTCTCAAGCAGTTTGAGTCAGAGGGTAGTTGGCCTGGGGTCAGCTTAAAGCCTCTTTCACTCACACATCTGGAGCCTGAGCTAGTAAGACTCAAACAGCTGAGAGGTGGAACACTTGGGACTCCATTACATCATCCCCAGCAGTGTGTTTGTATGTGTGTATGGGTGTGTGCATTCATGAGCGTGTAGTCTCCCCATGGGTGCCTCCACATAGCAGCCTCAGGACAGACTACTTACAAGCAGTTAAAGGCTCCCACATCACATGTCCCAAGAGGTACTGGAAAAATTTGTGACCTTTTCTGAACCCCCTTCAGAAGTCAAACAGCATTACTTTGGTCATATTTTAGGCCTTGGAAGCACTGACAAAGTGCTATGGAGGTTCAAGGGAGGAGTCATATGCTCTACCTCTCAGAGAGAGAAACATCAAAGAATTGGTGAAAATGTTTTAAAATTATGAAATAAATGAATGAGAATCTGGCCTTTTAAAACAGCATCTAGTATGAGTAGTTTAAGGGAGGAAAGAGAAAAAGAAGATGGTAGGAAAGGATCTCAGTTTTGAACTTTTAGACAAGAAAGGAAGGTTAGCAACTAGACTGTGCCATGAAGAAAGACAAAAATAATAATAAAATAAAAACATGTAATATGTTTGGTTTTTTTTCCATTCAGTGCTAGGAAAGATCAAATTCATTATTCTGTTTCCTTATATGATAGTTTCCCCCAATACTCAAATATTCAGAAAAATGCTGCCACACTAATATAGTCTAGCATTAATGCACTTCGTAGCAGAGGCGGGAAAGGTTCTAGTGACAGAAGTGAAATCATGCTGAAAAGAGCAATGGCCGCAAGAGCCTAGAGCAAACATTGAGAAATTAAAATCTGGTAACATGGTGGAAAAAAGAAAAAACAAACACTATCGCATGTGCTAATTCAGGAGAAAATGCAACCTTCCTTTTCCCCAAAATGCTAGGGGGAAGATGATCCTGAAAACAAAGAGAGGAAAGAAAGACTTCCCATTGATGGTGGGTTGTGGGCATGGTTCCTCAAAGCAATTCATTGGGATGCCAAAGGAAAGGACGATGACTAAAGGCTGTAGGATGGGAAATTTTATGCAACGTTATGACTTTGCTATGTAGTAAGAGAAGCAGCATACAGATTTAACATTGGTTGGCACCTTAGAACTGCTATATTACCCTTTTCATTTAGACTTCTGCTTTTGGTTACTATTTGGCAGCTCTAAGTGCAACACAAAATTTTGTTCTCATATAAACAATATTTTAAATTGTGACTAGTTATAGCAGAAAGAATTGGAATAAAATACACATTTTTATTTTTTTTCCAAATATATAAACAGTAAATGAAAATCTGCCCTGAAGAAAAGACTTCATCATTTAGCTTGCACATTCATTCTCTCTCTTTGTGTATTTGAAGAATTTAAGATATTTGTTTCTTCACATCTGTGTAACTGGACATACTCTGATATCATGATGTAGGGCTTTCTGATGAGAATATTTCAAAGTCATCTGCAAATAAATTTTTTATTTTATCATGGAAGAATTGAGTTTTAAATTAGAAATGAATTATACATCTGCCAGGTTAATGTTTCTATACAAACGTGCCTTTGTGGCAGACGGAAAGGTTCATTTAAAAAGGTTCATTCACTACCACCTCAGTCAAGATGACTGAATGAAAAAAAAAAGTTTTCTGCTCCCCCCCAGCAAAAAAACTTTTCCCAATGACAAAAGAAAAATATGTATAAAAAATGAACGCAAAAGTAAATTAATGAGCATGTTGAAAATATAAGGAATATTTTACCAACACATCACAAATATAAATAATTTTTGAAAAGCATAAAGCAAACAGGAGCAGATTGAGATAAAAGTCAACTGAAGAATCTACAGAGATGATTTCAAGAAAAGAAGAGAAATATCTGAGCAAAATCTTGTCATAATCCCCAAATCGGGATAATGAAACGAGAAAGAGTGGGTCATACGTAATGAAATGGCAATTAATTATAGAGTGTGATTGATGACCCAATACCACTACCTTCTTCACTGTTGACTCTAATTTTTCTCTAGATAGAATACTGGATTCAGTGTATAAAGGAACTTACTGCAATCTGCAGGGGTGGAAACCACTCTCTCCAGAAAACAAACTAGGAAAAACTTCACTTGGTTACAAGCCCCACGAATTCCCTGAGTAATCACAAAGAAGAAACTTCCGTAACCCAAAGCGGCTTTCACTGCCAGGCAAATGTCATCATCATGCAGTCTGAGAAAATACACTTGCAGTAATTAATTTTGTTTAAATCAGACTGTCTTTAAAATGTGATCGAAACAAGAAAACAAAACATTAAATAACTCAATATATAACAGATCTAAAAATTATAATTTAAGAAACAGAGGAAAACTTCAACATGATTATAATTAATATCCTCAGAGATATTTCAAAGTATATAAAAACCACTGAAAACAGGTTGAATAGTAAGAAAAAAATCAGAGCTCTTGGTAATATAAAATATAAATGACAGAATACCAGCTTAATAGATGGACAGAATGGCAACTCAGAGCTGATGATTAAACCCTGAAGTAGAAACAGGATCATAGGATAAAGAGATGCAAAATATAAGAAAAAAGTAAAGAAATATATGAAAAAGATATTCTTTTAATGTTTAACATGTGTCTAAGGAGAGTCCCAGAGAAGAACATAAAAACAGAGAGAAGGAATACCCCAATATAGAAAGAATAGAAAAATGTCTGAGAGCTAATAAAATGCTCAAAACTTACAATGTCTGAGGATGCCCTGAGTAAAAGAGGAATGATTTTAACACACATACACACACACTCCACATTTAAACTCATGCTGGTAAAGTGCCACAGCTCTAAAAAGAAAGAAAAATACCTTTAAAATTTCTCAACAAAGCAGAGCATTTAGATAAGGAAAAGAAATAAGAGGCATCCAGATTTGAAAGAAATAAATAAAACTAAATTTGCAGATGACATGATCTTATATATAGAAAATTCTAATAAACTCATAAAAATATTATTAAAGTTAATAAACGAATTCAGCAGTGTTACAGGGTACAAAATCAATATACGAAGATCAATAGCACATACACAATAACAGTGAACAAGATGACAATAAAATTAAGAAAATAATTCCATTTGTAATAGTGTTAAAAAATATGTAGGAATAAATTACACAAAATCAAATCAATGGAAAGACACCCCATATTCATGAATTAGAAGACTTATTAGTGTTAAAATGGTAATAATTTTCAAATTGAACTGAAGATTCAATGTAATCCTTATCAAAATTGCAGCTGCCTTTTTTTTGGCATAAATTGCCAAACTGATTTTAAAATTTAAATGAAAACTCAAAGGACCTAAAATAGCCAAAACAATTTTGAAGAAAGAAATTTAAAGTTGGAGGACTCACATTTCCTGATTTCAAAATTTACCACAAAATTATGACAATAAAGACTTGTGGTACTGGCATAAGGATGAATGGAATAGAATTTAGAGTCCAGAAATAAATCCTGTTATTTATGGTCAATTAATTTTTCAATATGGGTGCCAATGAAAACAAATCCATCTTTTCAACACATAGTGCTGAGACAACCAGACAGATACATGCAAAAGAGTGAAATCAGACTTGTGTATCACATACACAAAAATTAACCCCAAATAGATCAAAGATCCAAATGTAAAAGCTAAAACCATAAAATTCTTAGAAGAAAGCATGGTGGTAAATCTCCGTGACTTTAGATTTATTAATAATTTCTTAATTATAACAATAAAAGTGCAAGCAAAGAAAAAAAATAGACAAATTGAATTTCATCAAAATAAAAGCATCCGTGCATCAAAAGACACCGAGACAGAGATGCAATAGGCCCCAGTAATTCTACTTCTAGGTATGTACTCAAGAGAATTGAAAACCTATCTTTACCCAAAATTTATACATAAAAGTTTATAGCAGCATTATTCATGATAATTAAAAATGTAAACAATCCAAATTTCCATCAAGTAGTGAGTGGAAAAACAAAATATGGTATATCCATACAAAGAAATATTATTTAGGCACCAAAAAGAATCGAATACCGACACATGCTACAACATAGATGAATCTTGAAAACATCGTCAAGTGATAGAAGCCAGACACAATGGCTACATATCATGTTTCCACTACATAACATGTGCAGACTAGACAACTCTATAGAGATAGAAAGTATTAGTGGTTTCCAGGGACTAGACAGAGAGAAGAACAGGGAGTGACTGCCAATAAGGACAAGGTTTCTTTTCGGAGTGATGAAAACATTCTTAAAATTAAGAATGGTAAAGGTAGCATAGTCTTCTGAACATATTATATACTCAAAAAATATTCTAAAGTTATTCATATATAATATTTTAAATTATATATCCTATGTACACTAAAAACACTTAATCGTACACTTCGAAAGGAATTTTATGCTATGTGAATTATCTCAATTCTTTAAAATTTTCAGCTTCCCAAATTAAAAAAAAAATAGTACCTACAAAAAAACAAGAGTCAAATTGACATTAAACTTCTCATTAACAACATAAATACTAGAAGCAAATGTAACAATATTTTCAAACTTCTGAGGCAAAAAATATTTTGAACAAAAGGTTGTATGCACATCCAAACTAGGATTCGACTGACAATATTAATATATTTTTGTATTTACAAGGACTAAGAAATTTTCATCCAGTCATTTCTATTTAAAAAACACTCCAGCAAAACAAGACAAAAAAAAAAAAAGTAAACATAGTATAAATATGAAAAAGTTATAAGCAATGTAAGAAGAATTTACATGTTTGCATATAAATCATGTCCCGAAGCTTCAGAAAATTTAAAAATAAAAATCCCAAGGGGAAAAAAGATATAATGATGAGAAGAAAAGGTAATATTTTAAAACTGAATGCTGTATTATTTCACTAAAACATGAGAAGTGGCAGAAAAGTATAAATATCTTAAGGCACAGGGGTGGGGATTCTACTGATTAATTCTAGACACTGATAAACACATATATTTAAATAGTAGGATAGAGGGTCATTTTAATGTCAAGATCAGACAGGGTGCAGCCAAGCTCCCAGGTGCTTGCCAGCAAATACTTGATCTGTTTGTAAGGATGATTTTTTTTTTTCTTTATCTTGAACTTCCCTTTTAGCTTTTTGTGTATCTTTTTATTCTCCAGTAGCTCCTCCTATGGGCAGAAGGATAAGACATGGGTTTGACCCAGGGGAGCAGAAGGGTAGGAGGCAGAAAGCTCTCTAACCAAAGTGCAGCAGCAAAAGACAACACACCCCAACACTGTGTTTAAAATATTTTTTAGTCATAAATACTTTGAAAATCTGAAAAATATTTTTTTTCTTTCCCTGGGGTGGGGGGTGGGGGGTGGGGGCGAGGGGACTGCACACATGTAAATACAAGTTTTGCATACAATTTCAATGCATTTCTAGGAATGTCTAATGTCTATTTATGAATATTGATTTCAGGACCTCTGGCTTTAACATTCAGAGAAAAGAAAGAATAAAATTGTGAAAATGAAAACTATCATGGGAAAGTGTTTTTAGATATACCAATCACTTAAAACATCAGATTTTTCAATATCTTCCCAGACTAAGCACTTAACACATTAATAGCATGTATTGTTCTCCCTCCACTTAGAGAACTGTCATCAATACGCCTTTCATTTCTCCAGGTTGCATACCCACTGAAGCAAGACAGTAAAAAGAGAAAAGAGAAAAAAAAAAAGAAGAAAAGAAAGAAATTTCAGCACATTTAAGATCACGCACTTGATAAAACTGTTTTCTTAGCCAGACAAAGTGTGAAATTCTTTTCATGGTTTTTAGTCTAAGTAATTTGATCAGATCGCCATTCAGCATGTCGCCCAGAGCTGCTCCATTATTCTGAGTGCTTACCCGAAAATGTTTCCTCCCATCCAACTTTACTGATGGAACAAGGAGATTAACAGTATTAGGTGTCTCTCATTTGTTCCTTTTTTATTTAGCAAGATTCTATTAACTCACCTATTGGGAAAAACTTTGTATTAGATTTTTAAAAATACATTTAATTTTACTGTTCTACTTTTAATAGGCTCGTTTTTTTTTCCTACCGCCACCATCTCTTTGTACAAACTCTATAAATCTTAATAATATAAAATATTATCTTTTAAATTGTTTCCATCTCTAACTTGGTTAATGCTCAAGAAAACCCCTTTTGACTACATTTATTAGCATCTATTTCCATTCCGTAACATGGTAAATAATGGGCACTAAAATTAAGACCTATGAAAGGTGCATCGTTAATTAAGAAAATACATTTTCCTCTGGATTTTCCACTCCAAGTCCAAAATTAATTCTTTCTATACTATTCAGTTATGCTATTGATTTGGAGAGAAGAGAGAGAAATAGAAAGGAAAGAAAAACAACACAAAACAAAATGATTATTTACATACCTGCTGTGTTTCAAGGAATATATGAAAAATGTCATTTTTCTCTCATTTCAATCTGAGGTCATCTCTGATATAGGATTTGTAATCCAGATGACCACTACTTTCACTAGCCTATTAGTAAACTAGTTATTGATGACATTATACTGAGATAAAGCTGGCTCAGCCTCCACTTTGTTACCCTAGTACTAATACCCTCCTCCTTTCACTTCACCCTCTCAACGCTCCCAGGGTGGAATCGCAAGGCATCTTGAATAACTCAGCAGCAGTCCTGCAGAACTGATTCCCTTTTGCCAGCTATCTGAGGGTGAAATCTGAATCTGATTCCGCTGCTGGGGCTTTCTATGAGAATGAGACTTCCCACTCAGAATTCTGACTCCTGGCTTTCAAAATTGTAAAACACACCAACTGTGGAATCACCACATAACCATCAGCCTTCACTGTGTCACTCCTAAACCCTCCCTCAACTCTAGTTCCTTGCATTTTCCTTCCAAACTAAAACATTTTTTGAAAATGAAAAAGTGAGTTATTAATGATTACATGAAGACACCTGGCATCTATTGAGATTGCCCATGCAAACCAAAACCGATGGTTTTCCTGGAGCCATTCTGCTTTTCCTCTAGTGTCGGGAAAGGCTTTATGAAAACTGTTTTGCTTCCTTCCTTCTCCTTCCTTTGGGTTAAGTATGTTGTTCCTTTTCTAGAATCAAAAGTTAACACAATTCGCTAAATGTTTCACATTTCTTCTTTTATAATTTAAAATTTTAATGCTATAAACATACATGTTTAAACATATAATATTATTTTCAAGAGTCTTACTATATTGTCCGCATGTGTAATTAATTATTGTGAATATCCAACAAGTTCTTGAGAAACATGACCATTCTCTAATTTGGGAAAAAATTATTAAATGTTTGACTATATTGAAGTCAGTCACACAATCAGTGAGAGGGTTGTGTTAAAATATTTTACTAGGGGGATGGATTTGTCAAATTTTTCTTGTAAATACTGTCATTTTTTTAGCTTTAAATATTTTGTGTCTGTGACATTAGGTGCTCATAAATTTAGAATAGCTTTATTGTTTTCCCAGTGAATCGAATGGTTATACTGATTTTTTTCTTGATAATGGCTTTTTCCTATAAGACTATTTTTTTCTGACACTTATATAGCTGTACTCTATTTCTTTTGATTGATATCTGGTAGTATATTATTTTCCACAGATTTTTCTGCATCCTTAGGTTTAATGTGCATCTTGTAAAGAACATAAAATTGCATATTTTCATGTAAGCTAGACAACTTTATCTCACAATTTGTGTGTTAAGCCATATATTATGATTATGGATACATTGTTAATTGTGTTTGTGATCATATTTTGTTTATTTTTCTGATTATGCTGCATTCTCTGAAATTTTTAAAATTTTTCCCTCTCACATTTTAATTCCACTTTTCTCCACAATTTATGAAATTATTCAATCTGTGTTAACATACGAACGTATCTAAATTATAAAGATGTTATCTTTATCTTCATCCTGATCAATGTAATTTCCTTTGAGCATTAACTCGAATCACTCCTTCCTGTTTTACATAACATGCTATTCTTTCTTTTTTTTCAAACAAATACACCATTATGTTATTGTTTTATATAGTCTTGTTTGTTTGGGTTTTTCACATTTAATAATTTATTTGCTTAATATCGTTTTCTTCCTAAAGTATCTTCTTTCAAAATTTTATTTAGAATTATTTTATATTCCTCTGAAGGTGCCTATATTTCAGTATTATCTCTTGAATTTTACTTACCTGGGTTTATAATCCTATTCTGACTGCCATTTTCTCTCACCACCTTAAAGATATAATTATACTATGTTATTGCTTCTATTGTTGTGGTGGGAAAGCCACTCTCATTCTAATTGTCATTCCTTTGTAAATGATTTGTGTTTGTATCTTCTTTCAAATCTTTCACTGTCTTTGGTGTTTTGCAGTTTTACTGTGATGTATGTAGGCGTGGATATCTTCCTTATTCCTCCTGGGACTCAGTAGATCTGAGGATCGATGGCTTTTATTATGGATAAATGTACCCACTAACTTTACAAATAATGTTTGTAATCTCCTTTCTCCCTCTCTGGAAATGCTATCAAATATATGTTAGGCTCAATCTTCATATCTCTTAACTTCTCTTCCACATGTTGCTCTTCTTTTTTTCCTATTTTTACCAATCACTTCAGAGCTTATCATCCAATTCTCTTTCTAGCTGTTTCTAATCAGCTTAATCAACCACTAAGTTTTTAATTTCAACACATATTTTTCATGTATCAAAGTTCTATTAGGTTCTTTTGCAAGTCTATTCAAAATTTTTGTTAGTCTCTTATCCCTGGATCATTTTTTCTATTCCATATTTTACTTCTTTTTAAATAGTTATTTTATTTATGCTGTATTTTAGTCTATCTTAATTCCCTGCTGATCTTATTCTGTTTATAGTTTCTAATGGCTTCAGTTACTGTTGCTCTTCTTAAATTGTATAAGTTAAGATTTTGAACATATAGCTGATTGACTTTAAACAGTAATAATTTTTGGGCCCCTAGGTTGAAAATGCTTTCTTCCAGAAAGTCCTATTTGCTTATATTGAATGGCTCAGGGGATTGACAACATAGAAGTTACTTAAATTAATTCTTAGAGTTTCCTAAGCTATACAATTATGGCAATTATACAAAGAAAAAATAATTTTTCATTAATATATTAATTTTTCACTTGGTGCCAATACTAAGCAAACAAGTTTCCTTATTGTCACCTTTTCCCAGAGAGGTGTTTTTTTTCCTAGCCTACGTTTCCCTAAATTTAAAGTTCATGTTTAAGTCGGGAAATCCAAGTTCTTATCTTCATCTTTTACAAGATCAAAACTTTGTCTTCTATCTCTGTTTAGCTAACCCAGGACAGCTAAAGCATCAAGGCTTTCTTACCACTCTGTTTTCAACTTTGTCTTAATTTTCGGCCTCTGGAAATATCTCTTATTATATTTATATACTTACACACTTGCTTACTCACATACTTAGTAAACTTGACTATGAATTTAAATTATGTTTCTGTATTTTAGCCAATATTTCTAGATATTCAGTATGAAAAACATACTTAGAACATTCAGTTTTACAATATTGTCAAAAATAAAACTCTAAAATATATTTGTTATAAGGTCAATTGTATATGTTCTAGAAATTTCCTTTATCCTTCTCGATTGTTTAACTTGGGAAATCATCAAGATCTAGAAAGGGAAGACATTTAGAATTAAATATAAATTTCCCTCCTCCTTGTCATGAGAAGTCATGGTCCCTAATATGACAGACACTGGGTGAATTAATAACATACTGCTTTTGAGAACAGAATCAGATAACATCCTGAGGAATCTAGAGTCTCCAAATTATGAACTTGTCAAAATGCAGTATTTAGGGCAAGTTTTGTGACCTTTAATTCAATTCCTTTCCTCTACCTCCTTTTTGTTTTTACTGCTTTTCTTGTCGTTTTGAGCACAACTCCAAATAGAGGACTATTTTACACCTAAATGAATGTGTTCTATGACCAATATTTTATCTTACTTAGTGGCTTAGCTAGTTTCAGAAAATGAAATACACTTAACCATATTGAAAAAGTTGGTCTGGATGCTGCCTTCCCTTCACACCTTCATCTTCCTTTCACTGACATAGTTCTCATTTGTATAATCGAAAAATGTATGTTGACCAGCACTGGGCCACTTACTTCCAGGGCAAAAGTAAAAGATCATTTTTCCTAGATCCTGAATTCTAAGAATGGTAAGATGCATTGAGCTATACCTACAATGTTATCTATAGTGCTGGCTCAAAGAATAGAGATGTAGTTAAATTATTTCCAGACTTATCACACTCGATGCAGTAGAATATTACCATAATATGTATATAAATGAGTTTTGATAGCTTTATAATAAATTCATGTATCTATTTCTAATATTACATTCTGAGAGGAAGGCATCCATTCATTCTTCAACAGTTCCTGTTGAAGTTTTTTCAGACTGCCGCAAATTTTGTAGTTCAGTTCTCTACAAAAATTAGCTCTGCTGTGGGGTAGATGGACCATATAAGTTTAAAAGGTCATAGAACTGAGCTCATGTCCTGAAATGTACCATGCACCTTAGCAAGAGGAGTATAAGCATTAAGACAAACCACATGCAAAGAGATGGAAACAAATCTATCAAGAAGCAATTCCTCCCACTTATACCAGACAGCTAAGGAGAGTCTCCCAAACTCTAGCAAAGATAAGGGTGAGAGGTCTACTTTTACTTCTACTTATGCAAGAGAGTAAGAAAATAAAAGCTAATAATTATGAATATAGACAAATATTTGTACTAAAATCCTAATTTTACAAAGGTAAAACATTTTATACCTTTTAAAGAGATCATCCAGCATTATGATCCTTAACTTCAGTGACTCTCAGGTCAGAAAAGGAGACTTTTCAGGGTATATTCTAAATAACCTACTAGCTCTAAACATAGACATCCATTAACTTTGCTGTTAAGTATATCATTCGGGAGAGTGGCGTTTATTCTGGTGTGGCACATCCAACATCTACCAGGCAGTTTTTTTCTAAGTCGAAGTAGGACATTCCTAAAACAGCAGATGTGTCTACAAACTCTGATTCAAGTGACCTACGATGAGTTGAGGCTAACTTCTAAGATAGTCAAAGGCAAATTTGTTAGAATAAGGACAGCAAAGAGAAAAGGCAATGAGGACTTTTTGAACTTCTCTGGGGAACCGTTTGGGCAGAAAACTTTTGAACTCCCTCAGATGCCTCAAGCATGAATTTCCCTCCCTTCTTTCCCAATAGCAGATTGAGACTAGTTTATAATCAGTTTTAAATTGCAAACACAGACGGAAATTTCCCAACACCTAGTTTGACTTGTTGAATATTCAGCCAAAAAATCTTTAACAAGATTAGTAAGGTGCCATGTAAAACAAAATTTGAAAGTGACCATCCAAGACCTTTTGAAATGTAAGTTTATTATAAGTTTTTCCAACCCTGAAGGAGAACCTCAGCCAGGCTAGCAGAGTCTATAATGAGTACGTTTTGGGGGAAATGGTTACTTGATAAATCAATCTGTTGAACTTAGTAGTGGAGGTCTAGAAACCAGTTCTTCAAATAAAGATCAAGAATGACCATTTTTATATGTAGCAATTACTTAATGGGTGGGGCCTAGTGAGACTCTGCTATAATATAATATTGATTTAAATATTTAAAGCAGAGAAAAAGTACTTTGAAAATATAATTCACTTCTTCAGAGAACTTATGAATCCCACAGGCATGTACACCCAGAATTTACTTCATTTTATCTTAAGAAAGGTCAGTCACCCTTTATCCCAGGATTATAGACTGTTATTTCATTTGCTAAATCAACCAAATTTTACACCTAAGATTTACTTGACATTTATTCTGCGCTAAAACTGCTCCACTCTCAAAATCAAAGATTTGATTGCCTCACTAGTTTTCATTTTTTGAAATCTCTTGAAAACAACTCATCATCATGAAGACCTCCAATCCATTGACCTCTTCATTTCCATTATCCCTTTCTTCCTTTTTTTTTTTTTCATGATTTCCTTTCATCGTCAGATTGGAATTCCTGGCCCACCATTACAGTTAATTTCTTATAAACATACTCTCTTTTTCCCTCAATCGCAATCACTTGGAAAATATAATGCAGTCATTAATCTAACAATCACCTGACTACGTCCACACTCATACAGCTGAAAATTGCTGAATAAAATCTCACAAAAGGAGAGCGAATACCAGCTGAGAGTTCAAATTCATTTCTCAATAGCATTAATAAAATCACTTTTCTCCACCTACCCTTCATCTCTTTGATACATCCTTGGTATTTAGAAAAGTGAGCATTTTTTGTTTAATGGTTATGTTTGTACCTCTGCTTCAATAATTATCTATTTAAGATGAAATTAACTCTGTTCTTTAGAAAGACTGTCTCATGTCTTTTTCTTCATTCTTCAAATTCTATACTTCCTTTTTTCCGCTGAGCACATTGCCTAGTACTTCACTGAGATGATCCTTTGATAGTACCTGATCTTCCTATTTTCTGCTTTTTTTTACTCAGACCTTATTTCTTTCCTGTTGTAAAAATAGAAGAAGTATCCTATTTGAAAAATCTTCCTGCCTCAGCCTTTCAAAGACTTTCCTGAAGTGACCCTTCTCTATCCTCACTACTCAATCTCTGTAGTTACTGGATTTTTTTCTCTTCATACAAGCAAGCTCTAGTATCTACCATAAATAAAATAAAGAGAAAAAGAAAGAAACCCTCTTGATTTTTTCATCCTCCAGATTCTCTCACATTTCCCTGTTCCTCTTAAGGCTCATGTTTTTTACATTGCCTACTCATTTTCTCTGATCTACAATTTCTACTTACTTCTGCTCATTTCAATCTGGCTTTTTCTCTTACCACTCCACTGAAATTGATTCTGCCAAGGTCATCAATTACCTATATGTTGTCAAATCCAGTAGCCATTTCTCATTCTGCTACATACAAGTAGAAACAGAAACAGTTGTCTACTTCTTGCCTCCTGAAGGCTTTCCTCCTAAGGCTTTCCCTATATCATCTGTTATGGACTGAATATTTGCGTCCACCCAAGATTAATATGTTAAGTCTTAACCTCCAATGTATTTTGAGATGCAGTCTCTAAGGAAGTAATTAATTAAGGTTAAATGAGGTCATAAGGGTGAGGTCTTGATTCAATAGGATTAGTGTCCTTATAGAAAGATACACAAGATTTTTGTGTGTCTGTCTGTCTGTCTGTCTGTCTGTCTCTCTCTCTCTCTCTGTCTCTCCCTCCCTCTCCTGCTCCACACAAGCTCAGAGGAAAGGCCATATAAGGACAAAGTAAGAAACTTGGAGCAGGAAGATACCCCTCACCAAAAACTGACTACACTAACACTTTGATCTTGGACTCTCAGCCGTTCATTTGAGGTGCTTGGTAGTGGCAGCCCTGGAGGACTAAGACACCATCTTCCCTAGATTTTTATCATCTCTTTCATTGCTCCTTTACAATTCCAGCTCGTCTGCCCTAAGATCAATATTGGAATTTCTTGTGGCTAAATCTTTATCTTCTCTCTTTGTATCCTGACTAAAGCAATCTTAAGTTTTTCCATGGCTTTTGCCACCATCTAAAAGCTGATGATTCCCACAATTATATTTCTAGTTTAAATTTCTTCTGAAATTTCCTATCCAACTAATTATGACTGAGAAAAGAAAATGTTGAAAGATGTCACTGGCTCCTAAAGCGTCTATCCAGAAGTAATGCACTCACTCATATTCACATTCCCATTTCATTCATCAAGGCAGGTTATGTGGCCATGTGTGACTTTAGTATGTCCTTGGAAGAAGAGAGAGGATCAAAATTTGTGATCACTACCAATGACTACGATAACCCTGAACCTGTTTCTCTTCCACATGGCTGAGATCTCTTCTACCTCTCAACACTTACACTTCTATTAGCTGTGTTAAAAGTTTTCGGCAGACTTGATCGCTTCCTTTTCCTTATCTTCCACATGCAATCTTTTCTTAATCTTATACATTCTTCCTTCTACAAATATCTAGAAAGCATTTTTTGCCATATCCATGCCACCTACCTAGTCCAGATCACTGCTATCTATTACCTGAACTAACATCACACCATTATAACTGAACCTCCCACCTCCTCTCTCTCTTTCTCTTGATCTGCGTTTTTTGCTTTGACCTTCTTCAATCCATTTTCCACATTTTAGGTAAAATGATATACTGGATGTAAGAAAAGAGTGTCGGCCATGTCATTAGCTCCCATCACCATCTCCCAACATGTCTTGAACCACTTTTCTCCCTCACTACTCTCCAGCCAGGCTGGCTTTTCATATCCTTTGCCATCTCCCTGGCGTGCTCACCTCTGGCTGTTCATCTGCTGTATCCTTCTCATCTTTAAGTACCAGCTTAAAAGTTATTCTCTTGGGTAAGAGAATCTAAATAAGTAACCTTATTTTAGCAGTGACATATATCCACTCCTTCCCAACTATGTTTCCATTACAGAACACTATTCCTGATACTTTAATAAATTTGCAATTTTATTTAATAAACTTAATAAAATGCATTTACTTTTGCTTATCTGTTACTTTTCTTCTCCTAGTTGACAGGATGTCTATCTTTCTCATTCTCTAGTACATCCCTGGTAGTTAGCACTGTGCCTTAATAAATATTTGTTCAATGGATAAATGACTAATACCAAGCTTGCAAAGCTCAGGCCAATGTTTACTTGAGAAAAAGGCAGACTTTAAATATGCTTTTCTGCTTCTCTTACTATTTTGCTCACAGTGTGTGCTCACAGAGTAGAACAGCCCTTGTCTACAATATGTACACAACAAATATTTGTTGTATCGGTGAATGACTAAATGTGATAAAATGTATGAGAAACGAATATCAGATTGTTTGCAGTTTTCATTGGCCTTTCCTTGGCCTTTAGCCTTGTACATCAAAATCGTTTATAGATCACACTATGTGTTTTCAGTCTAGATACTGGTTATTGACATGCGAACATCATGTTCTCTTTAATTCTCTGCTGGGAGTCCAAACTAAAAAGACCTTCTTGCAGAACAGTTAAAATTTCCAACTGAAAAACTCGAGATAATACACTGACTTCCTCTTTTAAATTTGATTCATGATCTGATATTACTTTTGAATGTGTATACACTGCCTCTGCTATGAAGAAAATAAAATTGTCATATTGTATCTTATACATATTTATTGTGTTTTTATTATTTATAACCAGAAGTATTGGAACATATAACTAATTCTGCTATATAATTAATTACAAATAAAAATCATTAAACGTCAAATATTCTAATAATAAAATTATTGGTTGACATTACCTATTTCAGGAAGTTTATAAATAATGATTCTATTTAACAAGATAACATTTTGTTACCTTAGTGTTAATTTTTCAACCTTTTGCAAAATAGCATTGAGATATTTAGTGGGGCCATAAGGAGCATGAACTTACTTGTGCCTTAAATTATTTTCAGGCTAAAACTATTTAATCTGTACCCCATAGACTAAAATATTCAAACCCCTGCCACCTATTTATCTATTCAATAGAGCAAATTTAACATAACCTTTAAGCAGGATTCTGGCCTAGTCAGACGTGTTATTAGATAATCTCAAACAAATATGGGATAATTTTCTAACGAGGCTTGTGTTTTGGTGAGTTCCTCAGCTTCAATAAAGATTCAGAAACTATGCTTATGCCCCATTTCCTGTCAAGGCAGTATGGAACTGTATATTGTGACACATGAAACTTTCGAATTCAAGTGAGAAAAATTTTTATTCAAGACAGTTTTCTCAGAGGACATCTGGTCCACCCATTCTTCCAGGTATTTTTAAATGAAAATGGCAGTGGATCAACAATGGATCAGCAAAGATCTTGGAACCTCACTGACACCATAATAGCCCTCTGCAAAACTGCTTTTAAGTGAATCGCTCTTAGTATGACCTCATCAGTCTATATTGAGGTCCGCTTAAAGAAGATCCTAGTTAAGCACAGTGATAAATCAAATAGGAACATGTTGTCATGATTGGTGTTAATTATATCACAATGTTTGATTATTTTTAATAAAAAAAAAAGCAGGAGATATCTCTACAGTTTTAAAGATCTTGATGATATTTGTAATTTTTTTTTCTGTCTTCTTTCGCCTCGTTGTCAATTTATGTTTCTGTTTCGTCACATACAAGCCATTATAAATATTTTCTAGAATAAGAATATGCATACACAAACACACATATACACATGTATATCTATATCTATATACACATATACTATACATATATACATGTATGTATTATACACTATACATATATATAAAAGAAATGACTAACCCTTCTAGCACCCCTCTAGAATCAGATTATTGGTCTTTTTTGAGGACAGTGTCTTAACCAAAGAAATAAATTTTCAATAATGCAATTTTACCTCAGTGGAAAGCAGGAGAGATATTAGTGAATAGCAAGAAAAATATCCAAAAGACACTCAAATTGCAGGTTAGCAGTTACCTGTCCCATCTGATTACTGGACTATTCTAATGCACACTCAACTTTCAAAATCAATTTCAGTCCAGATTTAAGGCAGAAAATTGAAGCTTCGACTTCTCGCTTTGATTCTTTTACTGACTCATCTTGAGCCATCATTAAGCCATTTAGTAGCCTTTCTTTATTATATTGCTTCTTCCTTTATCTCAGCCTATTAGGCAGGAATAGACTACTCCAGAGAGCTCCTGGCTTTTAAAAGTTAATCTATTCATTATTTTTTAAGAACCATCTGCTTTGTAGGCTGCACAATGCTAGACTTTGGGGAATATTAACAAGTCCAAGGCATAGTCCCTTTCTCTGCATCCAGCCATTGATGTAATAGGTTCACATTTACTGTTACATGGGTGATACATAAACAAATGGAAAGGAGATAATATATCAAAGGATCATTTCCTCAGAGGAGAAAATGTCTGTTGACATTTCAAAAAAAGAAACCTGAACCCTGAAAAGTAAAGTGAATTTGGTATGGTAGGTTTAAAAATAATGATGAAGAATTTCTGGGGATTGTGAGTTGCAAATATAAGCATGTTATGCAGAAAATTTATAGATAAGTTTGAGAAGCAGTATAGCCTGATAATAATAATAATAACAATAATAGCATTTACACAGTGCTTAAGTTCATATGTATCAGCTAATTAAATCTTCACAACAACCCTATAATTTAGATATCGTCAGTACTCTCATTTGACACATGAGGGCAATGAGGTCCAGCGAGGTTAAATAATTTTTCTAACGTTACACAACCAGATCAATCATTGTGGCCCCAGAGCCAAACTGACAAGGGCTAACACTCAAGCCCTACTATGTACTACGTGTGACTTTAAATAAATTATTTCACTTCCCTACGGTTCAATTGTTTCATCTTTAAAATGGAACTATTTCATGAGATTAAGAAATATCCACACTGTTGTTAAATGCTCCTTAGTAAGTACTTGCTACATTTTACTTATTATTGCTGTTATTATTTTCATTGTAGTTGTTTTTGTTGTTGTAAGCAACATAATGTTCTTCTAAATAGAAATGTAAATTGAGGATAGAAGTAGAAATTTAGCGTAAACATTATAGGGCCTTGAATGTCTGATATCATTCAGACAGAAGTAAATATTGGTATCTATAAGATACCTGAGGATGATAATAAGACCTTCTTACCAGCTTGTGCCACAAAATCTGGTGCAGAACTGAACACAGTAGGTGCCTATTAGATGTAGAATAAAAAAATGGATTCATAGTCCCTACCTCTCATAACGTATATTGAAATGTCCAGAAGTTGTTATGAAGCTCAGTGAGATAACAAAATGGTGCCTGTGGCTCTCCACTCAATGCAACATGGAATCAAAGTACTAGTAAGGCTTCAGAAGGACATGGGGAGGAATGAGGGATTGAACGCTGCCCTTGGCCACCTGGAACATTAGCTATGGGGAAACTGCCCAAATCCATGATGCTTAGAGGGAAGTTCGGATCAATATCACTAAAGAGTGTTTTTTGATCCCCTCCTCCCTAAAGGGCCATCACCTGTAAGACACCTTTGTTGACAGGAAAAAACTCGATAAGAAAGTCCATTATGAAGATACTCAGAATCTCCAGTCTCATTCCTCAAGGATTTGAGATTTCTCTACAATCAACGTGATCATGTTGCCTCTTATATCTCTACAAGTGATTCTTAAATTGGTCTGCCACTTTTATAAACCCTTACTTGAGATTTTTATAAGTAAAAACTTTAAAAGAATAAAAAGTAAACAAAAATTTCACATTTAACACATTCCTAGGTAAAATTGTGGGAATAGTAAAGGCAAACCCCAGGCAACGAGTTTCAGATCACAAAATTATTCTGGGTTTTTTTGGTAAATAAAATAAAATAAATCTGGGTTTAGTGACTTTGTTATTACCTAAATTACTTAAAAGAAGAAATTCATCTTTCATCCCTATATATACAGCTCTCTTAAAGAATTTTCAGAAGCACTGAAATGGAGGCAAAAGGAAGAAGGCAGCGATGTTATTGTAATCACAATCATTTGCTAACATCTTGAACTTCTAACAGCTTCCTTAAACTAATGCTCTTCACCATTATGGCATGTTCAACATCTTTGCACATTTGGAAGTATAAAACACTAATTTCCATGACCCTGTTATTGCGGGGGACTGAGGAATACAGATGACTAGGGAGGTGATAGCTGGAAAGCCTTTAACAGCTTTTAAGTTAGTATCACATCACTCTAAGAAGTTTTGCTAATATAGACTTTAATGCTTCAAAGAATTGTATGTGTTCATTAGTGCTTGCCAAATTTTAACTCTTTCTTCTTAAAAACACACTGTTATTACTTACAAGAGTTTAATACAGATTTTTTTTTTAAATGCAGATGCTACTTTTAGGAAGTGGGATTTATTCTTTTAGGTCATTCTATTAGCCAACTTAAACATCTTTTATAAAAAGCAATACTTTATATGATTTGCCAGATTTGTTTTTTAGTTTATAGGAAAACCCATACCAACTTTTATGGCATATACAGTTCATTCAGTCAGTCAATCAGCTATTATTTCAAGAATCTTCTCTCTCTCTCTCACTGTGTGTGTGTGTGTGTCTATAGCAAAATGAGCCACAGTTCTCTACTTATAGATTTTTACATACTAATGAACAAGATGGATATTAATGGCATAATAACAAAAATGAATTTGTAACTGCAATAATTGCTACAGATGAGACCTGTGTGGCTCCATGATAATGTCTAATAGGCGGGGATAGTAGAGATTCTAGTTCTGACAAGCATGAAGTAGAGAATACTATAACAGTCAGCCATAGCCTCAATCCAGGGTAGATGCCCAGGGTAATGAGAAAGAATTACAGCTTCATTTACAAACTGAAATCTAAAATTGTAGAAAACATTTTCCTATAATAAACAAAAACAGTTCTCTTTGGTGTCTATAATCCCTTTTTAGAAACACACACACAAATCTTTACTCTCTATGTAGTTATCTTCTTACCTAAATGCTAAAAAATTAGAACCTAGATTTTATAGTAGCTGAAACTGCAATTGACTAAAATAATGTGCAATCTAAAATGGATAAAGAAGACCTAATAAATGTTAACCATCAGGTCCGAAGATTCTTTTTTTAAGTGAAAGCTAAAAGCAAGTCCTAAATTAATATTTTGCTTGCTTGTCCAAATTTGGTCCTCTCCATAAAAAATCATAAAATAGCAGAGAGAGAAATAAAGTAAAAACATAAAACATTATTCTAATAACTTTGCTCCTTGAAAACAATTTCTCTGATCATCAGTTGGGTGATAACAGAATTTCTTTTTATTTTTTTTTACAAACATCACCAATGAAGATATAAATTCCTAAATGATCATTTTAAACGTCTGTTCTAGAAATAAAAGCCAGACACTGCATACAGAGAAATATTCCCTTGCTCCTGGAATCACTTTCATGTTATGACACATTTCAGTATCTGGATTTATGGAGCTGTCCAAATTCCCATAATAATCATGGGATAATGAATCCCTTTGGCCAGGTAGCCGTAGGCTCTAAAACGGATTGTTTGTTTTTAGGAGAAAAAAATGAGTGGACACAGAAACAATATTAATGAATAGCTTAATCCAGTCCTTGTTTTTCTTTAATTTTATTAAAATGTTCTGTGATTATACCAGCAGTACGTACAGTTTTTATACTAAGTGATAAAACTCAAGATAAAATGGCACATTTGAGTCTCTGCCAAGGAATTTTTAGTCATTGAAAAAGATATAAACTCTGTCTTAAAACCGATCACTTTATGATATATTTTATAAAACTAAAATGCTTTCATCTTATGCTGAAATGCATAAGTGTAATTCATTTTCTTCAACCATTTACTCAAAGGTGAGGTTCATATCAAACAAAACAGGCAAATAAGGCCCTTCCAACCTTTGGGAAACTCACGGCCTTTACTGTAATAGACTGATTAGTGGCTACTTTATTTACTAGTTTATAAGATTTTAATCTTATCTAGATCACTTACCCAAACATGTACAGTCATTCCAGCACAATATGGAATTTTCTGCTGTTTGTTTAGAAATAAACTAAAATTCTGCTCTGTAGAACACTACTGAACTTCAGAGCTAGATGGAACAATGAATTATTAACCCTCTTCATTCTATGTATAGTAATAATAACAAACACTTACCTAGCGTTTATGATGTTCGGGGCACATAAGTTAACTCATTCAAACCTCACCACAAACCGATAAGATGGTATTTGTCATCTCCATGTTACAGATGAAAGAACTGAAGCCTAGGGGCTATAATGAATTGTCAGCTGGGTCCTGACAAAGCTAGGAAGTAGGAGAGACACAGGTCCCAGATCCTCATGGAGGGATCTCAAGGAAATTCATTTCATGCTGCCATGGAACCACAGCAAAAAAGTAGCTCAAGCTAGCATTTTTGTCTTGTTTTATTTCTTTAATTTTCTGATCTATTCTAACCAAAAAGAGATATCTCAAGAAAATGCTTTCCTGCTTCTCCATATCTATCCAGGTCTTTTTGGTTTTTTGTTTTTTTGTTTTTTTTGTTTTTGTTTTTGTCATATATACTACTGAAAAATTATACTTTTGAGAATTAGCACAGAACTCAAATGTCGCTAAGAAATTACAATGCTTTGAATCATGCTTTAATTGTAAATTTAGTTAAAGAAATTCTTTACATCATACAAACAGAAAATTTGTCAGAGAGCTTGAGCAAAATTTCAAAACAATGACGTAAATATATGTTAACTATTGTAATATTAACATGGCCATGATTGAGAAGAAATATATTTCATCCTGAGGTTTACACAAAATCAATCCAGTTGTGACTAAACTTTGCTCTCTATTTCTACAATTCATAGCAACCTCCCTATTGCCCCATCTCTGATAGCTGTTCCTAAGGTCGATCTGTTTGCCTCTTTTGTTTCATAGCAGCCTAGGGCTGTGCCGCATTGCAGGCAATTGGCTTCCAGATGTCCTTAGAGAATTTCTTCCCTGCCCTGTTTGCAGTCACCTTGTTCATCCCATAATAGAGCTCTGCCATCTATCCTGTGCACATTTCCAGCTCTGCAAAAACTGAATTACATGAGGTGTAGCTTCAAAGTTGTACTCATTCAGTGTTACAAATGGTTCTTGGCTGACATTGATGAAATTCCTCAAATGTCTGATGGGACATTGGTGACAAAGATAAATCCTGTAGGCACGTGTGCAGGCAGGCGTTTGTGCGAGTTGAAAAAAAGCAGATAAGTTTGAAACTTTAGCATGTAAGTCACCTCTGGACGAACATTTATTTCTAACGTTATCAACATTGAATTCTTTTCTGTTTAAATAATGACAGTTGCCTATGTTATTTGCTTAAGCAAATGCCAATTGCCATAAGAATATAATAATGTTTACTTATTAAATGAGATAGTATGTAGAATATTTAAAAACATCTGTTATGTAATGGTTACTTCCCTGAGATCTTTCCATGCCTTAGTGAAAATGTATCATAATTTAATATATTGTAATTATTGATTCTCTTATCTGTCTTCCTCTTTAGATCAGAGCTTCTAAAGGACAAAACAAATGAACAGAGAAATAAATAAATGAATAAGTAAAGGGACAAATGCATTGTCTTATTCATCCTACTTATACTGAAGCTTAAAGGATACTATAATTAATATTAGCTATTATTGTTGGCATTATTATTATTCCTCTCTCTTACTCGACATCTGGTCAATTACCGAGACCTGCTAATTTTACCACCTAATTTTTTGAATAAAATATATTACCTCTTCCCTCCCTATGCTACTAAAATCCAAGCCTTCTTCATTTGGACCTTAACCAGATTTGTCCCTTTAAAATTCAGCTTTCATAAAACCACCAGCGATATTTGTTTTTTCAAAATGCAGATCTCATCATGTCATGCTCCTCCACAGACTTCATCAGTTGTTCCCAGATGGCACACAAGGACCTTCCCAGCCTGACCACACCTATTGGTCCAGCCTCATCTAATACTTGATGTAAACTAAGAGCAATGTCCACCCACTCCCACTGGTCGTGGGATGTAAACTAAGAGCAATGTCCACCCACTCCCACTGGTCATGGTTCTTGGCTACATGCCTTTGCCATTGCGCTCTCTTCCTCTAAGCTTTAACCTATCCCTCAGCTTCAAAGGGATAGCTCAGATTTCCTCCTCCAGAAACTCCTTCCACCCATCTTTGAATGCTCCTCCAGAAAGATGTCCCTCATCCTGTGACACCTGAAGCGTTAGCACTAATATTAGATGCTAATATTAGAAGACATTACTGTGCTAGTTCTAATTCTCTGACAAAATGATTCTCATCTTGAGCATGGATATTTCTTATTCATCTTTATCCCCTTCACTTGACAAAGTACTTGACTCACAGGAAGCACAGAATGAATGGAGACTGAGATCAGCTGAACCTTGTGGAAAAATCTGGCCCGTCCCATGTTCATTAAAAATTGATTTCTCCAGAACAACACTTGATAGTAACAAACATAACTTTTTGTTTATAAGTTTAAAAAATAACAAAAATAAAATTAATCTTCCTTATTTTGGAAAGTTTATCTTCCTTACTTGCTTAGCTGTACTAAACAACAAACTGAATGGAGGATGTTAAACTGCCTTCCATTTCATGAGAGGCTGTTGACTGTTCCTGGAAGTTATACAGGTAATAATTTTCTAACCAAAGCTGACTATAATTGGTCTGTCTTTACTTCAGTAAAAAAAAAAAAAAGTCAATTAAATTGTTATTTTAATTTTTTTCCACTGTTGATATTTCAGTCCTCTACACATGTTTAAAATTAAATATATTTATTACCTCATAGCTCAACTTATTAATAGTTAAAAATTAAAATCTAAAATCTCCCAAAGCAGAAAATTGGTAACCAGAGTTCTCTTTCTATTTTTAGCTAGTGAAGTTGATCCCCATAATCAGAAGGAAAATTCATGTGTGCTCTTGCTATTGAGGACATATTTGCCTCATCCTAAATCTTGCTTTATTCACAAAAATTGAATTGAAATAAAAATTATGTTGGCACTTTGATCAGACTGAAATTGGTAAAGTATTGGCCAGAAACATGCCAAAAGCAGGCTTTCCTCACAGATAAGGGAGAAAGTCAAATTCAAAACCTCTAGCCTTTTGTGTCTCACGTGCAGTAGGTATGTATTGTATAGAAATTACCAGCATAACGAATGAACTATAATCACTTTATCAGATAAATCTCTCAGTGACCTTAAGATTCTGTATTAAATGGAGTAACTGAGTATCAAAAAAAAAAAAAAATGTGGCTCTAAAACATAAAATGAGAAAATGACATGAAGTGTCATTTATTAAATCTGAACTAGACATAAAGGGGGACACCACAATAATCATTGAGTGATGACTGTAATCAGGCCTTTATGACAGGCTATTGAGATCTAAAATGAAAAACCGAATTACTACTAAATAAAAGGATCTGCTTTCAATGTTGAATTTATTCACATATTTAAGATAAATTAGTTATATATGCAGTTACATATGAAGGTCAAAAAATAAAATTAAAGCATTTGCCTATTGTATAGACAGACCCCCACCTTTACTCTGGGGAGTAGGTATCTTCTGAGTTTAGGGGAAGTTTCATTCTTTTGTTCAGGCTTGTACAAAAGTAGACCTCCCAAGGAAGTCCAGACGGCTGGAGGACATGCCTTGGAACAGGAAGAGCAAAGTACTGCCCAGAAGTACTGCCGCACTCCACAGCATGCTCCCTGCTTCAAACGTCTCTACTCTATTATATCCTCTCCATCAGCATTTTCCCTGTGTATTAGTCAAGGTTCTCCAGAGAAATTTATATATATGTATATATAAATGTATACATATAAATATACATATATATATGTGTGTGTGTGTATATATAGTAGAGAACTGGCTCACATGATTATGGAAGCTGAGAAGTGCCATGATCTGCCATTTGCAAGCTGGAGATGCAAGAAATACAACGGCGTAGCTCCAGTCCAAGTCTGAAGGTCTGAGGACCAAGAGCACCAATGGTGCAAACCCCTTTCCAAGGACAGGGGAAGACCGATGTCCAAGCTCAGTAATCAGGCAGAGAGTAAATTATCCTTTATCCCACTTTTTGTTCTACTCAGACCCCCAATGGATTGGATGGGAGCCAACCACATTAAGGAGGGCAATCTACTCTACTTAGTCTACTGAGTCAAATGTTAGTTTCATCCAGAAACACCCATACAGACACACCCAGAATAATGTTTAACCAAATATCTGGGCAACCTGTAGCTTTTTCAGGTTGATACATGAAATTAACTGTCACATCATGTTAGCTCTGTTACATTTTCCCTAGATTGTCTTGAGTCTCCCACTGGTGAGCTCGTACGTCCTAACACAATCATCATCACTTCATTTCTCTCTTTCCAACTAAACTCTTTCATAGTTTTTTGTTCGCTAACCCTAAAAATAAACTATTATCTTTTCCTATGAAAAAGAAAAATAAGATGACATATATCTAAGGTCTAAACACACACGAGCCAGAGCAGCTTGCTCCGAGCCTCTCTTCCATGGTGAGAACAACCTAAAGAGGAAAGAATCACACCCTGGAAATTGTTTCGTTACAACAGCACACAATATACTCTTCTTTCATGTATAATACAGCACAATATGTAATGTAGTATAATGCATGCAACATTCCCTCAACAACCACCAACTTGTTTGGTGTTGTCTTAAATTTTTATTTTCTTTGTTTAGTTATTTTATGTTATTTACATATTTTTTCTGATTACATCACTTGTAGTGCACATTATTACAAACTCAATTACTAAGAAATTTTAAAGGAAAAGAGATTTAAAAAATAAAACATTAGTGACCCTATCACCATCATTATTTATGCCTAATTTAAAACTGGAATGTCCCTGTTCGAATATGCAGTTCTGTGTGACATTGAACTAGCATTGCATCTAAGAATGGTTCTAAGTCTCAGGAGCATTTTTTTTTTTTTGAGAATTTCCTTTTTCTCATTGTCCAAGTAATTCATTAGAAACCTGAAAAAGCCTTATCTTTTCACCAGCTTTCATTTAATTTTCCTATGTTATCATAGTGAAAATATGATTATAAATGTCTGTTCACAGGCTGATCTCCTCTTCTTAATGAAAAAGTAATAAAGGAAAGATTGAAAAACATGAAATAATTTTTAGATGTATGCTTATCAAAGATGTCAAATATTTCTGATTAAAGTCATTTTTTTCCACCTTTACTCGTAATTAGAAAGAAACAGTTTCTAAATAAATAAATCTTGAAAATTACTTAATATGTTTTCAAAGCTGGCCAGATAACATGAGTAACATCTCTGTTACAGCTGGCCTCGTTGGCTACCAGTGTTTAATTGGAATCATTTATTTAAACTTGAAAACAGAAGCAAGCTCTGAATCCATTGACATTATCTGTGAAGTTCCTGTACTAGAAGCACTTTACAGTTAGACTAAAATTATTAAATACCTAAGTAAGCTTTGGGCACAGAGTGGCAATGGACATTCTAAGAATAAGGGGGAAAATTTAAAAAACTTGAGGAATGTAAAAGTTTAAAATTTATCTAAGTTTCTAAGTTCCATTCTGTTCTTGGGTAGCACTCAATGAGATTTCTACTTGATTACATCACTGAAGGTTTATGAATTACAGTGTTGACCATCATTCAAATTTTTCCACAGTTTTTAATATCTTGAGTTGGAGGTATGCATCTCTTGTTAAATACTTGTCTTCTGAACAACGCAAAAGCCTTCAGCAGTTGTTAGTTTGATCTTTTCTGTATTCTAACAGCACATTCTGTAAGCTGCTTTATAGCACTTGCCCTAAAGTACCACAGCCCTGTATGCATGCACCGTTAAATCCGGAGCTCCTTAATGTCAGAGAATCCTTTCTGTTCACAGATTTACCCCAGAGCCTAACACTTTGTAGATGTCTGGTAACTATTTATTGAATAAGTAAATGTACATCCAAGAAGAAAATAGGTTTTCCTGATGAGAAATTCTTCAATTTCCCTCTGACCAGTCAACTTAGATAAGACTCCTCTATTTGAGATCTGCATCTTCATTGAAATGTAAACATACTTGAGTTTTATGAGCACACAAAATTTTAACTGTGAAGTATTTAATCCATATAGCTAGTGAAAAAATAAGAATTTATTTTAAAAGGTGATTATTTGGGGCCAAAACAAAAACCCACATGATGTTTATCAAAATAATGTCTTTTTAATTTTTTATTTAAAGTCCATACTTAAAACAACAATATTGAAAGGACTTTTTTATTCTCTATTAAGAAGTGGCATAATTATGAATATTCTTAATTAACAAAGCTGTGATCGTGTTCTGCTTCATCAAACACATTTCATTAAGCAATAAATTTCAGTTTTCCTTCCACAGCTAAGTTATAGATAACATTATTCTGATATGTCTTTAAAAGCTATCCCACTTTTTTACTCCAAAACAACAATTACTATTCTTTCTTGGTCATCTGCCTTGAAATATTCTTAGTATATCACTACCAGAGCAGTGAGAAAACAGCTGAAAGCTCCAAACCACCTATAAATGTAGCTGTCTCATGCCTATAACAAGTCACTTAGTATTCTGAAGCTCCCCCAAGTAAGCTCCCCAGATCATGTAGGTATTGTGAGAAGAAGAGGTTTAAATTTTTTTTATTTGGCTATTTTATGTCTTACTTTTAATCAGTTTATATTCTTTAATAGTTTCTTGCTTTAGTTTTGAGACTATAGTATGGCCTTTTTTTCAATTCTTTCTATTGCTTAAGTTCTTTGTTTAAATATATATATATATATATTTATATATATATATATATATATATATAAATATATATATATAAAACTACTTAACGATATTCTTCCATAAGAAAGAGATTTGCATTTACAGGGGATAAAGCCCAGATCAGAATTGTTTTTTAGTCTGAGAACATGCTCGGTTATCTGACAGCAGTAAATGTCTGTGACACATGTTGAACAGCACTCCCTTCCTCTGGGCCATCATTTCCCCTCTCCTCGAACCATGTGTTTTGGTTGGGAGTTGCATTTTTAAAACCTCCTCCTCCCTGGCCACTGTAATTAATCTAGAGATGAGCCACTCGCACCTCTGGGCTTATAACAGAACCCTGGCAAGAGTTGATTGGTTCAGGGATATTCACTTGACCCAATGTCAAACCATCAATGCTTCTCTGTGACTTCTGAACTTGGAAATAAAAACTAGGATCCCATTCTGTCTGGTAGAAGAGTTAGGAAATATCATGTATCCACGTTTCTGCTTAGCACAGAGGAGGCCCATTCTGAGAAAAGAGGCTAACATGCAGAAAATGAAGGAGAGATGAAAATGAATCCTGATATTTTTGACCCTAGTGTCATCTGCCACACCTGCTTTAATTCTATTAGCCAACACTTCCCCATTTTTCCTTAAGCTAGTTCAAGTTTGATTTGCAAAATTTCACTGAATAATGACAAAAATGATGCATATTAGACACATTATATATTAGTTCTAATCATCTATACTCTCATTTATATGACATCTATGTTACTTACATGTAAAGGTATTTAAATTTCTACCCATCACTTAAAAAAAAACAAACAGAAAACTACCTCCTTTTTCTTGAATGAGATTTTCTAATTCCAACATATAAACTAAAAGAGGTATGAAAGATGCATTTTGTTTTCTTAATTTTTTTTCACTGTGGAGTTCCAGACGCAGTTTCTCCAATTTTTTCTTCATGTCAGATTCCCAAACAAATATTCACTTAAGCAACACATATAGTAAAAAATATTTATAATTCTCAACCTTTTCTAGTCCTTTATACTTTTACTGGAAAAATAAGATTACAAGAAATAATCTCAAAGTCTTCCAGAAAATTGAACTCCAACACCAATGGCTCCAATAATTAATTTGTGCGATGTTAATTTATTCTACTTTTCCTAAAAAAAGTCATCCTGTAAAAAGCAAATATTTTTTTGCGTCAAAAGTTATGCAAAAGAGAAATTGTGTTTTGTCATTAAGAAATTGAAAGGTGATTGATCATAGCAAAGTAAAATCTTTTCCCTATCTAGGCATATTTCCCCAAGGAGCCTTTATTTAAAGTCCTGTAGTCATGTTTTCAAATTTCCAATAATTCAAAATGAATTCTAACAGCATTGGCAGCACTTGGCAAATCTTACTTGATATTTCGCTGTCACATTGTCTATTAATCTAGTACTGGAGAAAGTCATTATAGACACTACTGAATTTGGCCTCCTTCCTAAGCAAGTGCTTCTGCTAGGCAACATGTCTGCATCTTTGATTTCCATTCATGTCCAGAAAAAAAAGAGAAGGTAAGGTGAGAAATGGTTTCCAGATGAACCTAAGGCTCTCTTTCCTTAAGTTACTCATCCTTGGTGCATTACCAAATGGGAACAGCATTCAATTGCAATTTTGTCTTACAGTTGCAGAAACCATGCGATTAAACTATGGAAACAAAAGTGCAAACTGAAGGCTATTAAAGTTTTCAAGATAATGGCATCTGAGCATATAAGCAGTGATTTTTCAAATATGTGTGGCACCTTTTTGGCAATTATACGCCTTAGAACACATTTTCATTTTTCTTTCCATTGATGTTTTTAAAAGAATGTGCCAGTAAATCGTCACTGCCTAAAAATTTCCAGCTTAAGAACCCATGTCTCCCATTAACACTTCAAATTTCTCATCTCAGTGTTACTGTACACATCAGACAAAAATCTACCCGATAGTTCGGTCAAATTCCAAATAGAATTGAGAATAGATTTTAATGGCCAAATGTCATATGTGTGCATGGGTACCTTACCAAGAAAAAAAAGCCTATTAAATATTTATGAAAATCTTTTTTTTTTTTCTTTTGGTCTCCAAACAGCACAGTTCAAATTAAACAGCTCTCACAAGAAAGACGGGTATCATCACGGGTAACTTCCTGCGATGCTGAGGTTCCTAGACTCTATTCAAGTGTGCCCCAAACAGATGGAAATGGTTATAGGCTTTTCAGACTAGACTTTACAGAAAACTTTACAGCAATCCATTAATGATTTTGGTATTCTCAATGACCTTTTAAATCCTTGCAAAGGAATTGCTAAATGATGTTTACCAACCTATGGCTTCTAATTTGAAAATACAGGGTTTTTTTTTTTTTTTTAATTCGACATGTTTCAACAGTTAAAAAAATCATAATAACATCCAATGCATAAAGATTGTGCTGTTCCGATGTTCTTTTATTTTGATTTGCTTTTCTCTGTTTGAACAACCACCTCCTTTCATGTGAGAAGGACCAATAATATAAATGCATTGACACTTCTGGAGAAAAACTGTATTTTTTTCTAGTTAATTCTTTAAATTCTGCCACAAAATAACATGCAAAATTTCAGTTCCTCTCCCTGCTACTTGATGGAGGAGAATGTTCCTTGCAACAGCTGAAACCTGCATTACTTCCAAATTATACAGGTTGGGTGGTGGTTGGGTTAAAGGTCGGAGCATGGAGTGGAGAATGGGGAGATTGTTGTCTCCTAAAGGCTGCAATTTGCCTCTGCTGCATTTTTATTTTGTTGTAGGAGATGTCCCCACTTTTGTTTTAATAAGGAAATGAGTTTGATTTTCTTTATTGTGAGAAAAGACAAGGAAACAATAATATACTCTGTACTTAAACTTTGAAATGGTCCTATCCTATTCTCATGTAGGAAAAAAGAAAGTGACTTAGTGATGGAATGTTAAAGTTTGACTTGGAGAAAAGTGTCTGAATCAGGTTATCTGTTCAATTATTCTTCTGAATCAGGTTATCTGTTCAATTATTCTTCTTTCGTATGATACTACTATAAAAATGACAGGATACAATTTCCAAAGGCTGTTTTACTCGAGTGGTTCCAGAAATGTTTCAGGACTATTTACTATGACCTGCAGTTGAGCTGATGTGCCAAAACCCTTTCTCCTGGTGGCACAATGGGCAGAGGCCAGGACTTATGCTCAATTATGTTGTCATGAGAAGGGACAGCAGCTGAGGGGCTCAGTCAAAAGTTACAAGACCGAGAACAGCTATGGATCTGCTGGCTAAACAAAAGCAACCTAAGTATGCTTTCACAAAACATTTCCAAAAGTCATAGTAGCTATTAAAGAGAGTATATCTTTCTCTTATAAAGTCACCTTTGAACATACTTTTCTTGATAATATTTCATAATACATTAAAAGAAAAATTGTCTTATTGCCTTTGTTGAAAGCTTGGGAGGAGAAGATTCATATTGACCTGATAATTATTATCTTTTCACCTACATTCTTAGATGCAAGGAAAACTAAGTGCAAGTATAAAAAGAAATTATTTAATTCTACTCACTTCCAATCACCTGGATGATAAGTATTAGCTCAGGTTCCAAGCCAAAAGAAAAAAATGTGTGGGGGAGTGAGGGGGCTTTGAGGGGGTGTTGGGAGAATTTTGATTTACTTATTACTACACATAATTGATTAGAAAAACATAAAATAAATTTATTCCACTTACTTCAATTCAATCTAATATCCAGGGTGATTTTAATTAGGGTGATAGATACATTTTGAAACTACAAAGTCAAAGCAGCAACATTTAACATCCCAAACAGGTGGTGGATATTGCATTTTCTCATCTCTTCCTTCCATGCTCATGGGAGCCCTGAGTGTTATAATGAGTGACAGAGCATTACTCAGCAGCCTCTTTCTTCTTCACCCATGACACATCCTCTGTGTTAACCGTACAGCGGAAGCAGAGAAACAGCTTGTGTGGTCTGGTCAGGCTTTCAACTCTGCACTCCCACTAGGCCAAGTGATGTACAACCTTGGTCTTTGACGTTCTTCACTACCTTGGAGGAAGTGATGCCACTAAGCCGGAATCTCATACTGGTTACAGGTAGAAGTGACAGATAAATAATGAAAGTTGTATCCAAACTAAAAAGCCAGCAAGCCTCAAAAGCGAGTCCTTCCTTTCCCCACCATCTGTATTTATTAAAATTGAAAATCTATAAAAAACAAATAGGCTCATTCCTAAAAGGCCCAGCCATACTAGAGAAGGAAAGACAATGAACCTGTAAAATGAAGAAAAACCTTAGAAAGCTGAAAGCAGTTTGGTGAGCATACCGGAACCAGAACAGCGTGGGTTACATGGAAGAGACAGGTGGAGAAATGGGAGCTTCCTGCTTCCTCAACCAGATAATTAATGGACACCAAAACACACGGATGCCGGCTACAAAGTTGTAGAGGACATCCTTGAAGCCAGGATCTAGAGCAATGATGTGGCATTGAGCATCTCTTGGTAATCAGAAAACATCAAAACAGTGATCTGGGACAGTCAGATAATGATGCCAGGGACTAACCATGAGCCTTGAGTTAATGAGTGCATGTGTCATTCTCTAAATATCCCAGTGCCTGGCCACACACAAACCTGTGTGCTCTGCTACTGCCTACTTCTTTGACCCCCTCTCCTTCCATTTTTTCCCTCAGTGACTCCACTTTGCCCTTCTATTTCCGGAAAGGCCAGTCTCATGTCCATTTTAAGCCATATATACTTGTCATTCCCTCCAACTGGAATGCTCTTCCTTCAGTTAGACAAATGATTTGCCCCTTCAATTAATGTTTCAGCTCATACATCAGCCTTTCAGAAAGACCTCGCCCGGTCGGTATGTTTAAAAGCCTCTCTCATCTTATCACTCTCTACCTCCGTACTGTGGTGGGTTGAATGTTGACTCCCCAAAAGTTATATCCGTGTCCTAGGATCTGTGGATGAGACCTTATTTGTCAAAGGGGTCTTTGCAGATGTAATTAAGAAGGCCATCTGAGGACAGAGGCAGAGATTAGAGTGATGCTGCCACAAACGAAGAAATGACTAGAGGTACAGACACTGGAAGAGGCAAAGAAGGATTCTCCCCTAGAACCTCCAGAGAAAGCATGGCCTTGCCCATACCTTGATTTTGGACTTCAAGCCTCCACAACTGCGAGAGAATAAATTTATGCTGTTTTAAGCAGCTAAGTTTGTGGTAACTTGTTACAGCAAGCAGACCTGGGAAACTGACAGATTTCCTTTCCTTACTTTGTTTCACAGCAATTAGCCCAGTACATCATGTATTGTTTGCTGGCTCATCTGTCTCCCCCACTAGCATGTGAGCCCAGGGAGTTTATCTGTTTTGTCCACTGATGTTTCCCAGGGCCCAGAGGAATGTCCAGCACACAGCAGTCTCTTAATGAAAATATGGGCAAATATGAGCTGCTCCTGTATGTTTCTATTTGGAAACGATTCTATGGGTGGGCTCTGGATTTTTTGTTACTATTATTTTTACTCCACAGTATGTCCAAGTGAGCCAAAAATATCCTGCTGCTAACATGTTTATCTACATCTCCCTATGACCGTGTTGTTATAAGAAACGTTATTAGTCCATCAGAAATCATTTTAAAATTTATCCATTCTGAGATATTGCCATTTATGAAATACCACTGTGATTCAATATTACAACTATGTTGAATTCAGCATGAAAAATTCTACATAGAAAAAGCTTCCCAAAAGATAGGGCTCACTGTATACTATAAAAAGGAATTTACCACTCAACATTTCCTGGTTTACCATGTTTACCATGTTGATTTGGTATGGGCTTGCTTAATTTCTAGTCGGAGCCAGCTTCCAGAGACTGAAGGACACTCTCACGATGGCTAATACTGCAAGAGACACTGTCAAGGTTACCACGTATCTGCTCACTGGCACTGTAAAGACAGAAAGAGTGATGGGACAGCTGACACTGTCTAGTGATAAGCAGAGAGATGGTGCTAAGTGTACAGAAACACTCACTCATGTCAGCACGGACTGCCGGGTGCGCGAGAACACACAGACCTGTCTTAGACAGAAGACTTGAAGGAGAGGAGAGGGTGCGCCGGCCGGATGTTTCTTGGTCTATACAGGATCAATGTAGGCCTTACCAAGTGTTCCAGGATAGAGGGAATAATAAAGAAAAGAGCAGCTAGAACTATTTCAACTACATGGGTAACTGGACAATAGAAGATGGTAAAATAAGAGCAAAATAGTTCCAGGTGGAACTCATTTACATGTGAGAGAAATAGATATTTTGCTTTTAATAGACAAGAATAACTCACTGTGGGCGGGGGATGGACAGTAGGCAAGGGGGGGTCAACATTTATGGAATGTCCATTAATGGCAAGCCTTTGATAACCATGATGTAGGATGACTTGCATACCAATCTTTCATTCTTATTTTAGAGATCAGGACATTAAAGTTCAAAGACGTTAAGAGGCTTCCTCAAAACCCCAGCAAGAGGCCTAAGTGTCTCAAAGGCATGAATTTCCAGTGCATCAAACTGCTTGCCTACATAAAAATGCAAGCATGAATTGCTTGGTCTTAGTAATATGAATCAGCTTCATTTTCTAAAATAATTCCGACTTTGTAACAGAGAGATGTAAAATTTGCAAATATCCCTTCCTTCCTCATGCAAGTAATGGCCAGCACAAAGAAATGACCAATTATCTGTAAACACAGCGCCTTGGAAACACCCAGAAATGGAACTATGATGTCCTAGAGAAAACAATTGACCCAAAGGCAAGATGCCAGTATTCAGCTCTTAGCCTTGCCTCTGACCACTTATGTGACTTTGAATCAGACACTTAAGCAATCAGAGATTTTGTTTTCTCATCAGATTGATTGGATTAAAAATATGTAGTCGTTTTTATACATAAATAAAGCAATTAGCATCTACTAGGTGTGTTCAGTAATGTCTGTATGTATTACTACTGTTATACTATGGTATATGAAAAGAGATAGTCCTCATGTAGTCATGTGCTAAGCGTGTGCACTGCAGGCTCCTCAGTCTGCATCGTTGTGACACATGGAGACAAAGGAAGCTCTCAGGATTCAAGATCAGTCAATGGGAATGATAGGCAGAGCTGGGCAAAATGGCTCAAGTAGCTAGAAGCAAAGACTAGAAGAAGAATTGCAGACAGAAGTTCATTATTGGCTCCTTAGGTCAACATGCATAAGCCATGCTGTGTGAGACAATTGAATGAAGACACCTCGGGGTCAGATTTGATAGCTGTTAAATTTAGATACATCCTTTATCTCCTACCAAAGCTTTTGTACAATGAACTGAGAAGTCATTTTTAGATTAAAACATTTTAAAAACACTGGCCTGTATACCCATTGACAAGGTGATATCTTTGAGTTTATTAGAACTTTACAACATGTACAAAATTTAAACCACTAATCTGGCCTTTAGCACATGAAATGAAAGTTTAAACATTTTTTTTTCTTTTCTTTATGGAAACTTCTTTCTCTTGTTTATTAATCACTACATTTATTGACATATCATCTATGATACTCAAATATCACATACCGTCATTTTAATTAATTAAATTATCCTTCTTGTTCATCTCTACTCCTGAGAGTCAATCACTTTTAATGTTTTTTCTTTGTGTTTTCCTGGCATTACCTTTATAATTCCTAAATGTAAATAATACACCATTATTTCTAGTTAGGCATTATCTACTGACTCTAGACCATGAAGCTGTGGTTTTAGCTAACTGAGAACCGTTCTCACAATCACTTTTTCTCTCTCTCCAGTTTTTGAAAGCTGTATTACAATATTATATCTCTAGCAACTCCATTTATAAAATCAAATAATATGTTTATACCGCTATTTGCTGTTCCGCCAATGGTGAACATTATCACTTGAATACTTAGCCTATAAGTAGGATAATACTGATAGAACTTTTATCTTCTCCTTCCCAACTTCCCACCCCCAACTTCAGTTACCACAAACTTTTATATTATCAAGATTAATAATATTTGTATTCTAGCTTGAAATTATGGTTAATTTGCAAGTTTTGACTATAAGTTAAGCAGTTTAAAAGCAGTAAAAAGCATTTATATTTACTAGGAAATATTATTCCCTGAGGAGTCTTGCTGTACAGAGGTCAACATATTCCCTTTCCCTTGGGTCAAATGTCATGACACATAATCCGTTTAGAAATGCATGCTCCCCACCTATAAGTCAATGGCCTTTTTTGCTGACAGGTATTAAATCCATGCCATCTTTTCTTTGCAACCTATTTGAACCATGCCATTCTTATAATATTTTTTGTTTTCTTCATTCTCCCAACATTGGGGTATTTTAATTAGAGATTTTGGTCATACTTAAACTCCATAAAATATTCTTTTGTTATTTCTTTAATGTCCTTCTACTAGCTAATTTCCATTTTCTTTTTGGAATTCTTATTTATATTGTTCCTTTATGCTTTACTCTTTCTCTAAATCGTGTCGAGCCATTTGTTGTATTTTCCAGCAGCTTTTACTCAATTCTTGCCAGTAAACTTCTTATCTATTAACTTTTTTTATTTTTAGCAATCATTTTTAAACTTCAGGTGAACTTTGTTGTCCTTGATTGTTCATATTTCATAGCATCCTTCACTTATTCTTTAGATTGGATATTTCTTTGATTTCTATAAAATTATGATAATAACAAGAATAATAAATTTAAATCCTACTCTTGCTGGCTTCCTATCCTAAATTTTTGTCTTGTTTATTTTTATCTTTCTTTTTCGTGCTGGCAGTCTTCAGCTGATTGGTAGTTGTCGACTTCTGTTCCCTATATTGTGAATCTTGGGTGTACTTTCTTGCTGGACTTTTCCTTGAATGGAAGTCAGTCTGGGGGCTCCACTGATGTGGGTGGGCTTATAGATTAAGGGCATAAGCAGAGGGCAGGAGATATCAGGAGACCTCCTAAGGCTTATTCAAAAAAAGATCTACTATGGGCTGCCTACCTTATAGTAGTAACTCTGGTCTTCTCAGGAAGTTTTTTTGGGGGGAGCGGGGCAGAAATAAAAGCCTTCTAGGTTTTGTTCAAGGATGAATTCTAAATTGCCAATCCCTTTGCTCAAAGGTAGGGGAATGGGTAAGGGGGATACCCAAGGAAACTTAGATATGGTTTGAATTAAATTCTTATTTTACACCCATCTCATTCCCATCCTTGACATCTGATAGATCCCAAGTCCAGAGCTTCTCAGGATTTTCTGGACAAATGATCTTTAACTTCCACTATAATCCCACTCTGAACCAGAGCTTCTTCAACCTTTTTTCATCCATTAATATGTTTCCATAATCAAAAGTTTGAAATTTGCTCTTTGTTGATGACTGTCCTCCTTCCTGCTATCCTTGCTATCATAAGCCTATTCCCACTGCTAATCCTACACTATTTATAGTGGGTTTTGGAGAAGAAGGGGAAAAACACATGGAGAAAGGCAAAAGCAGCATTTAATCCACCATCCTAAATCAGAAACCCTTACTCTTGTAAATAAAAGACATTAGTGCTTAGACAGGAATTATTATCATGATATTGTGTCAATGTTTTCAATAGAGTCTACTTACTGTTTCTATTTAAAATAACCATAAAATTAAATGACATCTAAACTCTGGAATCATTCTGTCTGAACATACATTACTTAAATTTAAATTAAAATTAAACCAAATTTAAAATTTATTATTTTAGTCACACTAGTCATGTTTCAAGTGTTCAACACCATATGTGTCTAGCACCTACTGTACTGGACAGCAAAGATAGAGACCATTTCTATCATGGTATAAGGTTCTATTAGACAGTGCCTCTCTAAAGCAAACTCAGAACTCATCAATAAGGACTAATCATTAAAAGTCAAGGCATAACTGATGGAGAATTGGAAAAGAGCTCTTTCCGCTTTACTACTGTAACTGTGTGTAAAAACATCCTTGCGTATGTTTTAGAAAGAAAATCTGTTTCCCACAGGTCCTTTACTTTCGGTCGGGAGCAGCTCCATGGCTTAAACTTGACCGTATGAACTGACTGATGGAATGGTCATCATCAGCTTGATGAATAGGTGAGAACTTTGAATTTCTGCGATGCTTCCTAAGAGGCCAAGAGTAGGCACTGCAATGTGTATTCTGAACAATGAGGCTTACAAATTTGGAAGTCCTTAAATTACCTATGAGAACAGGCAAGGAGAGAAGACATTTTGACAAAGACTTTGCTCTGCGTAACTCTGCAGTTCACAGGCCATCCATGAGGTGGCGGAAGTGACAGCTCATCTTACCTCCCTGGAATCCATCTCTGAACAAATAATTGTAAACTTTTTAAGCTGAACTCTGATAAGGAAGAACTCTTTCTAACCTGCCCTAAAATGTTTTTTTATCTACTTTGTGGTCCTTTGTAATTAATTGGATACAGTTTCAGAAGCGGGAAGTAATGGAGAAAGTCAAAGATTTGTATTGATTTCAGAGATAATATTGGATGAGAGGGAGAGGCTTATGCCATTTAAGGAAATCCAGCACCTCAGGAATTTATCGCACTTGGTTTTATACCTAAGAAGTAGGTACAGTTTGTAAAACAAAACTAGAAGTAAACTATACACCAAAAGAGCTAACACTTGATGTTTGTCAGTGATTCAATCTGGTATTTTGAAACCCCTGAAATTGCATGGGACTTGTATGCCTCACAAAGTGTGTCCTGGCTGGGAAAGAGCAGATATGGCACCCTCTCTTCTCTCCTCTAAACGATTCAACTCATCGTTCTCAGATGTTAAAAACCAAGCCTCTCGAATCTGTTTCCTTGTCTTTAAGCTAAAAAAAAAAAATGTATATATCCATGTTTTCTAAAATCTTTTGTTCTTTTTTTATTGTACTATCACAGATTTTTAAAGGCAAAATCCACAGATGGCATTTTTCTCTGATTTTCTTTTTTTTTTTCTAAATCTAATTAGGCGCACTATTTTGATTTGTAGTTTTTCATTAAGAAAATAAATGACATCATAATACATTTTTATACAAAATTGTCAAGAACTCATAGACTTAATAATTGTTTTTTTTCTCCAATATAGACAAACTAAATATTTTTAAAAATCAGTATTCCAGTCTGATTTTCAGTTTGAATTTATACATAGACCAAATTAATTGGATGATGTTTTAATTTCCATTTTTCACACATGCAATGTGGACACATGCTAATTCATGTCATATAACTTTTGCTGTATCCATCCATCCATTAAACGAATATGAATTGAGAACTTGATAAAAGCAGTTCATTGCAGTAGAGTGAGAAATGAATCAAATACAGATTGTTGCTCAGAAGGTGGTAATTGTGTAAAGATGATAAAACTAAATAACTGGAATTAAGTGAACCCTGAGTCCCCGTTTGGGCTAAATTTTCCTATTTGCTCTAGAGTCTTGGGATGAGAGTCCTGAGTCTTCTCCACTCCCTCCACTTTTTCCCTCCTCAAGACTCTGTCATGTGAGGGCAATAACGGCCCCATGTGACCTCCTGGTAGAAAGATCCCGGAAACCAAAGAAGAATGAGGGGAAGATCATTTCAGTAGAGTCTTGTCTGCTTTGTCACTGAAGACATACCTCAGAAAAGCCTCCAACAACTTTACAAAAGAGGATAAAGGGATTTTTATTTCCATGTGCTTAGATTTCTACAACTAAGTAGTAAGTGATGCATCATAGCAACCAATAAAGAAAGGATGGTTTGAATAAAAATGGTTCCACCCATGGGTTGGCACGAGTTCTGCAGCACTGGGGTTTATAAATGCCCTACTCATCCTCATGTAGATAGATCATTATTATGGCATCAGACAAGTTAATTCTACAGAGTTGACTGACATAAGCCTGAAGGACACATTTTTATGAAGGGATTTTCATCAGTATAAAGTGGCAAGCTGGAAAAACTTAGTCCCACTCCCACCAAAACCCTTCTTTACAAAATGATATTTCTGTCAGATGATAACCTCAGTTTCCTTTGTCAATTTACCATTGAAGGCACAGGCTTGCCATTTCTGTTCTCATTCAAGGCATAAATAAAAAGTGACCAAAGCAGGGAAAACTCCTGACACTGGCTGGGACTTGCAAGTTTTCAGGTCAACCAGCTTATGAGTGAGATTTGCAAGCTCCCTTCACAGCTACATCTTTAATTCCCACTTATCTGCTTTTCGGTTGTTGATAACACTGAATAACCCTATCTTTTCCAGAAGATGGAGGTGGGGTAATTAAATGAGTTCAGGCAGTAAAATTAGCCACACTTGGTTTGAAACTGACTTCTACCTTATGGAATTTGGCCATCCTATATAATCTCTCTGGGCTTTAGTTCCTTGACTATAAGGATAGCTCATAAAGACTCCCTCATAGACATTTTGGGGATTAAATAAAGCAACAAATATGAAATGCCTAAGGCAGTTGGCATGCAGAAGGCAGTTGGTGAATTTTAGTTGTTTTTTCTTCCTCTTTAGCCATTTGACATCTTTACCAAATAATTTAAAGAGAAAATTTTCATTTATATGTATAAACATATACATATATTTATATATACACGAGTAAAATGTATATATTTCAATATATTATATACAAAATACTTAAACAAAACTAAATAAAATGTTTTTATTAATGTATATCTGTGTGATTTTTAAATATATTTGTATACTGACTTCAGTCACACTTGTATGTCTTTTAGCATGTATTCTAGAAATCCCTTATTTTTTTTTTTTCCTGTCTTTTTCACATCCCAGCACCATGCAAAGTTGGGCATTCAGAAAGTGCCTTTGATGATGATAATAGATTTACCATTTCAAAATATGGATAATTTGAGTCATAGAAGGTTAAATAGTTTGCTTGAAACTACCCAATGCTTCCTTTTTAGCCTATAAGCCACAACTTGAAATGCATTCATCATCCTTGCATCTTCCTCTTTGATCCTTTATAGATAATTAATAAACAAAGTCATTTCTTTTCTTGACAAAAGATGTGTCTTCCTGGATAAATTAAAGTTTTGATAACCTAACATATTCTCTTAACCCAAAAGAACAAGCAATTGATTTCCTTTTCATTTTCAATCATGAAAATGTTGTCACATTTCATTCTTGCTCTCTGAAATATTATATTTCAGTTCTTGTTTCCACATGCTTTATATGCACAAGTCAAGTGTAACCTGAGAGATATTTGCAGTGAAACGGCCCGTATCTGGGAAATTTGTCTTATTGCCTAACTCATCTTTTGTTTAATGCGCTTATTGGTATTTTCCTGGGATCATGCTGGTGCTGCGTGATGACACATTTCTGCTGACAGCCCTGAACTTTCAGACAGAATCACTGTGAATAAGGTGAGAGGAGTCTTTAATTAACGCCCCAATACTGGGAATGAAAACAAAGAACAGGAAGGTTGTAAGATGGATCTGGCTGTCGAAACAAAATAAAATAAAAATCCCAAAGTGCTCTGCCTGACCAGCAGCACTGCCTCCTACTCTCTCTCATGAAGAACCAGGACCCAGGCCAGGGCCCGGGGAACACAGAAGAATGATGTTTCATTTGGAAAGATCAATACAACGACTTTCCACAGAAATTCTCTACTCAGGCCACCCTAATGCCTCATTCTTATCTCTGTCATTAGAGAGTCATTTTCAAATCCCCAGTGATCTTAAATTCCCTAGAAAGATCTTGAAATCTTCCCCTATAATTATGATCTCATGAGAAACAACCAAGATGGATAAAAAGGACTCTGAAAGAACCTCTAAAGTCAGCCCCAGCCATTGTATCTGTTTTTAGAGTTATATGAGAAATTTGTGTTACATTTTATTTCTTTGGTAAAATAACTTGAACATTATAGCCCAAGGCTAGAATTCTCTTTCTTTAGGAGGTGATATATTTCAAAATCAGAATATAACTTTGAACATAGTCTGGTAAAACCAATATTATACAACAGAGAAGTTTAGCACCGAAGTTCAAGGATGTCTGAAGATTTAGGAATTTTTCTCATATCACTCTGTCTGGAGTGCTCACTGCCCTTCTCTGCGATAAACTTGTCTTTTTTCTGCATATGTAAACTAGCCTAAAACTTTACCCTTTTAAACAAATATTTATGGAACACTTGTAATCTTGCAGGCATTATCCAAAGAGCTGGAGATCCAGGGGTAACCTTAAAAAACAAAATTCCTGTCTTTGTAGAAGATTCACCATTTTAATCTCTCAAAACCCAGTTGTTCCATTTAAGGTGCACAAATCACATCCATATATTTACACAAAAGGAATGTACATTTGCCTCTGATTTTATTTCTCTGTTCACCTCAGGTATGCTCTCTTGGCTCACCCTGACTGTAAATTCCTCAAGGGCAGGACCACAGCATCTTTTGATCTCTCAGTACCAAACACAGAGCCATGATTACCGTGACTACTCAAAACCCATGATAAACATCCCAAGCATTCAGATATTATCTAATCATCCTAAATGACATTCTTGTGACACACAAAAAGAATGTTATGGGGCTGGTTATTTATATTCTTGGAACTCAAGTCAGTTTTCTTTAATAGACTGGCCAAGAAAACAAAGCAAGTGGTCTAGCTGAGACAAGACTGTGAATCTTTGGCTTTCTATTTAAACTTCTGAACTATAGAGAAAAAAGGAGGTGGAGCTTCTCTCTCAAGCATGCAAAAGTGTTGGTGCTAAGTGTGGTCTTAGATATCAAGCAGACTGAAATGTTGTTATTGGTAATAGTAATACCTACACATGATTAGCATTTTATTCGTTTAGTCATTCATTCGATAACAAATGCCACCAAGTGCCAGGCTCCCAAGAATAGGGCTATAAATGGTAAGAAAGATCAATATCATGCCTCCCTTCAGGGATCTGGTCTGTTTTCTTTTTTGAACTTCTAAGATGTTTTCAGGACAGTTTGGCAGCCACTGTGATCCCCAGGCAGTATAGCCTAATGGTTCAACTCTAGGCTCTACGGTTTAACTGCAAAACATAGGGTAACATATTTAACACTTCGAGCTTCATTATATTCACAATTGTGTTGAAAATATTATCCATCTGGGGTGGGGAAGGGATGTAGCAGTCAGGGTTCAATATAAGGGAATTTATTAAAGGAATTGGCTTACACCACTGTGGAGCCGGTTAAGTAAGTTGTCCCTAGGGCAGAAGACAGGAAGGGAACAAGCAGGCTGGAACACCACATGCAAAAGCTGTCCATCCACAGGCAGCCATCCAAGGAAGATAGGGGGAGATGAGAGCAACCGCAGACCCAGCAGCTGTTTGGAATCTCTGAGCTCAAAGAAGAAGGCCTAACCTCTCTTTTATTAAAGGCCTTCCAACTGATGAAGTCAAGCCTATCCAGGATAATCTCCCTTTTGATTAGCATAAAGTCAACTGATCAGGGACTTTAATTATATCTGCAAAATCCTTTCACAGCAGCACCTAGATTGGTCTTTGAATAATTGCAAGAAGATACATGTGCAACAAAATAGCCCCATTTTCCTTGCCCTCCAACTCTATGAGACTTTCACTCATAGCCCGCCCTAACCAGAACACATGGGCAAAGGAGTTTTGGATGACATGGTATCAAATCTTAGTCAAGGTGACATCAGAATGGCATCACATGGGGTTATTAATTATGAAGATTAAGGAGATGATGCACATAAAATGTACATAGTAAACCGAAATTGTCATTCAGCAGATCAGTCTTTGAGGGAAAAAAAAAGGAAGGATGTAACAGTTGGTCTGTAGAATTGAAATGACAATCTGATTTTCTTATTCAAATATCTTTGTGATGGTCACTATTCCACAGGTTGTTCCCCTTTTCCTGGCCGAGTCAGAACACGGGTGCACAAGTTAAAAGAGAAAAGTAAGTAAAAGCCGTGTGGGTGGATTTGACATGAGATGGATAGCAATTTCCAAGATTCCCAGGCAAGTGAGATAAGGCAGAGAGAGCCCTGTCCCTAGACTTAAGTGTGCAATTGTTACAGGCATGAAGGCCCAGATACTCTTGCACCACTGACTACATGCTCCACATTTTCCTCTTAATAATCTATCTCTTCTTTGCAAGCTTCTGGAAAGCCATGTCCAATGTAAATTTGTTTCATTGTTCTCTCTCCATCTTCTTTATAAACAGGATTTCATTTTGGAAATGCTTTATTATTTCCTTTCAGTTGACTATTTTTAGGCTACAAATTCAAAATTCTCAAAGCAGCCTTTCAATGGTTCGAAACCAAATTTTTTTTTGGGTAGATTGGAGTATATTGGGGTGGTTAAAAATGAACAATAAACAATATTTCTCCACCCACCATTCTTACTGTGAAGTAAATAATCATAGGCATAAAAGCATATCGAACTAAACAAATTGTCAACACAAATTCATTTTTCCACTACAACTTTGGCCGGGAAACAGAAGCAGCAATTTACCTAGTCTAGGTTCAGCCTCCTCACCCTTGAATGTTTATCTGCTAGAACGCTGCTGACTTTAGTCAGGCATCTACTTAACTGATCTCACCTCTTCTACTCCCAGCTCACACAAGACTTGTGTGACTAAACTTTAAAACATCTACATTCTAAGATGTCAATCAAAATGGTACCCAAAAGTTATAAGCTCTGTAGTGATGCATTTATAGAGACTTCCAGTCTTTAAAGTTGAATTCAACCATCTTCAAGTCACCAAACAAATATTTGTTAAGTTCCTCTTATATGTCAGAAATTCTTTTTGATGCTGAGAATAGAACAAACACAGTTCCCGCTCTCATGAGGCTTACATTCTAATGATGTTCCAGAGACATTAAACTAGTAAGCAAATATAAAACAATTTCTATTGTGGTGAGTTGCTGCTAAGGAAAGGAGCAGGGTGATACAATTAAGAGGGGATGTGACTCTAGATTGTAACTTAAAAACACTGAGAAAATTTATCATTTAAATAAGCACTATTGGATAGCCTTTGATAAAGTAGATAATTTGTCAGTAATGTCAACAATTCTGCATATTCGATGCATTTTGTTCAGAAATTGCATCTAAATATAATGCCATTCATTTAAAAAAAGTACTTATACAATCACCAAAAGATTATAGTGTAAAAGAAATGTTAGCATTTAAAACAATGTTTTAACACACTTCTCATACAAGAAGGAAATATTTAAAAGTGTCCACTTTATGATCTTTGGAGGAAGACTATCTGAAAATCAGGAACAAACCACAGTTTATCCAAAAGTAGAAATGGTTGTGTGGAGAAAACAGAAAAAAATATGTGTGTTAGTCTTGGTAGCAAGGCTCAGCAAAAATTATCCAGATTATAGTAACTGTGATTTTTTTTTTTTATTTTTAATTTTTATTTTACACAGGACTGTGGACACTCTTTAATGGGCTACTCGGAAAAGAAGACACAAGTATCATTTCAGTGTCTGATAGGAAAGCGACAGATTTGTAGCAGATTAAGAAGCTCAATTTTGTTTTTTACTCAAATCTACACAATTCTAACCTATTTTTATATTATAGTCTATGTCCTTCGATATTGTCCTTTTGGTGGCTAAAGGAAATTAACAGTCAAACCATTTTATAAATGACAAACTTGGTTTAATTTTTTTCAACTCTGTATTAGCCCATTCATCAAAAATACACATAAAAAATAGCCTTCCTATGCCATATGGAAAACATAAGCTGCAAAAAAGTCAAGCTCAGCCAAAATTCAAAAAATTAGCTCTCAATTTTTTTGCCACAATTACTCACGTATTTCTCATCTCTTTTTTAAAAATGTACCAATTCTTTTACATGACGTAAAAAAAAAAAAAATAGGAAAAATAATCCCCACAGGATTTCTCCCTAGATACACAAATTCCTTTTTCTATGTTATGATTCTTTTTGGGACAGTGGAATGGGCCAGCTTTGAAGTAAATTGTATGTACATCCTATCTCATTTAATCTTTACAACAATCCTGTGAAAACATTATCTTCATCATTATCATCATCATCCCTAGTCTATAAATTAGAAAAGTCATGTAATATGCCCAAATTCAAAGAGCTAATACAAAGCAGAACAGTGATATTAATAATTATTTCTTGACTCAAAGTCCCAGTAAAACTCTGACTCACTCACCCAGATTTCATGAATATTTCATCTACACTTACTTAAACTTTTTGTTAGAAATATATATATATATAAGTATATATTTCTCCTGCTAGCTCCCTGTGAGTAGAATACTTGCCTTGTATTTCCTTGCTGATAGCAGTTTATATAAGAGCAACTAAATAACTACCATAATCTCTACCATCATCATAATCATCATGGACACTGTTTGAGATCTTACTAAATACTCTAAATTATGCTAAATGTTTTAATTCATTTTGAAATTTAATTCTTAAATTAATCCCCAGTGATATAAATACCACTAGTATTCTCATTTTGTTAAATGAGAAAACTGAGGCTTTGGGAGCTTTCTTTCCAAGACAACAGGATGAACACATAAATAAATTAATTAATATTAAGCACATCAAACAGGCTTATTTAAAATATATTTTTTGAGCTTCTAAAATATGGCAGGTGCTCTTCTAGCTAGTAAGCAATGAAGCAGGACTTATTCCAGTGGTAGAAAGATGGAAATGAAGACTTCACACCAATGATACTTGCCATAGCAGGAAAAAACAGGGAAGGAGGTAGCAGAGCAGTTAGTTCTTGTGAGAATTTGATATGTTACAATTTTTAATGAGTGTTTAAGAAGGAAACAATGAGAAGATAGCTTTGAGTAAATACCTCAAAGCTATTGGCTGTTCCAGGCTATAACTGAGTAGATGGGTTGATTTATTTAAGGGGAGCAAAGAGGCCACTATGTCTTTGCCAGGAAGGAGCAAAGCAGACAATTATAAATAATGAAATCAGAGATGAACCACAGAGTTCTTTTCAGTTTTGTAGGACTTTGTAAGGACTTTGGCTTTTACTGAGAGAAATATGGAAGCCATTAATTAGGAAATTTTGAGCAGAAGATTATCCTAGTTGGACTTGTGTTTTTAAAAAGATCACTCGGGCAATATGTTCAAATAGACTATTGGAATTAGAAGTAAGTGTGAAAAAAGGGAGGCCAATTAGATTCAATTAAATTAGACTGTAATAATCCCATCTAGAAAGGAGAGTAGCATAGACCAGGAGTAAAGTTTTTAAAGTAGTTAGACAGATAAAGTTGATAGCATTTGAAGACAAATTAGATGTGGGGTATGAACAAAAGAAATTATGTAAAGATAACACTGAGTTACTGGCCTAGGCAACTGGATGGGTAGAGTAGGGGTGAAGAGGAAGGAAGGTCAAAAGTTTGATTTAGTTTAGAACCAAAGTTTGAGATCCCAATTAGATAAGTGGAAATGGTGAATGGGCAATTATTTACATGAGTCAGAAATTCCCAAACTGGACAGAAAAATCAAGGAGCCTTCATCATGTGAATTCCTGAAATCCATAAGACTGAATGAGCTGACCAAAAGAATGAGTATACATAGTGGGAAGAGACCCGAGGACTGAATACTGACACATGCCTAAATTTAAAGATAAGAAAGATGTAAAAACCTCAGCAAAGGATAGAGAGAGAGGCCTAGAGGAGGAAAACCAAGAAAACAGATGCTCCTGAAAGAATGAGGTTCAAAAGGAGAAATGATGAACTGTGTCAGATGTTGCTGATAAGACATGAACCGAGAACTGACAGTAGCTTTAGCCCTGGTGCACTCACTAGAGACTGACAAGTCCAGCTTCAGTGAAGTGAGAAAGATCATGAATATTTAATGGTTATTTGAGTGGAATATCCCAGATCACTGAGGCCTCAGATTTCATCCCAATTAGTACCACAGAAAGAGCTGAAATGGGGGAAAGCTCAATCTTTCTAATTGCAGATTTTTTTCTCTATTAAAGGAGTTCATTTGGTTTTAATTATTATGATCTTTTTTATTAGATGTTTGTTTTTGTGTTTATGTGTGAGTGTATATACATATGTGTGTGTTTCAGCCTCCAAACCAGAGCTGCTTTGATTCTAGGAAAGAGGATACTCAGCATTCCATCCAGATGAGTACTGCTGCTAAGCTCCATGTTTGCTTTTCTCCTCCCCTGCTAGCTTAAATTCTACAGAGGCCAATTAAACTGCCTATGCCAGCATCAAACACAACATACACTATCTAGACATGTAGGTGATTATAAACTTCCAACTACATTTTAGCCTAAGTACTGAGCTGTGCATGGGTGTTTTCACTTTATGTGAACTGTCTTTTGAGTAGAAACACATTGTAACTTGCAGTGCACTGTTCTCAGGAGTATTGCCATAAACTACAGGAAGACACCTGCGCTGAGCTTTCTTCTCATAATTAGGGAGGTCAAGTCATTCCCGTCATATATGTTTTTCAGTTCTTGTCCATGTTCTGAGGCCCAATGATTAAGTTTGATGTATGACTCACTAAAGTCATTATAAAAAGGTAAATAAAACATTTTAGCAATGTCTGAAAACTCGGAGGAAAGTGATTCCTGCTGAGGGGGGTGGGAGGAATGAAGCCAGAAAGTTCTTAAGAGTATGAAAATTTTAAAGTTTGTATACCTCACAGGAATACTTGTCCCTGCCTACCTTGAATGAACATACTGGAAAATTATGTTTTCATTGAAAAATTGCTTCTATTTAAAATGCTGGAAAGGGCTCGAGTGTTAAATAAGGAAATCATATTATTCCCAAGTTACATCTGAATCTACATTACCTTTCTCCTTTGTTATTTAGAAAAAAAATTGTGTTAACTTAATGGATAGGAAAAAAAAATGTCGTGAAGGAATTCTAAAAGCGCTTAAGCTACTAACCAGTGGACAGTGATGAACTGGGGTGATGTTGCTTTATGTTTTCACCAAGTAACATATTTGGTAGTCAGTCATGGTAATGGTGGGCTGGTGGTCGTCAGGGAAGTCCATCAGGCCTCTTTTCTCTACTTTCTGTAAGTGAAAATTAGATGATCTGATAAATTAGTAAGAGGAGTTATATGGAAGTTGTATTATTGGGTGCTAATGTATGCTTGGACGAGGGTTAAATGCAACCTCAGATGCTCATTCCTCTTTAAAACTACACAGTGCATTCGAACAGCAATCTCTTGAAGAAAACCTATTCATTCACTGATTCATTTACTTTCTCAATCACTGCTGCATGTCAAGAGCTCTATTTGTTTACCTTTAACAGAGGGATTTCAATGGAGACAATTTCAGAGTAGACAGAATGGTAAGCTGATGCTATCTATGAGAGGCCAGGAGAGGGAGACATTTTATTCTCTTCTACTACTACTTGCCTCACACATTCCGTGTGGGTACCTACAAGGATGCATGAATGCAACGTGCACAAAGCCAAAGTTTGCCAGTTCTTATCTCAAATGTCATTTCTTCTCTAATCTGTCCAATATAAGTTGTTTCCCCCATTAAGTTCCTTTATAGCATTATCACAGATTACAATTATTACTTAACATTTGTATGTGAATTATTTAATTATGATTCTCCTATTTGAGGCAACATTCATGAGGACAGAGAGTTTATTAGATTTAGTCACCATTACACACTTATGCAAAGCATAGCGTCTAGAACACACAGTTGATTAATTAGACATTCTTAAAAATTATTAATAAATATATCAGAATTCCTTTCTAGATATCACCCTTTGTTTGCTAGAAATGTTTCAGTATTTTATCCTTTACAGCTCCAACAATATATTTTCTCTCCATTTGGCTTTTATTCCAGATGATTTGCATTGACATAGATTTTTTTCTCTAGTACTCCATCCAAATTTCCAGTGTCTTCCTGAATTTAGATGTCTAACATTGTTTATTCTATTTCATGTATCCTGTTATAATTCCAGGTACAAAGTCGCTTAAATACTTGAGAGAGAAAAATGGGAGTACCTTCATTAAAACTACCCAAAACTGATACTTAGAACTTCATGCCATTTAACATCAGCACAGAGCGAAAGTCTCAGCTAAATCTTATTGGCGGCCACTACATATCTGACAGTTTCTCCCTCCCTTCAATAGCTTCAAGGCCTGGATTTACTTTGCCTCAGTATCCAGTATCTTGTTGGTTATCCAAGATTGTATTGCAACATCCTTCACTTTGATACCACTTTCTGTTTTACTTTCTTCTGAAATATAGAGCTCCCACTTGCCTCATTTTCATATTATTTTCATTGGCATATCTCATCTCAAAATTCATGCATACCAAAGTGTAAAATTCTTGTGACTGAAGAGAAAGTATATACAGATAAATCTTTGTATGTCTGAGATCTACTAATGGAGAAATTGAATTTCCTAATGCTTGATGATATCTACATGCCATATGTTAGCAACCTATGAGCTGGTTTTCTTCCTTCCCTCTTGCTGCTGTCCATTTAATTAAATTGATGTCTAAATTTTTAGTAGTTTGAGATTGGTCCTAGGCCCTCTTCTCTATTCTTCTCTTGTTGTAGATGAGTTCCATCCAGACCCATAGCTTTAAATTTGACAGACCCTAAATGTATATTTTCACCTCTTAAATCCAGATTCTGAAATCCAACTTCGTAAAATGTTACCTCCAACTGAGTATCCAGTAAGCATCTCAAATTATCATGACCAAAACTGTTCTTCCCCTAGTATTTGTCATATCCCCAAGTTAAAACTTTTCACTCATTTACTCAAACCCAGAAACTCCAACCCACCTTGATCCCTCTCCATTTTTATGTCTAGTCATTATCCAGTTTTACTGCACTTATTTTAGAGGGTGTCTTGAATATGTCCGCCTTCTCTAACTTACATACAACGAGATACCAGGCTGGCACCTCACCTGCACGATTGTAAAGTCCACTCAACTAGATTTCTGTTTCCACTACTGACTTTCATTATCTATTCTCCATAAGTTTTTAAATACTTTTTTTTTAATTTTTCAATTACATTTTATATATAATATCATACTACTTTCAAGTGTACAAAATAGTGATTAGACATTTACATAACTTATGAAGTGATCACTGCAATAAATCTAGTAACCATCTGACACCATATATAGTTATTACAATATTATTAAGTACATTCACTATGTCATACTTTAAATCCTCATGACAATTTTGTAACTACAAATTTATACCTCTTAATCTTTTACCCCCTTTCAAATATCCCCCTAAAACCTTTTCATCTGGCAACCATCAAAATGTTCTCTGAATCTATGAGTTTGTTTCTGTTTTGTTTGTTCATTTATTTTGTTTTTTAGATTTCACATTTAAGTGAAATCATATGATATTTGTCTTTCTATATCTGACTTATTTCACTCAGCATAATACCCTTTAGGTCCATCTATATTGTTGCAGATGACAAGATTTTGGTTTTTTTTATGGTGCTACATTGTATATATGTACCACTTTTTCTTTATCCATTTATCTTAAGTTGCTTCCTATCCTAGCTATTGTAAATAATGCTGAAATGAACATATGGATCCATATGTCTTTTTGAATTAGTATTTTAGGTTTTTTTAGATAAATAACCAGAAGTAGAATTACTGGGTCCTTCTTTGTCTCTTGTTTTACCTTTTGTTTTAAAGTCTATTTTGTCTGGTGTAAGTATTGCTAATCTGATTTTTTTTGTTTCTATTTTTAAGAAATGATTTTTCTGGCCCTTTATTTTCAGTCTGTGTGTGTCTTTCTATTTGAAGTGAGTTTCTTGTAAGCAGCATATGTAAGAGTCTTGCTTTCTTACCAACTCAGCCACCCTATGTTTTTGATTGGAGTATTTAATCCATTTGCATTTAAAGTAATTGTTGATAGATATGTAGTTGTTGCAATTTTATTATTCATATTTTTTATCTTTTTCTCCTTCTTCTTAAAGAAGTCTTTTTAACATTTTTATAATACTGTTTTGGTAGTGATAAACTCTACCTTTTTTTTGCCTGAGTAGTTCTTTACTGGTCCTTCAATTTCTAAATAATATTTTTGCTGGTTGTAATTCCTTGCTCTTGCCAGTAAGTTCTTATTTTTCATCACTTCAAATATTCTGTGCCAATCCCTTCTGGCTTATAAAATTTCTGTTGAGAAATCAACTGACAGCTAACAGTCTTATGGGAGTTCCCTGTAGGTAACTAATTGCTTTTCTCTTGCTGTGTTTAAGATTCACTCTTTGTCTTTAACCTTTGGCATTTTAATTATGATGTGTCTTGCTGTGAGCTTCTTTAGTTTATCTTGTTTAAGACTCTCTGCATTACCTGGGCTTCTATGTCTATTTCCTTCACCAGGTTAGGGAAGGTTTCTGTCATTATTTCTTCAAATAGGTTTTCAATTCCTTGCTCTATCTCTTCTCCTTCTGCTACCCCTATGATGTGAATGTCAGTATGCTTGATGTTATCCAAGAGCCCCCTTAAACTATCCTCTTTTTAGGAAGGGTTTTTGTTTTTCTTTTTGCCGTTCTGATTGGATGTTTTCTACTACTTTATCTTCTAAATCACTGATTCAGTTCTCTGCCTTCATCTAATCTACTGTTGATTCCCTCTTTTGTGTTATTGTGTTCTTCATTTCTGACTGGTTCTTTTTTTATGTTTCCTATCTCTGTTGAAATTCTCACTGAGATCATTGAGCATCCTTATTATCAGTGTTTTGAACTCTGCATCTTATAGATTGTTTGTCTTCATTTTGTTTAGTTCTTTTTCTGGAGCTTTTTTCTGACCTTTCTTGTGATACGTGTTTCTTTGTCTTCCCATTTTGGCTGCCTCTCTGTGTTTGTTTCTATGTTTTAGGTAGAGCTGCTATGTCTCCCAGTCTTGGTAGAGTAGCCTTATGTAGTAGGTTTCTTGTAGGGCACACCTTCCCTGTTTACCTGAGCCAGGTGCCCCAGGTGTGTCCCTTGTGTGAGTTGTGTGTGCCTTCTTGTTGTAGTTGAGCCTTGAGTATTATTGGCATGTCAATGGGAAAGACTGACCTCTGGCTGATTGGTTGTGAGGACTGGCCATGATTATAGTGGAGGAACTGTTATGCAAGGGCTGACCCTATGGAGCAGGATTCAGTTTAGCAAGGCTCTGGTGCCTGCCAAGTCTACTCTTTGGGTGTGTCATTTGTGGAGATGGTTGAGTGGTGCTTTGGTGTGGTCTGAAGTTGGCCATAAGGTATGTTGGTTCTGGGCCCTCTTAGGAGAGGCTCTGGTGCAGGCCAAGATTAGATGCTGCCTGTGCACTTGGTATGAGCTACAAAGTGATCTACAGGTGGTTGCCACTTGTACTGGGCTTGGAAGTGCCTGAGAGAGACTAAGCAGTGAACTGAGGCTGGCTGCCACTAGTGCCAGGCATGGAGCTCCTTAGCAAGAGATATGAGGATATGCCAAGTCCAGATGCTGCTTGTTTGGGGTTTGTGAACATTTGAGAAATTTTAAGAAAGTTTGCAGCATAAGCCAAAATAATCCATTTGTATGGGAAAGCCACTGGAAATGGCCTGGGTGAGCCTGCTTATTCGGTGGAGCAAGGTCTCAAGGAATCACCAGGTTGGGGTGAACACTGTTAGCTAGGTTGATGGGAGATCAGATATGGTGTCTGCCTGTGTGTACAGGCTAGGTGGCAGGAGGTACCAACAAAAGAACAAAGGCTTCTGCCAGCACTTCTGCCTGGGAAATAGCTGCCCTTCAGTCCTCACCTGAAGCCAGACAATTCAGTTCTCCCCTGGTGCCTTTTGAGCTGCTGTTCCAGCACTGGAGCTCAGAGAGAATAAGTCCATCAGCCAGTAAGTTTGTGCATGGGCCCTTTAAGAGAAATGAGTGGGGCTCCGATAGTCCTCCAACTCACTCAGACACAATTTCCTCTGGTTTTCACGGCCAGAAGTCATCAGGACTTCTCAGCATTGGAACTCTGGGCTGGGGAGCCTAGTGTGGGTTTGGGACCCCATTCTCCTCAAAGGGGACCTTCACAGCTGAGATATTACTACCAATTTTTAACCTCAATACGTGGGTGTGGGATCAGCTTTTCTGCATCTCCACCCCTCCTACTAGTCTCATTGTGGCTTCTTCTGCATATTCTCAATTATAGGACTTCTGCTCAGCTAGACTTCATGTTATTCTCCATGATAGTTGTAATTTTGAGGTGATCATAGGAAGAAGCAAGCACAGAATTTACCTACTCTGCCATCTTGACCAGAAGTTCTAGACAGATCATCCTAAAAAAGAGAAGCCATACCATCTCCTTGCTCATAACCCTTAGATTGCTCTTTGTTGCTTTCAAAATTAAATCAAAAACACCTCATTGAGTCATCTGTGCCCTTAGATCTAGCCCTGCCTCCAACCCTCACTTGATCTGCTGCCACTCCCTCCTTATCTCATTGTACTTTAGCCCTAACAGCTGTTCTCCATTCCCTGAATATATCAAGGTTCATTCTCCCCTCAGGGCTGGGAAGATGAGAGAAGTGAACAATTGTGCTTCACAGTAGCAAAAAGGCCTCAAAGATTAAACACACTTAGAGTTGAACTGGAAGATTAATTTCCTTCTTCTAATGTATAATAACTATTTGCTTCTATGTTTATCTCTATACTTCTGCTTTCTCAAAGTCAGAATTGGGGTCTTCTTATTTCCTATTACCTCATGGCACCACAAAAGTTTGCTAGATGAATGAATAAATGAGTGAGTCAATACAGAATGAATAAGCACCCATCCAATAGGACTTTCTCTACTTTTAAAAGAAAGATAAACATCATTTGCTTTCTTTTGCCCCAACAATATCTCACTTAGTTGAGATAGTACTGAAATAAGAATCACTAAACCTGGGTTCTACTTATCTATTAAATCTGTAATCTTAAACAAAAAATACTTCTCTAGAAGCCTTGAATCCTTAATTGTGGAATGAAGAATTTGGAGTACATTGGTGGTTTTTCAACTTGAAACAAAAATTTTAAAGCAAAATTATATAATGAGCTGTAATATGTGAATTACTTAAAAATGATGCTGCTTTGGTTGAATGGACTGGTGTTCTTGGAGCCCTGCCAATCAGTAAACTCACTTGTCCCTGCCTCTGGGGCCCCTGGGACTCTTCCATAGATGCTAAGGGCTCTGCAAAGCCCAGTTCAAAAACCACTGGACTCAAAAGTCTCTGAGGCCCCTGGTAGATCTAACATTTCATGATTCCAACTCTGAAATAAACAACAGATGTTGCCAACTAAAGCCGAATGAAATGTATTCATACACTCCTTTAAAAATTAAATGGAAGACTTTTCTCCCCTTTAAAAATCAAGCAAAATTCATTGCTTGGAATTCTGACAGAGTATACAAAGAGCCTTTTAAATGCTAAAGAACATTCATAAATGACTTTGTCACAAAGTGTTATAAGATTTTGCAAAATTGAGCTTATGTAGGTTTTTGCTGACTTGAAGTGTTATTGATTAGAAAATACTTTCTACCCTCCAGGCCATGCGTGCCTCAGAAGGTTTCAGATCCAGGAACTCGAGTCGGCTCACCTATGTACTGGAAAGGTCAACCCACCATGGAAACCCATTAAAACACACACGCACATTCACTCAGCTTGGAGGTTGAGAGTGGCAGATCCAATCTCACCCAGAGCCACACTGCAGCCTCCAGGAGGCTGATGTAATTCTCCTGCGATTCTGTGGTTTAAATGGAATTGATTATTTTAAAATATTAGATATGGCATTGCTTGCTTTTTCACATTGCCTTAAGCATTCCCATACATGGAGCTAGAGACTAAGTAGACAAATTCATAGAGTTGTACATACCGTCTCCCTCTCTCATACATATGTATGTACACACATCTGCACATAGGTGCATGCATACAAAGAAGAGATAACAGTATTAATAGTTTACATATGTGTGAGAATTTACTTTTAAAAAACACTTTAAAATATAGCAGTTTATTCAATCGCCCTAAGAACTCTGTAAGCTAGATATATAAGAGCTTCTATGTACAAAAAAAAAAAAAAATGCACTGATTTTCATACACTTCTCTTGTTTAATTGTCCCCATATTTCAGATGAAAAGATGGAGGATCTGACAATTCAATTGACTTATTCAGCATCCCAATACCAAAAGGACAGTTTGGTGAATAAAAACCAGCACTATGGACTATTGAGAAGAACATTCCTCTATCACACCAGTTTTACTAATCCCAGAGCAAATTGTGAACTGTCTTTTACATAAAAGTTTACTCTGTCAGAGCAGCTTTTGCTAAAACAGTTGTTCTGGATTGCTTTTCTAATGCTAGAGCTAGATTTTTACAGGCTCATTTATGCCCACTATCCAGGCTTTCCCTTGAGTCACATGGCACCATTTATGACAAGCTAGTGAAGTCGGAACTACAAACTGGGTCACATAAGGTTCGACATATTGATCTTGACCTATTCGTTCCAGTGTTTATCCATAGTAGCATGACTTCTGATCAGTGGAGTAACACTAGGGCAATGGTTTGCATCTTCCTCCAAACATTTCACCCTCCCAATAGGATGGTAACCTCAATCCCCTGCTTTCCATTTCCTCTATTACAGTTGACATTATAGTTTCTCTTCAGTGTGATAAGATACTTGATCTCCCTTGTCTCCTTAATATACAGTTGGCAGGAACAAGAGAAATGTGACTGATTAGCCTAGTGGTTTAAGAACTGTATACTTCTGGGTCTCATTAATAGGACATCAGCCAAGAATTTCATTCACATATAGTTTAGACCAGTTGTACGTAATTTCAAGAACCTGCCACAGCCTGGAAGTTGTGAAAAACACCCTGGATTAAGCTGTTCTGTGAGGAAGGAATGAGAATCGCCCAAGATAAACTGCCGGTCCTGTAACTAAACGGTACAGAGCTTCTTGGGAGGATAAAAGATAAATGATTTCCTTGATTACAAATCTCTCACTCTTGCAGAAAACCTATTCTCCAACTCTGCGACCATGTTACTGGAGGAGCACCATCTGCCACTGGCTCAGCTCTAATGAAGAAAGAGTTCAATACAGCAGTGATGGATGCTCTCAGTGGCCCCATTCATCCTGGGGAAAGCTCTCTGACCAATTCCTGCAGCAGTGTGCCTCTCCTCTGCTGCTGTTGTTCTTTGTGGAAGGTGATTTTTCCTAGGCATAGGACAAGGGAGGGAATTCGAAGATGTGGTACCATTATCCTGCTGTTGGCCCCACAACCTACCATGTAGCTCTTGACATATCTGACAATTACTCTAGGACTCAGTTTATCCATAAAGTGGAGTTAACACAAGTCACCCAGCAGTTCTTAGTACAAAGTTAAATGTGCAGTGGCTATAAGGATCTGTACCTTCCTAGAAAAATATTACACTATAACTGTGGTTCTCCCTAAGGAAGACGTCTTCTTGTATTTAATTCTTTTTTCTGAAAGAGGAGAGTTGACATGGTATTGACTAGTAAAGTGAATTTAAATCCTGCATCCACAATCTGGGCAGTGACTCATAGCTATGCAGACTACCAACTGGGACTTTCTTTTAACATAAATTTAATAGTTTGTACACATGTAAATTAGTGATGCTTAAATTGTAGCTCTAACCCCTCTGTAGTAACTCTAACACATGTATTTCTCAAGCTAACTCATGGATGTACCATGAGTTAGGCCATTAGTGATGGCCTAATTTCTGGCCATCACTTCACCACAAATCAGCAAAGTCTCTCTAGCAGAAAAAGTGCAAAGGCAGAGAGAAGAGGCAAGAGGAAGCCAAGGAGAGCAAGATTAAAGGTACCATGATACTAGCAAAAACACCTTGAGAAAGAAAATTATGATTCTTTTTTCTCCACTGGTCTGGAAACAAGCACACTTAAATCATGGTTATGGTGAACATATTCTCCATACCAAAATTGTTGGGACAAATAGTCACACAAGGAATATTTGTGACATTTTTGAGGGTGAAATATGGTATTAGAGATATAGTTTGAGCCCTAAAATATGAGTGTTTAGAAGAAATCAATAGATTTGGAGTCAACAGTAAAGTGAATTTAAAAATGACACTGTCCAGAAAATTCAAAAATACATGTTCACTGAAGTCACACTCTCAGTATAAAATTATTATTTTATATCAGTGCAGTAGCGGGTAGAACTGACTGAAAGTCCTTAAATACTCAATCTCTTCAGGCATCAGTTTTCACAACTGTAAATTGAAGATGTATTAGATAATCTCTAAGGTTCCCTTCCTGAACTAATATTCTATAAATCTATAATTTATTTGCTATGCTATAACAGTCTTTATTCAAAAGTATAGAATGTACACCCTCCCTGCCGCACACACAGTCATTCACACACGGACACAAAGGTTTGGCATTTGTCATTATTGACTTCTATTATGGCAAGTATACACTGCTTTTTTCCTTCATATGTTGGTCTTTCAATAAGAAACACATTTCTGGGGCTTTGTCCATTGAGGTAATAGAATGGTGTCTAAATATTCAAGAAATAACCAGAACACGCACTTCCTTAGACCACTGGGCTCCTTGGGCATCACAATTCTCCATCTTACATGTCAGTTTGTAACTCCACAATGAAATGACAACAGCCAGTCTCAGATCTCCCCAGTTCCCAGAAGTTTAGCCAATGCCTGGTTTTATTGCCCTCTCTGTACTTTCTGGCAACAAAAATAAATAAATAAATAACAATATCACATACTTGTATCAGTAAATTAATATCTAACAGCTAAGTTGTTCTTTAAGTTTCTTAATTTCTCTAAGCCTCAGTTTCTCTAACTGTTATGTGGGTATAATGATAGTTATTTATCTACCTCATAAGGCTGTTCTATGGAACAAATGAAATATAAAATACTCTTTCTGGTATAAACGTTTGTTCTCCAAAGCTATTAAAACAAGCCCGGAACTCTGAGAGAGGCCTTTTCTTTAAGAGCTATTGATGTTTGTAACAACTCTCTCTCTCAGACAACCAACCTCCAGCTTCCCATTCTAAAACGAGAAAAAAAATTGAGTACTTGATCCGTAGTTTGTGAGATTCTGAATTGTTTTATTTTCTTCATAGGTTTTTAGTCTTAATGACTAAAATTAAACCGTAGTATTTTAAAATCAGAAAAAAAATACATTTAAATATTCGTCACCCCAAAGTCTTTTCTTCATCAGTGCCATAAAGCTCAAAATAAATTAATTCACCATAAATCATTAAAGGCCTCCTTTTAAACATAACTGCTAAATGGTAGCCATTTTATTTATTAACAACTTAGCAAATGAATAAAGTTTCAGGAATGTGAGGGCATATGACAGACTAGTAAATGTTGACAAGTGAGGAAATGGTGAAATAATATCCTGAGCAAAATGTCTTTCCTTGGGGAAGGTAGCTTTAGGAAAGGCACCATGGTAGAATGTTCAGGAAAGAGATATAGGGGTCCACAAGGAAATCCTAGGAGGCTGCTAGGAGAATAGAAGAAAGATCAGCTCCTGGAAGGAAGATAGAGCTTTGAAATCACATACATTATATGTTGTTTAGAACCAGCAACACATTGGTGGCAAATGGAATATGGTCCTGGTGACTGATTTCCAGGAAGCAAAGGCAACGGATGATGGCTTCACTCAAACTCTTTTGGTTTGATTTGGTTTGATTTTCTAAACAGAGCAATCCCCAAGACCAGTGTGTTGAAAAAAATATATATTACTTTCAACAAAACTCTTAAAAGTAAATATAAATAGTTATTGCTATTTTTTGCAAAGCATTAGAGCATCATGACAATAATTAAAAACATTTGCCTGAATTGCAAAAATACCATAACTTCTATATAAAAGTATTTGGGGGGTTTTCCTTCTTAATGAAAACATCTGTCAAAAGCTCTAGATGTCTGTTGTATACTATAAAAATTGTAATTCTGGGAGATAATGAAAATTAATCAAATGATTTGGCTTGAGGAATCCTGTTAAAAGATTGCACGATTCCTTTTAACATCTGATCAGTTCCTCTTCTCAACTTCCTTTCTAGTACATGAGGCCATTAATTGAAACACCCTTGCACACCGGCCTTATTCAGCGTAGGCTGACTGCACTCACTGCCCCAATATTACACATCTCCCTTTGGCAGTGCTCTTCTGCACTGCTGCTGACTTGACCATGCAACTTACCTCAGCCAGTGGAACAGCAGCAAACTTGATACAAGCAGTGATATACATGTTTCGGTTTCCCTTTTGCTTCTCCACCTTTATCTTACCACCACTCCTGGGCTACCTGCTGAAGGAGAAGACACGTGGAGTAGGTACATGTCTCTTGTTGCCCTAGCTGAGGTTCCAGACATGTGAAAGAGGCCAAATAAGATCAACAAAGACATCTAACTACCTATGGGCAAAAATAAGTATTTATACTTGATTCCCAGTGAATCACCTATAGTTTTGTTGCTCTTTGTTATGCAACATTATTGTCGTCTTAGAAAACTGACAAGGACCTTATGCTTAGTCTTTCTTTCGCTCTTCTCACCAAAACCATCCAGTCACAGTCCAACAAAGTCCTGCTGGATGCTGGCTAATTCATATAATTTTTAAAGTGTGTTATTAGAGAGGACAAAATTGTACCATTTTTGGTTGCTTTATTAGGAATTTTAGTGGTTTCAGGAGAACAGAATTTATACATTTCCCACTTGTGATATAGTAATACTGGACAGACCGCAGAAGATAAAAGTTGAAAGTAACTTTGCAATACTGAGCTTATTTTAGAAAGATATCCGTAAGTAAAGAAAAGTGGCCCAGTCAGTCTGTGAGAGGAAGGTATCAGACAAGAACTGATGTCAGGGAGGCCAACCTGGAGGGATAGTCATCCTAAGGTGAGCAGGCACCACATGGTTGGCAAGATTCTGGGTGTAAACTAAATTCAATTACCCAGAAATAATGACGGTATTACAAAGAATGAAAGCAAGTAACAAGACTGTGTTTCCAAGAGTTTGGCCAGGCAGAATCCTCAGCCCTGGAGTTACCAGAGTCAGAGATTCAGTTTTAAGGCAACGTAAAAGGGTAATTTAGGCTTAACTGGCATCTTATTGACAACAAAGCAGAAACCGAGTAATTAGAACCAATAGAAAGTCAGAGCATAGCCAAAACACAAAAGAAGGTGAATTTGATGCCGAACACCCTAAGTATTGAAGTCAGACAACTTTTCTTTCTTTAGCCTTTGTTGGTTTAGAACAGGAAAAAAAAACTGTAGAAACTAAGTGTCTTGCCCTAGGCTTGAAAAAGTAAATCAATATGCCAATTTAGTATGTTTGAATTTTTTACATTAAAAAATTATTGATTTCAAACGTCTACATGATTTTTTAAAAAATACAGTCAATAGAGGAATTAAAGCATTTTCCAAATTGTATGTAACTTGAAGTGGTACTTATATAAAGTCTAAAACAGTTAGAACAATTATTCAGAAAATTCAGAGTTTTGAAAACTTTTAATTAATGAAAAAAGCTCTGTTTTGGCCTAAACTATTCCAGTTGACTACTTAAATTGATCAAAGTCATCAATCATTGCTCATCTTTATTCTTCATTTTGCCTATGTACATAGTTTATAACAACTCCACACTAGCAAAAATCCTCCTAACGGTTACCCTAATTACAGTCAACGAGCTCCAAAAACCAACACTGGAGTCACGGCAGCCAGGCTTATAATTTAATACCTTCAAGCCTTCCAAAATTGAAGGCAAATTTAAATCTAAAGTAAAAATACAGCTCCTAGTAGTGCATGTGTGTGTGTGTGTGTGTGTGTGTGTGTGTGTGCACGTGCGCGCACACTTTACTGCAATGCATTATACTAGGGATGTACAGTGTATCTTGCATAAAAGTTCCATGAAAACTGTATATCTGATTCATATTAGTTTTCCTTCATAAACTAGGCTGCAGAATGATCTAATTACATTACATACTTTGGAATATTAGTTGTTATTTGCTCCTGTTTGTTTTACTCTGAAGTCTCAAACATATCTGTCAGTTTTATCTGCTGTGGGCAAATACAGCGTGAGGCACTCACTCAACTCAGCAGTTTAGACTGCAAGAGAAGCCAAGAGGAAGCTTACTAATGTAGATGAGAGTAACAAAATCAGAGAACATGATTCCATTCCATGAGAACAAATTTATTTGAATTCCCTTGCCACTCTTGAAGTTAATATTTCTGCTCTAAGGAAGGCTCAAGGAAAATCTGATATGATGTGTTCTAAAATTGACAACATGGAATCCAGAGATTCATTTCTTCCTCAATTGAAGTTCCTAGCAAAAGATTTTTTTCCTCTTATTCTTTACATAAGCAGACTGGTTGGATGGTGATCACATCCCAGAAAACATCAGAGGAGTCAAGTAAATGCAATTGTTAATTAAATGTAACTTTTCTGGTGACTGACAATACTACTGTTTAGAGACAGGAAGAATTAGGTTCTCCCATGGCTGTATTCATGATTCCAATCTTCCTTGCCCCTTAAGCAGCCATATTTTTGATAAACTCCCATGCTACAGATAATCTTGATGCTCATTATTGTCCATACATTCAAAGTCATGCCGTGGCTAGCTTCCTCTAGCTAGGACTCTCTTCACTTTTGTATCTGGTGATGCCCACCTGGACACAGACTGAATGAGCCAGAACTTTGCTCTTAACTTTTGGTTGAGAACCCTTCAAAACTTATGATTGGACTTTGTTGTTCTCCCTTCTTCATTGTTAGCCCTCTTTTTACTATCAGCACATGATGCTGTCAGTATCACTTGGGGCTGCTGTAAATGCTTCACTGCATTCAAAGCTATGAATATCTGGAGACTTGAACGAGACATAGTTTGGAACAACTCCACACCAGCAAAATATTTACAACCATGAAATCTAGTTTGAGTTGAGTAAAGGACAGCAGAATAGACATCTCAAAATGATCACATAATACCCAGGATAGTCAAATGTCTTTGGGGCAGTACACCATCCTTTGCCTTACAGATCATGACTAGCGATGCTATCTCTAGGTGAATCTGAGGACTCCACAGCCGTCATCACACTGCTCACATTCCTGAGCATTTGGCCATGGCTGAAGCTCTTTGAAAGAATTACCATTGCTTCTCAGCATCCTGCATAAGGCAGAACATAGTAGGAGCTCAATAAACATTTGTTGATTTAGTTCTTTTCTTTAAGAAATCCATCATCATCAACTCACATATACACAATTTTTCAGTTTGATAGATTTTTTTCTGAGTTGTTTGGAAATAAAGTCTATTATTTTGTTTTTATTAGAAAAGTAATATGTACTCATTATAGTAAATCTGCAAAATATAAACTTTCAAAGGTGCACTCTTGTGTATTACTTACTTTTTGCATTAATATGTTGTTAACATCTTGACGTGTCATGTCTTCTACAGTGCTGTTAACGGCTGCATGGTATTCCCTTTCATAAAATATCATTGGTTTTTTATTCAATTATTGGTTAGCGAGTAGAACAGTGAGTGTCTCAGAACAATAGTTTAATGTGGATTTTTGGATGAATAAATAAATTGATATTTAGTTTTTATCTATTTTTCTCTATTAAAAATAACACTGCCATAAACCTGTTTGTTGTTAAATCTTTGTGCACCTACATAATTCATCCTTTGGATGAATTCTTAGAACTTAAAATGTTGGTCAAAGTACAAAAGTGGTGGATTTTAATCCTATTACTATAAAATTCTCTAGACACTGCCAAAGACCACCCCCCCCACACAGAAACAGTTTGCATTACTCAAAGCTGACAACTATTTGCTTCCCTAAGGTTAGCCTTTCAACAACAAAAACAAATTAGTTTTTTCTTCTCTTGCTCTACAAGATCCTAAACCTACGTAATTAGGACATATTTATTACAAAGACATCTATCTATTAGTCTTGAAATCAAATGGTTCAGTGGGAAAATCATTTAGTTTGATTCACCAGGAACCAAATAGGAATAATTATTGGGTGTGTGGTACTGTCCAGCTACATAAACGATTAAAATGGATGCTGATGAATGTTTTGTCTCAGTCTAATTTGCCCACATAGGTAATGGTTTGTTTTAGCAACCCCTGCAAAAGATTGACTCTAACTGCTGTGTCGAGGTCATCCTACGGGCCACTGGCTTCCATGAACTGAACAGCATCATCTATTTCATCTACCTGCCTTCATACAGAACTGCATTTAAAATTTGCTGAACAGGACGTATCCTGATGTAAAAAGTTTTCCTGCAAGAAATTGTAGGGGACCCTCGCAAGGAATTAGAAGACAATATGCAAATCGAGTACACGTAAGTGGTCTAAACTTCATTGAGGCATACTTGCAAACACAATATTTAATTGCAAACTTTTCCTTTGTGTGGCACTCACATGATTGAAAAATAAAATCCTAAATATCTGGAAATCCCATTAGTGAAGTGGTTCTCAGTATCCTGAAAATCCCTGCTGCAAACTAACTCAAGCTCAACTGCATTTCTCATTTTTCTATATACTTTGAAGTGTATATTAGAGTTGTTCTCTTAACATCATTGTTTTCTAAAATCTATGTGACCACTGAGATCATTCACTTCAATTAGATAGTTTGTAAAATGGGGCCTTTAAAACACATAAAGTGATCATTTTCAACTAGCATTACTGAGATCGCATTTAAGCTCACAGCATCCAGAACCAAAGGTAATTTAACACATTCTCATTCCTTCTCCCACTTTCATCATGCTGCTACTTTGTTTTTTCATTACAAGACTTGTTGACCCAGAAGGTTTTTTTTGTTTGTTTTTTGTTTTTGAGTAGAGAAAATCTTCACAAAAATAATAACTCTAAAATTACCAAATGTCATTCTGGAAACTATTTGATCTTACCATGAGAGAGACACATCAAAGGATGATAGCCCATGCTTCGCAGGGTAGCAACTTCTGGGAACAATTATTTCAGATGTTAAAAAGGGGAGATATGGAGGCTGAAAAAAGGAATTGTTTCTCTTTCAATTATATGTCATTCATAACTGAATGTATGTATTGAAAGATATTTTTAAGTGTGCAAAATTTTATTCCTACAGAGACATTGTATCATTTAATTAATGAATTGAATGTGATATATATGGTCGGATCATTTAAATACCTATGGCTACAATAAAACACACGCATTATTGAAATGCTACAAGATGGTAATTGTACATTTCATCTAGAGAATACCCACATTGCCAATGGAAATGCGACCTGTATTTTTTAAAATTTGAAAATACCCCCCTTTGACCTATAAATGTGTCTTCAGACAAATCAGTTCAAAGTAGAATCGAGAATAAAAATCAAACAATATATACTAGTTTTCAGATTTTTTTATAACCCTTAATGAGGTAGGTAGCCTTATGAACTGTTTTTTTTTTTTATTTTTTTAATTAAGTTTATTGGGGTAACAGTTAATACAATTATATAATTTTCACATGTACATTATAATTTTACATCTGTATATTCTATTGTGTGTTTACCACACAAACTCCAATTTCCTTCAGCTACCATATATTTGATCCCCTTTACCCATTTCACCCTCTCCCTAACCCCTATATTTAACCTCCTTTATCCTTCTACCTGCCCCCTCCTCCTTCATCCCCTACCCTCTAGTCCATTGGCCATGTCCATGAGTCTCTGTTTGTTTGTCCTATTCCTTTGTTGCTTTTAGGTTTATATCTCACATATAAGTGATATCATGTGATTTTCAACTTTTTCAGTCTGGCTTATTTTGCTTAGCATGATTATCTCGAGGTCCATTCATGTTGTCGCAAATGGCAATATTTCATCTCTTCTTATGGCTGAGTAATATTCCATTGCATAGCTATACCACAGCTTCTTTAGCCAATCATCTATTGTAGAACACCAGTTGCTTCCATGTCCTGGCCACTGTGAATAATGCTGCTATGAACATCGGTGTGCAAATATCTTTATGAATATGATTTTTTAAGTCTTTGGGGTAAATACCCAGTAGAGGGATCACTGGGTCATATGGTAGATCAATTCTTAGTTTTTTGAGGAATCCCCATACTATTTTCCATAGTGGCTGTACCAATTTGCAGTCCCACCAGCAGTGTATAAGGGTTCCTTTTTCTCCGCATCTTCTCCAGCATTTATTACTTGTCCTGTTGATTATAGTTATTCTAACAGGTGTGAGATGGTAGCTCATTGTGGTTTTGATTTGCATTTCTCTAATAGCTAGCAAAGTTGAGCATCTTTTCATATGTTTGTTAGCCATTTGTATGTCCTCTGGGGAGAAGTGTCTTGAACCGCATTTTATATGTGAACAAACTAAGACATTGAGTAGTCAAATAAATTGCCTAAAGTGATGGAGAAAGATTTAAACCTAGATTAGTGTACCCCTAACCACCAGACAATAAAATTAAAATTTGATCTGTAATTTGATTAATTGTTTTTCCATTAACCAATTGCTAAATGAAGTCACTCTTATTAGTGCTGCAAAGATTAAAACTGCCATTGTGACCTTGGGCATGTCACTTTAGCTCCCTAAGTCTTCTTAACCTTATTTCTAAATGGGGGTTGTAGATATCTATGTGTTAGGACTACCAGATGATTTTAAAGATATTTTCCAGGTCTGGAGATCTTTGGTGTTGTAATATTAAAATATATCAATTATTTGAATAGTCATTTTATACAGCTGAATCATTGAATCTGTCTACATATTATTGTTTCCATTTTTCCATCATGTTGAGCCATGATTTCAGATAATATAAAGTTTTATAGGTTACCATTATCTACTGTCACAACAAAGTATTAATATATTATGTCATATTGTGGAGATGCCAAATTAAGTCAATAAAATAAATTTGAGCCACAATCAAAGAAATCATTAAATATGGATAGCCTAAAATACATCCCAGTGATTATAGATTTTGCCAGTAAATGATTTGCTTCAAAGAGAAAACATGGAATTCATAAAACTCTATAAACTCCTCTTAAAATATGATGGAAAACTTTATTTTCCCAGAACTGCCTTGTGAAATATTTTCTAATTAAGAAAATTATTGTATTAGTCTGTTTTAAATGAATCGTTTTCTTACTGAAGTAGGTGAAACTAAGAACAAGTTGATATCTGTCCTTCAGAGCTGGAAACTGCTTTCCCATCACCCCTCCTAGTGGGTAGAAGAATAAGGAGAGGAGATTTGCTGCATTGTTCAGTGTTTAGTCCAGTACCCCAGGACACATTAGTGACCAAATCTGGAAATAGAATCCTAGAAACTTCTGATCTTTCTCAACAAAAATAAACATTACCAGTAACATTTTTCCCAGTTGCTTTTTAAGAATAGATAACTCATGCACAACGTCCCTCCTTCCAACCCCCATACAAAAACACATTTCATCATACATGGGTTAAAAGTATGAAGTCTTGAAACTAACAAAATGTTTCACATATCAAACAAACTTGTTGTCAACTGAAAATCTTACAAGCGGCAGCAAAATGAGATGGCCTTCCAGATCTTTTGTAAATGCTTCTCCTTTCATTACCATGTCTGAAAAGGAATGTCATTTGTCTCCTGCATTTCCTTCACTTCTCTCTTCCCCACTGAGCTTCTAGAATTGGCCAATAAAGATGAGAAAGCAGGAAGGAAAAAATCAGGGGAGAAGAAAATTCCTTTTTCCATATCAAGATTATAATTATGAAGCCTTCATAGATAGAGACTGAGAGTTCAGGCTACAGATCAGACTGATCTTAAATCTTGGCTTTTCTCTGCCATTTTCCTAGCTACATGACCTTGGGCAAGATTTTTAACCTGTTTAAACCTCAGGTCCTTTATTTGTAAAAAAAAGAGTAATAATATTGTTAATAAGCAGCTGAAAAGATAAATTAAGATAACATATAAAAGCTAGTACAATGTCTGGTACTTAAGTTACCGATATTAATTACAAAGTTGCTTAAGATTATATATTGTCACGGATGTTGTAGGTCACTGTTTATTCTATTCCTTTTGAGTAAACAACGATTTAGATTCAGGTTTGTTTAGAAAGGCCACTGCCCTCATAAGGAATGAACATTGCAGGCCTGCCTTATATTACCAATAATGTAACAATTTTATTAGTTTCTTAGGGCTGAGATCACAAAGTGCCATGAAGTATGTGGCTAAAAACACAGATTTATTCTCTTACAGTTCTGAAGGCTAGAAGTCCAAAATCAAGGTGTCATATTGCATCAGAATATTGCATATTTGATTGCAAATATTGCATATTTGTTGACATCTTCAACAAATCTATTTCTAAATAAAGTCACATTCTAAAACACTGAAAGTTTAGATCTTCAATATATCTTTTTGGAGGACACAATTCAGCCCTCATCAATATCTCTCATCTCGACCAATGCAATGGTTTCTTTTAAAGGCCTTCTTGTTCCACACACACCACCATTCCCCACCAACACATAGAGAAGTTCATATACTCTAGTCCAAACAGAGCAGCAAGAGAGGATTCATTAATAATGTGGATTATAGCAGATATTATAAATCCATTTTTAAATACTGTTAATAAGCACCGAATGTAGGCAAGCTGTGTTCAACATTTTAGACTTCTCTCTGGGTCATGCTGATGAGTTAGTAAACTGTCATATTCTGATCGATTCATCTGACAATAAGCTCTCATTTCTACTTCAAAGCAAATAAGATAATAAGCTCTGAACAGGACTTCTACTGGGAATATGGCCATTTTGGGGACCAAATGCATTCCATAATGAGGTCTTTTACCAATTCTTGTGTTTTAAGAACGCTTGGCAAATATTTTGTTACTTTCATGTATTTAAAATTCCTAATGAGAACTAATTATTGGCAACTTAATAAATGTATAGGGCCGCTGAAATGTTGTGACTTTTTAGTTGAAATGTTGTAGCATCATCTTATAAATGAACTTTAAAAAGAAACCTTTTAAAAAGTACCCATAACTCTATAAAATGTTAGTTTTATTTAAAAAAAAAATAATAATAACCTAAGAAAGATCCTAGCATTACTTTGTGTCAGAAAGTTTAAAGAAACAGCTTCTAAAACAAGTGATGTATTAATATTTATCCAGGAACTATTGCTCAAAGAATCTGTTCGGCCTAAATTCACCAACACACATCAGTTCAGATATACAGAACCAAGTACAGGCTGCTCTAAACTGTGTACACTCTGGTCACAGATTCAAAGATGAAGCATTTAAATTCTGCAAGAGAAAAGGCTCATCATGTTAAAAAAAAAAAAAATGCTACTCAAAATCCACAGCAAGGAAGTTCACAAACTGTCATGGTTTCAAGTGATTTTAATTAGTGATGTGTCACTGAAGCACAAGAATCGCTTCATATTCAGCAAGTCCAAAGTCTTCCTCATCACAGCAAAACTACTCCTAAATGTCTATACAATGAAGAGTTAGTGCCTTGCAAATTATTTTCTCACAAGGCTCATTAATAAACTAATTATGGAAACCACGATATAGATTTTAATTTTAATAAACTCACTGTTGATCCTTCTGTGTTGAGATTGGTCAAATTTCCGTCTGCATAGAAGTTATACATAGAGTCAAACAGAAAACTGCCTGGCAATATCAACAATACTAGAAATCTGTAACATATATTAGGTGCTTAGTATGTGCTAGACAATATTCTAGGGCTTTACAAGTATTTTAATCCTTACAACAATGTACTGAGATGAGTACTATTATAATCTTCATTTTACAGATGAGCCAGCTGAGCTGCCTGAACCCAGGCATTCTGGCTCCAGAGTCTATAGACCCTTAGACATTATAGTATCTTGCCTCCGAGAATTATTTTTCACAGCACATATACTTTTACTATATCTATTAGGCATCTTAACTATAAAATATCCAAGAAATAATTTTTTTTCTTTCCCATCACTTACTTCTCCTGTAATTTTTCTCACCTCTGTGAGTGGTATATCAATCTCTCTATTTCTCGGGCTAAAAACTTGAGAATGATACATGAATCCTCTCTTTCTCTCACACTGCCAATCTATTAGCATATCCGGTCAGCTCTCCCTTCTAGATATTTTTAGAATCTAATCACTGCTTCCTAATTTTACTCTTATCATCCTCATTCAAGTCTCTACCATCTTTCACCCGGACCATTGCAGAGTCCTCTTCAAAAGCCTTTCTGCTCTACATACCCTGGCCCCAATACGTATACAAGCATCCATACTCTAGTCTTAACACTGAAGCAAGAGAGGGCTCTTTAAAACAAAAGCACAGATAGTGACCAACCTCTCAAGTCAAACTCACCAAAGTTCTCACACCATTGTAACAGATGACCAAACTGTGCTCCAACTGAGAGACAAACTTCTCTTGTTCCTTGAGTCCCATCTCCTTTCACTAATCCAAGGACTTTGCTCCTATAATTATCCATGCTCATAGATTATCAGTTTGTCTTCCTCTCCTAGATCTTCCCCATCAGCATAAAAAGAAGCTGTGCTGAGTAGTTCTTTACCTACCATTGTTCTTTTCGTATTCAATATACCTTTAAAGTGCTGTGCATAGTCATTACATTAAATATTGTCTCCCAATCACTGTCTAACTTCTGACTCTTTCTTTAATTTGCATGGGACACATCACTATATGAAATTCAATTATATAAACACTATTTATCAGCTTGCTTATTGCTTGTCTCCTTCTCTAGATTATAATCATCATAAAACAATGTCTCTGTAGTTCATAGCTATTTCCTGAGTGTCTGGAATAGTGACTTGTGTACAATAGGCACATAATAAGATCTTGGAATAAATTAATAAATGAGGGAGTAAATGGATAGATCATGCTACTCCTTCCATATTTGTTTTCTTTGCTATAAAAGAAACTAATCATTTGGGATAAGGGCCTTAGCAATATCAAACACATTTTTTGGACTGTGCATCTAACATTCTTATTTTAATGTATATTAGTATATTCTATTAGTTTATTAGACATCATAATAGCCGCTATTTATGCCTACCACTATTTCATATAAATGCACCAAGTAGAGTAATACACCATTACTCTACTTATCTCTATGAATTATTCACTCTATATCCAAAGAGTAGGATCCACTGTCTTCAATTTCCCCTGCAATCAATAATCAGTAACCTGGTTTCCTTGAACTCTCTCTATTACCTTTTGAAATCACTTTAAATTTACATTTTATTATCTATGTTGCTGTAAGCCCTTTTGGCAAAGATTTCAAGAAAACAAATTTATATATTTAAATCAATGTACTATCTCTTTTCAAAATCTCTCTATTGTTAACCTCCCAAACCTGCTTAACAATTATATATACCTGTAAATGTGACTTAGTGCCCTTTTCTTCCTCAGACTACAAAAGCAATTACACTTGTAAAACTCTATTGCAAAAAAACTAATCACAATAAATGGAATAAAATGTTATTCTGAATGACAGAACAGAGCTTTTAAAAACATCAGTATTCACACGACAAACCCCAATTTGCTGAGCCCACCAACAGGTTTCAGAGTTCTCCCTACAGTGTTGACAAACACAATTGCTGAAGCTGCTGTGAAGTAAAAAGGAAAACTTGAAAAGAGGCTGGAAGAAGGCATGTAATAATAGTATTTGCAGTTTATTGCTTTCCAATAAAAATAATCGCCAGTTATACCTGCAAAGTCACAGCTGAAAAAGCCATGTTGCCCCATATGATTTTACTCTGGGAAGCCTCATGGAGAGTCATTCAAAGAGCAAAGGGAGAATCCTGCCTTTCCCTCTTGATCTACAGAGAAGTAGTATTGAGTCTTCCAAGGAAAGAAGTGCCTATTACCTAGAATCTGCTCAAGAGCCATAGGAAAAATAGCAAGACAGCGATGTTTCATGTATAAGGCTGAAGCTTCTGGGGTGTTCCTTACAAGATGAATAAGTTCTGGAGCTCTGCTGTACAGCATAGTGCCTGCAGTTGGCATTACTACGTTGTACACTTAAACTTTTGTTAAGAGGGTAGATAGATCTCATGTTAAATGTTCTTACCACATATACACAAAGGGACACATGGAAACTTAAATAAGTAAATAGATAGTTGGAGATCATAGATGATGAATGAATGAATGATAGATAGATAGATAGATAGATAGATAGATAGATAGATAGATGATAGATAGATAGATGATAAATAGACAGACAATAAAATTGAATTTCTACTTGAGTGGAAAATATTGTTTCTAAACCAAACTGCTTTCTCAGAAGCATCAGTGACAAAACATCTCAACTGAAAGTCAGGGTGCTCATTCATGGAGCCAGCTGAGAAGATTAAATCCACACTCAATATGTAATATGAGAAGTCTATTGGGACACTGCCATGTGGCACTCACAAGAAAGAATGAAGAACAGAAACTCTTATATATCACCCCCTTATAGAGCTATTGAATCCCTGAAGATGGATTCAGGCTGCCTACGGCAGTGGGCTTGCTTGCCTCTCCCCTGAAGTGTTCATGCACTGAAAGAAAGAATTAGTTTACAGAACAATCTGTCTTTAATATAGGCCATGTATCAACACACAGTACTATAATTCTGGAAGAGGAAGAAACAAGCTCATTATTTTTCAGGCAGTTACATGACTGGATATTCTGGCTCTCTGAAGTATTTAATGGTTAAAATACATATCTTCAAGTTCTAGGGCAGTAATTTTCAAACTACGTTTCCCAGAGATCAAGGGTTCAGGGGATTTCTTTTAGGTTCCCACAGGGTAAGAGTTCATCAAGAGATAGGGCTCAGAGCCTTTTTCCAATTCCTTCTCTCTGGGCAGTCTCATCTATCTGTAAATATTGGGGCTTTTGAGCACATTTTTTTAATGTGAAAACCATTATTTAGCAATTTGTGTAGGAAAGAGTAAACTCTTAGCACTCTACTTCTTCCAGATGGAAGTGGCCTCCCTTAGACACACAGTATCTTACCTCAGGGAGCTCTGTGGAGATGAATATATTTAGATCTAAAGACAATTCTGAGATCTTAAGCAAACAAAAAGAAATGGAAATATTTATGTGATTTTTGTTACGTAAGATGCCATATTTTCTTCTTATGCTAAATATATAGTTAGATTGAATAAAAGTAACAAAAATTCTTGGGACAAACTGGGTCATCTTAGACATCAGCTTTGTAGAGAAAAGACAAAGAATGCCTGGACTGAAAGCATATTACATCTCTGCAAAGTGGGTTACCTGGTTAGTAAACTGGTTAGTAAAGGACCTGATGACCTGTACAGTTATTTCCAAGCATATTAAGGTCAGGTTGGCTCTTCACTACAAGCAAAGAACTTCCAAGGCCACATTCCTCCCCTTGGCCCTTATTCTAGTCAATGTTCAAGGCACAGCTGACCATTCTCCTCCTGAGGCCTCAGATAGCACCCTCTTCTGTTTCTCACCTTACCTGTCCCTCTACTTCTTTCCAGCCTTCTTCACTTTCTTCTCTACTTGTCTCTACAAGATTGTGCTGTCTTGCCTAGAAGCAAGGGGAAACAGGATTTAGTTAGAGAAAGGATCTCCTTTAACCTGTAGCCACTAACGAATAGAGCCAGAGGAAAACCAATACAGCCAGAGGGAAAATATCAAGATCCAAAAGAGAGACATGGGTCCATATGAGGGGTCAGGGGTCTGACTTTGAGCCAGGGAAGGATGGCCAGTGAAATGAAAGCCCAAAGGGAATAGAAAGGATAGTGAGAACCTGCATAAACAGGTGGGTAGGGTATATATAATAAGGCTATAAGTTGGAGGCCATAGGTTGTCCATAACATATGTTACCTATTCTAGGCTTCTTACATATAGTTGATGCATAACCATTAAAAGGCCTGGAAAACACAGCACATATGTGCCCTAAGATTCTATCTTCATGTCTGTCTGTTCCCTTCTCATCCTATGTTTTATTTCTTGCAATTTAATTCACTCTCATGTTTTAATCTACAGCCTCACATATCCATTTCAACCCCAGGACATCTAACATTCTTTAAGTATCAACAGTCACTAATATACAATTTCATTTATTCTATTTTTAAAATCCTTATAAGGTAAAAATTAACAAGAATTATTGACCAGTTATCATGATATCAAAGAAAAGATGTATTCTAAAATTACCCAAAGTTTTAAATCTAAGATATTTGATGAAAAAGATGAGCGATGTATCTGAAGTGGTAGACACACATTTCTAACTTATTATGACATCTTTATCTTCCCAGATGTTGCTCAAGGACTTAAATTTGTACTGAAATTGTAACTATGGGAAGATTGAATTTTTAGGAGAGACAAAGTACACATGAGGACCATGTGACACATCATAGTGAAGATATGCAGTAGACTACAGTGTTTAGACAGGCATGACTAAAGGTACAAATTTGAGAATCATAAGCATATATGTAACAGCTTAAACTAAGAAACTGGATAAAAGTACCCAAGAAGAAGGCATAAGAGGTGAAGGAGAAGAACAAATAGACATAAAGACAATCTTGGCAGAACATGTGAGTACTCTATTATTGGCTACACTGTGTCTCTTAGAACACAGTATGATAGTCACAGGGCAATGGCTTCATCTGTAAAATTAGAAAATGTTCAGCTAGTCTGCATGTCCCTAGACTGTGTTCTAAAAGGAGTACTGGGTAAGAGAAAAACAAAGATAGGAGCAAAACAATCCAACATTTGTCAAAATCTCTTTGATGTTCAAGAAAGCTGAATGAAGAAAACTACTGTTCAGTTTGGGCACCTATTTCAAAAGAGTTTTGGCTTATCTAGGCAGAATGTCAGTTAAAGGACCCACTTGGCTTTGAGGTTCACAAATATAGTATCTATAAAAAGCTGTGCAATAAACATGCATAATAAATGCTCATGGAACGAGAACACTACAAATTGTTTCCCACTGCTACTATGAAAATTGATCAAATTGTTTCTTGCATTTTTTTTTGCAACTATATAAAAATGCAACAGGTAGTTTTCAAGTAATTTCCATTCAGATTTTTTATAGCAGTTTATTTTCCCTCCAAGTGAACTTTCTTCATTATCACTTATTGTTATTGACGAATCGTTAACTTTGTTTTGCGATGCTCTCTAGGTTTAGGTGTTAAGTTTGGGGAAGTTGATCTCCACAGTTCAAAATTATAGAATGTGCAGTATATTTAAAGAAACAAGTGTTTAATAGTTATGGAAACAGCTTTTTCTATAATTGCTAACCCCATACCTTCTTGACCAACATTGTACATTATTTGTTCCTAAAAGAATGTTTTAGGCTGAGATTTGAATGAAAACGTAAGAAGTGATTAGATTCATGTTCATCCTCTGCCAAAGCTGACAATTTCAGAATTAAAATTGGAATCTGTCTTTGCTCTCAAGTTGGGTCCTAATGCTGCATAATTTAGTGCACTAGTTTTTTCCTAACTTTCAAATTACAAAATGGAACATTGGCACGCAAAGGTCATCTTGGCTAGCCACTTTTTCAGAAAACATGGCGTGGTGACATTTGAATTCAACCTTAAGTCTACTGAACTACTCAGTCGACTTACTTTGACAGATTTGAGTATGATAGATGCAGATTTCCATCCAAAAGGTTTGGCTAGGCCTCAGCAGTAATACAACCTTTCTTAAAGGTTATTTTTAACCACTTGCTAAAAATTCCTGAAGGAAAAAATGTGACGTGCCCTTTAGTAAAATGAATACAATAACATACCTACAATTGATACCACTGCAGTCAAGTCTGGACAATTGCCTGAGTGAGAAGCTACTCCTTAATAGCTCAGGGGCTGTTCAGCTCTGGCCCAGCACCTTGAGTAGGGGCTTAAACTAAAGATTATGCAGAAACTGCGCTACACTCTAATTCCGAAACAAAGAAAGAGGAAGGAAAAAAAACCTCCAAGGTAATTCTTACAAACCCTCCATTATATTGTCAATTAACTCTGATGCTGTTTTTATAAAGTCAAATCAAATATAATGCAATAGATTTATTCATTAGGAATCCCATTGACTCAGTGAAGGTTAATCTAACAGTTAAACATTGTGTGGTTTTATTTTCAAAAGACTTTAATATGATTCCATCTCTGAGAGATAAGGTAGAATTAAGAAGTATAGCAATCAGCACATTGACTAGACCAGCAAACTTAGCACCACTACATTTGAGATAATAACCTAAAATTATTTCCCAAATAAGACTCTATGTACTTTTAGAATTCGTTAGTGATTGGTTAAGAAAAAAAGGTTGTACAAATATAATTAATCTTCTGGCTCATGAAGTTTTGGTAATGCAGATTACATTATGACAGCTTCAAAGCTAATACATTGCCATTTTTAATTCACAACTGAAAGTGTATTATTCCAGTGTTCTCCAGTTATTAAGATAATAAGAGTAATTAGCAGCAGCGCCATGCTGGCTACACATGGTTTGGACTGTGTTTCTGGGTTTGGGTGAATGGGTGGCATTGATCAAAGCCTTCCCCATGAATCCCTGTTCCCTTACCACTTGGCAGCTGTGGATACAGGCAATCACGGGAGACAGCTCTGAGGAAGAAGCAAATCTCCTGGGAGGATTTCCCTCACTCCTTTAAAGCAGAATTAGAAACCGAAGACACAACCCTGTGGCAATGCTTAGAGTGGGATGTAAACTAAAACTGTAAAAGAGAGCTACCAAGTGACATTATCCTTCTCTGAAATCAAGGCAACACTTTTGTTTAAAAGCCCTTTAATATTTTTTCAATGTTTCTACTAAAAAAAAAAGTTAACTATTTTATTTCATTTCTTTTTAAAAAAATATTAGGTATATTTTATCTGTTACTTTACAAAAAGGAAAATATTTCTTCAAGCCAATTTAGCTAGTATAAAAAGCTAGAAAACAAATACTATGTTTTGAGATGTCCATCGCTCAAAAAAACCCTGATGATATCTTTTTGTTTAAGCTAAATATGCAAATGTTAAATTGGTTATTTTTTTATAATCCATTTACTATTGGCCTCTGTGAGAACTCTAAGCTTAAGCCTTCCTCAGGAAAATCGATGTTGTGAAATACATGATGTGTGAGAACCCAGTTAAAATTCTATTATTAATATCACTGTTCCCAGCTTTATTGATTAAACAAAAATGCCTAAAAGAAAATTTAAAGATAGAATATCCTCACTGGATGTTTGTAAATCAGTTCCTGTCTCATTCTTTAGATGCATGAATGTAGAACTTTAAACAAGGGGAGAAAAACTAATCAGGATAGGATATCTGATATGTTTTAACATATAGGAATACAGTGAGTAACCTTTTTTTATGGATTTTTCTAAAACACAAAGAGCGTGTCTTCAAATATATTAAATCCTGTCAATGTGACTCTGTCGTGACATCTCGGTTAGCACACATACCTTTACTTCTAAAATGACCATTGTGCATGTAGGGCTCCATGATAATACCCAAGTGCACAACATCACCAAAAGGCATAAATACCCTTGACTCTAAATTAAGTTCTAAGTGCACAAGGACTGTGACTACCAGATATGAAAATTATTATAAATACACTGACTCTGGGCTGTAAAGAAATTGAGTTGGGTTCAAATAATATATCTAAAAAGTAACACTTTAGTAAGCATTATATTTAAAATCTGGACATAATCTTGTAGTTTTTGATATAGTGTAAAATTTCATATTTTGCCCATTTAAATTTCTCCGACTGACATTAAACTACATAAGATATACTATAGATATGGATGGATAGATGAATGAATGGGTGGATGGATCGATACCCCATATATGCAAAACAGATTATGAGAAAATTGTATTAAGTAAAAAAAAAAAAAAAATGCCAGGCCCTTTTTCTAATAATAGGTGAGCATTGCAATAACAGCGGAAAGATGAAGGTAGAAATCCTTTCTCTTGAGGGATAATCTTACATTTTTAGGCTGGGAACTCAGGGAAGACATTATAGCTGTTTGATGATCGTGAAGTCTCTAAGTGTGAGACCAGGCTAGGAAGAGGACATCATGAATCTCCGTGGATCAGGATGTCACAAACCTCCAGGAAGATAGATCACCTTGAATCCAGAGAGAACTCACAAAGTTCTGCTCTTGTAGACCTTGATCTCCAAAACCCTACACTATCACTGGGCTCACCATCTCACATAAAAAAAAAAAAAAAAAAAATTGCATCCCAGAAGCATCAATACTTTAAAGTCTTTAAGTGGAATTCCTAGCCGAGAATTTAGCACACGGGAGAAAATGAAATCTCGAACTGATATGAATAGACCAGAAAACTCCTGGTAATGATAACCACAATACAAGTGAGAAATGAGTGCTTTCGCCAGATCATATGTCAACTACTTTCCTCAGTACTTTATCATGAACAACAGACATACTGTGTTGGTGATGTTCTCAGGTACAGACAGCAGTTGGGTTAATTATGCTTCCTAGTACACAGGGCATTCTGTTCATCAATGGTTGCAAGATTTCTCTCTTGTTTCACTTTGTTTTTGCTCTCTTGTCTGTGTTCTCACCCCAATTCCATTCCCTCCCAAAGGATACCTACTTCTAATGTGTTTTGAGATAGATCCTTAAATATGCCTGTATCCTTGTAAAATTCATAGTCCTCTGTTTGTGTTGTTAATTTACATAAGAAGTCTTGTGCAATGAATTCCCTGCTGTTTTCTACCTTTTCATCTCAGCATTATGTTTTTAAAATCCATTCATGTTGCTGAATGTACAGTCTGTCACTGTAATGCAAATTGGCTCATATACAAATGGCAAGGAGGAAAATGATGTCAGGATAACAAAGAAGTTACATTGCTTCATAAGCTATTTTCCCTGGATCTCTAATGTTTACGAATAAGAACAGCTGATCACAAAGTACCCAAATCCAGCTGAATGACGCAAGCACGGAGGACTATGGCAGTGTTCAAATAGCCATTTATCCCACATCCTCTGGTCTTGACTTGACCACCTACCCACTTGGAAGCTTTTAAACGTACTTTCTCTTCAATCTTTGTACCTTTTGCTCTTCTTTCCAAATTCAGTAGGATAAACATTTCTTTATACTCCCTTCTATCATTCTACATTCAAATTATTATAGTAAACCTTATATGTACTTTAGTATTTTTCATGCATTAGAAATTTGATGTTTCCTTTCAACTGCCAGTGAATCTATTGGAATAATTTTTGTTCTTTTGAGCATTTTTATAGTGATAGTGCATACCTTTCAAGAGACCTTCCATAATCCTATTATTCCCATACTTTCTGTTAATTTTATGGCAAATTTTTGCTAAACATGAGATTTTCAGAATTCAAATATCATTTTATAGCAGAAAAATGTGTACATTTAAACCATTGTGTCTAGACTTCATAGCAAATTGAGTTAATTGTACATCTTTGGTATTTAATTACTCATTGCCCTAGTAATACTTCCCAAACGTTTAGCGAATGACAAATTATAATACTAATAGGAGATAGTCCTTGGTCTCAAACAACTTATTTAGTTGGGGAGAGAGAATATATTTACAAAAGGATAAATAATAATAATACAAAATGACATCTGCCAATTTTAGGTAGATAATACAGGACATCAGTGGAAGTAAAGGAAATATTCCATTAATAGTTTTAGGAAAATTAATTTTTTGGTAGATTCCATTATTGCTGAGATATTCACTAGCCCTTTCTTACTGAATTACCAGGACTATCTCTGAGAAAGGATAATAGTTCTCACTCACAGTTGTCAGTGTAGATCATATGATTTATATTGTCTAATTAAATGTGAGTGGGAGTTTTGTGACACATCTGAGAAGAAGCTTCAATATCAAGGTGGTATAATTATACCATCTCTTTTCTTCTCTGTTGGCATGTCACAGATAAAGCCTGATCTTTATGGGTCTGGAATAAAAAAGACACAGAGCAGACCTTAACCAACCTGAGATTTGAGATTGTTTATTACTGCAGTATAAATAAGTGTAAATTGACTGATAGAGATATTCATTTGGAACAGAAGGGGAAAAAGCTAACTCTCTACTTTGTACTATAAATTAGTTAATTGGAGAGTGGGGGGACCATAAAAGCATTAGAAAAAATAGCATAATTTTTTAAATCTATCTGAGTAATAAAAGACTTTCTAAATAAGGTACGAAAATCCAGTAGCCATAAAGGAAATTCGACATTTTTGGTTATATAAAAATGTAATATACAACACATTTAGTTATACAGCCTAGAAGAAAATTTTGCAATATATATAACAAGAAAATAATTTATAACTATATGAAAATATGGATTTCAATCCAAACCAATATAAAAAAATACTATATTGGAAAAATGGGCTAAAGAAACTAACAAGCCATTTGAAAAGAAAAAGTAAAAATGTCCCTAGAAACATATGACAACATACTAAAACTCATTAGCACGGAAAAGGAAGCAAAATTAAAACAATAAGATAACATTTTCAACCATCAGATTGTTTTCAAGAGTCTGGAAAGTCACCTGTTTAAATAGTGGGTTTTTTGTTGGTTTTTGTTTTTGTTTTTGTTTTTGCTTTTGAGAGGAGAGAAGAGTCAAGAAAGAGACAAACATGCACCGTAATTCTCTTATTCCTTACAGTGTTTCTTTGTTCACCATAAGTGTATATTGTTTAGGCAATTGCATATTTGTATAAATTCAATAGAAATGTCATCATGGACAAATAAATATATTATCAAAAGAAGCTTCATCATATAGGTTATGTTTGGGCTTAAGGAATAAAAAGAACTTAGAGCAGTGGTTCTCGACTGGGGGAAAAGTTGCCCCCAAGGGGATATTTGGTTATGTCTGGAGGCATTTTGTGTTATGACAAGGAGAAAGTTCTACTGGCATCTAGTGAGTAGAGAGGACAGAGATGCTGCTAAATATCCTACAGTACATAAGACAGCCATCCACACCAGACAGTTATCCAGTCCAAAATATCAATAGTGCCATGGTTGAGAAACCTTTATTTAGAGAAAGGGATGATGTAAGTCTCAAAAGGAGAATAGCCTGAGCAAAGGATGAAAGAGAGAAGACCAACAGTGTGAACAGTCCACACCAGTTACACCAGTTACTAGAGGGAATGGCACAGGTATTCTCAGGGGCCCACTCAGCACACCATTAATACACTCCCAAGAATTGTATACTCTTCAGGGAACAAAGTAGAGGGAAATGAGAAAAACAGCATTAAAGCTGTTTTGGTTGACTTACATTAGTTCAGACTTATTCCATTTGATTTTATACCCTATGATTATTTTAAAGGTTTCCATTTTAATCAAGACTATGTATTGCGCTTTAGAAGTCTGTTCTGCATAAAATGGTACCACATGTATATAATGACATTTTGAATGTTCAATTTGAAGCTTTTTTAAAAAATGAGTTCCACAAAAAATAATTAGTACATATTCATTTCTATCTCATAAACTGGATTAGTGAGGTCTGGCATAAGGAAAAAATGACTAAGAGAATAAAACATTAATTTTTCAGTGAAATTCCTGCCAGAATGTCAAAATATACTCTGGCAAGTGATTTCAGTTGGTGAACCTAGGAATTACTAGATCCAAAACTATTGATCAGGATGATCAAATGCCATTCTTATTCACACCCAAATAGATATTTCTGCCATTGCAGCGAACTTGAAGAATAAGGTTTTAGTCCAAATTCTCCAGGAAGCTCCATTAGATTAACTGAAAAACAAATGGATGTGACTTACTTTGTCAAACATCTTCTCAGGTCCTGCCACTGTGGATGATTTGGTAGTGATGAAGGTATGCTTTGACCATACTCACATTTTTGAAAAATGATTTAACCAGTGTTGTCAGTATGCAGAGGATGAGACATAATTGTTCACATTTTACAAAGACATTTCTGGGCCATACTACGACTTCCAAGATTTCAATCCCTAATTACCTCACTTACTAAGGATACTACTATCCAAAAAGCCTTATCGATTTGCCAGGAAAAGCCTGTAGTTTGACAGAATGCACCAATAAATTGTAACCTACCAGATACTCTAAGCAAATGCATCTCTGTAGTCCAGTGGGACCATTTGAAACATCTTCAGTTACTGGAGAGAGAAGAGACATTCATCTCCTTTAACCTAGGCAGCTACAAATGTATGAGTTGTTAGCTTAGTTGAGCAGAGCATTTGCTAATGAGACCAAGGTCACAATCTGATTCCTGTGGCCCATTTAATTCTCTTCTGTTATATGGCCACAATATCTATGTAAGTAAAACCCCTTGGACTTAAGGGTACCCAATAGGACATTGTAGATGAAACAAAGTGGGACAAGGAAGATCACAATCTCTTCGGATAGATTAGGAATGATGTATGCACAGAGTTTTATCAACTAGTCGATTTTTATATAGCATTTCCTAAATGTTTTTCTACAGATATTCATTTAAATGGTAATCACCTTGTTGAAAAAGAAAATTTTTTTGAAATATAGACAATTGAGTGAAAATTAAATAGCCAACTTATGTGCTACCACAAAATGAGTAAATTCTAAATGAATTTTTTACTTCTCATCTGTTTTTTGTTTTAGTAGTAACCTAGAATTGAAAGTGAGGTTAGAAAAAAGTAAGAGAAATTCCACCAAGTATATCTTGTATGTCACCTCTATTTATTCTCTTGTTCATATAGTTAATGAACACAGTCACTCCATCACAGAGCCTCCCCTATCAAAAATTCTTAAATAGCGTTCTCATACCTTGTTTCACTGTGATCCATAAACCAACGATGTCAACATTACTTGAGAACTTGTTAAAAATGCAAGATGCCAGGATCCTTTTAGACATATTAATTCAAAATATGTATGTTGTTAAGATGCCCAGGTGATACTTATGTTCATGAAAGTTCAAGAGGCACTTCGCTAATAGGGATCCAGAAAATGATCAGCACTGTTGCTCATCCAGGTCACATCGGTAGGGTCACCTGTCCTCAGCAGCCATTCCTTGATATGTCAATCACCTGCTTTATAAAGTTGACAACACCTGGTGGTGTTGTTTCGAGGTTGACTTGTTTGATGAGAATTCTTTTCAGACCTTTTTGGAATTTCATGTGGTGTCACAGGCATCAAAATGTCTAAAAGATCAGTGTGAGAAAACAATCAACAAATGTTTCCCAGTTCAACATATTCTCTCACCTATGAGTAAAAATCAAATGCTGCCATTGAATATAAATATGACATCCTATGTATTAGTTGACTAACCAGTTAAATGTAAATGGCTTACCTGCAGTATCATTTAAAGTGCTTACAGCATATAAAATCTCCATTTGAATCAGTTGAACTGCAGACTCCACAGTGGAAAAACATCATTTTGTGATTAAAATCGTTAGCTAATAAAAATGGTAAATATTGAAATACCATAGATGGTTTCATACATAAGAAACCCTTTTCAGAAGTTTGGAACCAATGATTACATGTGGGACACAAGAAAGTACTTTGAATCCATTATCTTTTTAATAAGCTAATATTTAAAGAATCAGTTAAAAATAATGTATCAAATATTTCTACATTTTAATACGCAAACCCAAGAATGAAATGACTTTGTAAAAAGGCAATAAAGATTCAATAGATCAAGAGCACTGAACATAGAATTCAGTATTTACAGCTCACTACCTTTGTTTCAGTATTCAATGAAGTAAATGTGTATAGTTAGAACTTTGTTTTTTTCATTTAAGATATATCTTTTACTTGAAATGTTGACTGTGCAGAACAGATATCTAACCTAAATTCTGACTCTTGTTTCTCTGTACTTAAGTTTTTAGAAAGATTATCTGGTAATGTTATGCTGTGCTGTGTCTTTTCAGAGACAGAAAAATTCAGAACAAAGTTCATAAAAAATAACTAGGGTACTTTCTTTGATCTGACAACAATCAATCAAGCTGATTTTTTTTCTTCTTGGGTGGTCGTCTATTGCAAATCTTTCTTTGTTAGGAAGACAGATTCCTTCTTGTCCACTCCTCTTTTCCTAGGCTTAGCCATGTCTTTTGTCCAGACATGTGATTGTTATGTATTGGGATATCAATGTGTGTGCACTAATGCTGCAAACATCTAAGGCATGGAAAGTGGGGCTCTATGGCGCCAGGATGCAAGTACTTACTGAATAAATAAGCAAATGAGTTATCCTGAAAGCAGGCTAACAATTCAACTGGCAGGCTCACAGTTCAGACCAACCAGCACTCTGCACTGCCTTCATCTTTCTCTGCCACAGGCCACCACCACATTCCATAGTAATTTTCAAAAATGTTGTTAGAGTAGGTTTATGTCTCTTCTGATTTGGCAGACATACTGTAAGTTTATTGTGATGAAAGAACATTGTCATTAAATTCACGAACAGCTGATAGTTGGAAAAGAAATGCCAAAGTGGAAATCCCCACTAGTGACCTTTGTTCATCACAAAAACAAGAACTCTGACCAATTCTTTTAGAAAAATGAAGGGAAAGGGAAATAAAACTGTACTGATTACAGAAAACTGTAAAGCAAATGCCTGCGTTGATGAGAAGTCCTAAAAAAATAAAGTCAAGCAGATTCTGACTCTATAGGAAAATTCGTTGATGTAATTTAGTGAGGGTGATTTTTGGTCTTTGACATCTGAAATCATTTGAATATCAATTTTCTTAAATCTGTAAACCTACAGGTCTTGACCTCATATCAGAAACTTGGACGACAAGTTTACATCTCCCTGAAATTCGTCTCTCTTCAATATGAGAACAAAATCTTAATATTAAGTTTAGGCCTTTGGAATTTATCTTAGTTGTTTACAATTTAATAGCTACCAGATTATATAGAAGTTAGCAGCTGTAAAACTACCTTCCAGTAGGCTTTCAAAGTGCATTTACAAACAGAGTTAGCATAATTGCTGAAGAAAAACTATTCTCCTCCCTTTACTTTTCTCCCTAGACCAAGTTTTGGAGTACTCAGAGGTTTCACCCAGCATAAAGTCTACTGCAAGTAAAAAAAGAAAAGAAAAGATAAAGTTTATAAGAGACATTTTTTAAAATATTGACATGGATAGTACTTCCAAGAAGGAATGGAGTATAATTATTATTGTATCAGTCATCCAAATTTTATTTTGAAAAAATGTGTTTTAAGAGTTTTGATATAACCCCTTACTCACTTCAATCATAAACATAAATGACATTTGATTAGAAAACAAACTCAAATCATGTGTGTCATCATCCTATACAGTTATTTTTACCTGATAGTGTCACCTCATATTGAATTACTGTCTATCTTCCAAAAGACCCCATTTATAGACTTTATCCAAAAATGACAGTATGACTTTCACATGTACATTTATTTTTTTTTAGATTTATATCAATAATGCCTCTGGGCAAATATGCAGACAGAAAGTTTACGCACTGCCTTTCCAGCAACTTTCTCAGTGACATTTCAGAAAGGACCGCGGTAAAAACCGTCTTGTTAACAGATCCAAGTATCAATGTCTAATTTACATCAAAACCTTTCATTTTCACTTGGTTTCATGTAATACCACTTACTAATCTCGATAGTCAATATTAATGCAGTATTCTAACAACTAACTGTGGGAAAGAATCTATCCATTACCCAACCATGCAGAAAATTTAACATTTACTGTTGTACATGTCTAAACACATGTATTATATCAAACTACAAAATCAACGCAAAGACCTTCAATCCTACTATTAATATTTACCACAATAATTATTTAGGAATGCTAGTTATATAAGTATACTGTAGAATGTTTAACAAATATCTTTTCATACCGGTCTCTTTACCTTGACTAAAATGTTGATGTATAATTTCAGTTACACAGTACATAGCATTTTTGATTTGTTGGCATTAACCAACCCTCTTACTTTAACAGAAAATTTTTAAATTACCCATTTTAGTTATGATATGAACATCCAATATGATGCTCCATGGAACAGATGTTTATAAAATAAAGCTTTATCTTCTCAACATCAATAAAAAGTAAATTTAAGGCCTTATGTTTGTGGTACCTCAAGCATATAAATAAAATTTTAGAGCTAGAAGATATATTTGAGATTCATAATCTAACCGCATCATTTAAAAAATGAGATCTAAGAGCTGGAGATGTCAATTGACTTTCTCAAGGTCATAGAAGTAGTTAGAAGCAGATTGGGAATGAAACATCTTAGACAATCCGCATGTTCTTCCAGTCTCAAAGAGTTTGGCATTTGACCTTGCTGCAATGATATCTTTAAAGATGCACACACCTGTCTCCAATTCTGTTAGTTTATTGAGAAGACGACCAATGGTACACAGGTTCTTTCATTGTTCTATGTCCATACTTTTTCTGAGACAAGACAACACTGTGCTCTGTTAAGTCAGAGAGGCCACGTCTGTCCTGAAGCCGACTAGACATGAGCCCATTAACCTTGATGCAGACCCCCTTTGATTAAATATTAAAATATTGACATCTTCTTGGGTAAGTATCAAGGAAAATTTGAGCTTCTAAAGTCCATTAGTTCTATTGTTTCTGTGGAAACATTTCAGAATCTGAACACAGTTATAAGGTTATCCAACAATCCAGTTAATAGGTAAAAATTAATAATAATACAATAATAACAATAACAATAATAAATAAACCAACACCTTTAAATAAAGAGAATTTTCTCAAAATTTTCTTTAGGGCATCTTATCTATATCTCCAGTGCCTAAAAGAATACCCGGTATTTAGAAGGTTTATTAAATTAATTATTCATTGATTTTCATTCATTAAATAACAAACCTATAAACAAAAGAAAATAGGTCCACACACTAACTTACTGAAACCAATGTGACTTTAGCCAAAAACTAGTGGGTTTGTGGGATATGCAATTTGGGTTATGCCTGGTGACTCAACTTAGATGAGAAAGCCCAGATCCAGATATAGGGTCAGCAGAATTGGAAAGTTGACCAGGATGTTTATATTCAAGAATCAACTAAAACTAAGCATCATTAATAATTTGAACATAACTTAAAACCAGAGGTAAAGAAGTAAGGTTCAGTCACTTGGTACTGGCCTATGTAAAACAAATGAGTATCTGGAGATTTTGACTGGTAGGAAATGAAAACATAATCTCTTTCAATGTTTTGCAGATACACATGTGTTTAGAAGTAATAAATGTGTTAAATGCTCTAAATTGTTTCATTTGCTCTTTTTTTTTTCTGCCATTAACCTGAATAGCTGAGTTGTGTGAATCATTATATTTCTGCTCTATATCAAGGCATGGCATAAGAACAACAACGAAACAAAACAAAACAAAACAAAACAGAAGATTGTAATGGGTAAGAAATAAAGGTCTAGAACAGGTCTTCAAGGTTGTTGGCCATCGGTCCTTTTGGCAATCTAATGAACGAACTATCAGAAAAATGCTTTGAAATGTGTAAAACAAAAATATAAAATAAACATAAAAATATTAATATAAATGTAATAGATATACTAAAATAAGTACAAAATAAAATACTGAGAACAGCAAATGAAACAAATTACATCAAAATGTACATATCGATATATTAAAATTAAAATATGGTTTCTCAATAATGATAAGTAAATGATATTTTGAAATATCTGCAACAACTGAATTGTAATAGAAAAACTCACATGCTTTTTATAGGTGATAACTTCCACAGATACTGTGGATACTTTTGTTATTGTCTACATTCATAATTGAGGAAAATGTTCTATTTCAGTTAGAGGTAAATGAAAATAAGCATGCAAATTTTTCCCATCCAAGTTCATGGAATCCTTAAATTCTTCCTACAGATTCCCTGAAGAACTGTAGGTCCAGGTTAAGAAGCCCTGATTTGGATTAAGACAGACTTTAAGTTGAATTTTAGCTCTGCTATCAGTGATAACTGTGACCTTGAGTATGTTGCTTAAGTTCTATGAGCTCTGTACAAAGAAAGGCAGAAATGCACATGGCGTGGATCTGTTGAAAGGAATAATGCAATATAACATGGCTAGCACATTGTCTGGTATATATTTTAAACTCTCAATGAATTTATTATGCTTTTGATTCCCAATGGAACAATTTTTCCTCCTTGATATTTTAGTCTTTTAGAGTAAGTTGTTCAACTTCCAAGTAAGTATGTAATATTCCTTTTTTATTGCTGAGGATTACATTCCTCTTCATTGTAGCAATTTATTTCACAACAACAAAACAGTGCTGAAGGGATCAAGGTCATATGTGATTCTATAAAAGCCTTATTACAAACTTTGCTGATACTAAAATTAAAAGAACATTTCATAAAATAAAGAAAATATCAAGTGCTTTCATACACCCAATTCATATTGTTGGGGAGGATGTGGGCATTGATTTTGGAGCCCTGATCCCCTTAGATCAATGAGATGACATAGTTCTGCCAATGATACATAGCAATTTTGATTTTGCTGTTCATATCAACTACGTATTTATACTCAATTGACCAAAATTCTTGAGTTTCAGTAAAGCTAAGCAGAAGAAACTCTATGAGTATGTAATTTAATTTTGGTAGGAAACTTTTCTTTTCTAGAATGTATAACTAGCCAATAGCTGCTATCAATCTAATCTCTGTCATTATGCAGAGATACAAACTGGGAGAAAGAGGAAAGAATTTCAGCAATTTCAATACACATCATTTTAAGTGAGAAAATGCATACGAAAGCATTGTAAAGTTTTTAAGTCATTAATTCAAGTGTATTTTCAGTAATGATACTGAAGGATTTTTGCATCCTCCAATTAGAACATGGAGAGTGAAGCAGCATACTGAGGATTTTTGTGGAGTAGAAAAATCTGTTTCCTCCAGGAATGAACTGACAAAAATAAGATTTTTTTACCAATGAGTTTTGGATGATGCATAAGTGTGTGTGCTCTGTGTGTGTGTGTGTGTGTGTGTGTGTGTATGTGTGTGTGAAATTTAGAGTTGGAAATTGCATCAATATTGTTATTAATTATAGCACATTCAAATTTTGGAAACATTTCAATGAGAAGGATTTGATTTTCCTAATAATTGAAACATAAACAGTGCCTTACAAGCCCTTAAAAGTTTGTTTCTTCTTTCTAGGAAATGAGAAATATTTCTTTCAGCTATTAAAGTAAAAGTAAAAATGTCCTTTTTATTGTCATACACAATTCAAATTTTGCTTTCATGCTCTCTATATTGTACATTTCATTCAAATTTTATTTTTTAATTTCTTATCTACCAACCCTAGATTCCAAACTATATAAACCTACAAAAACTCATGTTCTCTAGGTATGTGATCTTGGACAAGGTATTTTAATCTCTCTAAACTCAATTTACTCAACTACAAAATGGAAGTAATAATAATAATCAGATAAGGTTGAGATTTTTGAGAAAATGTATAGCAGGTGCCTAGTACATAGACACACCCCATAAATAATAAGCATTATTTTTCTTTGGTAGTCTTAGCTTCTGGATGAAACAGCTGCACTGTTTAATTACATTTAATTCACCAAATGCCACTCATCACAATATATAGTATCTTCATAAATTACCTACTATTTGAAACCCACAGAAAAAATCAAGAATTTGGTGTACATATTTTTACATATGAATCAAATAAGTACCTTAATAATCATATTATTATTAAAAGAAGAAATTTCACTTCATATTCTGTGGCTCCAAATCCCAAATCCCAAATTTCCTTTTTGTATTTAATCCTATTTTTAATATATATATATATATAGTTTTTCTCTGAATGGAGAAAAAAATGATATAATTCCCTATAAATCATTGAAACTTCAAGTAGAATTAGAATTTCAATTTTTAATTATTACTTTTTAAAAATACTTTTGCTTTAAGTGTACTTTTCTAGGATAACAAATGATTTAATGTCAAACAGATAGTAACTTTACATTTTATACAGTCACATGTAAAGGACAAAATGTTATAAAATATTTACCAGACACCGAGACCTTATAACAAAGACAAGTATTATTACGATCCTACAGATAAGAAAGTCATGCTTCAGAACTATTTCATGATACACCAAAAGTCCAACCCAACAGCCAGTTTGTAGCACAACTGAAATACAGGTGTGATGAGTTGGTAAAGTAACTCTCAAAAGAAAAAAAGAAGCTCTGTCTTCTCATGTTTGTCAATAATCATGGTCCAATATAGCCCATTATGGCCAATTTCAAGCTACCAATGATTTAATTACCAGCTTGTAAAATTCCCAAATAGTTACCCCTGAAGGCCAGTCTACTGATTCATAGACTAGTGCTGTCTTCACTTCACAAGGCCATCTCCTCAACATGCGTCACAGATGTGTCCAAAATTAATTTATGGGTTTTTCAATTTTTTGTTTGTTTGTTTTTAAATCTGTGTTTTTCTGTTGTGGTTATGAGCATGAGTTTGGGAGTCAGGATTGCCTCAATTCAAATTCTAGGTTCCATCATTTCTAAGTCATGAACCTCACTTTGGACAATTAACTTAATTTCTCTGTGCTCAATTATTCACCTGTGGAATGATGACAATAAAAGCTAATAATAGCACCAACTTTATAGGGTTATTGAAAGCTTAAATGAAATATTTATGAAATGCTTAGGATAGTGCCTGGCACAAAGTAAGCACCCCCAAAATGGTAGCTCGGAGATGTTAGTTATATAACTTTTAAATTAATATAGAAAATATTAATATACTAAATAGTTAACACTTAAAGCTTCTAAGTGGCAGAATTGAGGTTAGAGATTCCATACTCTTTACCAGTATGCTATATCATCTCTCAAGACATATATTAATGAAAAGTACTCATACATTAACAGTGATAATCACTATAAGGTAGATTATAAGTTATAATTATCTTTTTCTGTATAATACTATTCATATTTTCAAAACATTTTAAAATATTACTTTCATATATATACATATAAGAATGTGTATATATAAATACACACACACACACTTTTATAAATAGATATTACTGGCCTACTAAAGGCAACCTCAATCCATGCCTATGACTATGTCTATCTTAAGGCATGTGTATGTGTATATATATACATATATATATATATATATATATACACACACACACACGTATATATATAAAATATACTATCTAACATATATTAGATATATAACATATTATGTATACATATTTAGCAGCATTATATAATCTTCTTCTACCCAGCCTTCTCAATTAAGAGATATAACTCAACAAAACATTAGTGATTAAATGGATATTTTTCTGAAAACATTGATGAAAAGATGTCACTTGCAATAATCGAAAACTGAAAAATTCTTATGAGATAGCTTTCTTTCCTTCAAAGTACCTCTCCGGCTCCATCTTTCCTCTCTTTTTTTCCCTCTCATGGGTTCTAAAGGTTACTTTCATGTCTTGAGTGCATTAGATTTCAAATATCACTTAACACAACAAAAGTCAGGTTGGGATCTACCTACCTTTGAAGCAGTTGAGTGGCTATCTGTTGCAATGCCAGTGGAACCCTTGGGTGGTTCATCCTCATCCCCACCCCAAAGCATGAATAAAATTTCACTCGAAATGCCCCTTATGAGAAGAAAAAATTGAAAAGCAGATGTTACATTAGTTGGAGGGCAATCCGAGACTAAGAAAATATGATATGTTGGCTTTTTGCCTATTTAGAATATTTCCGAATATCAAATTTCCCAAACTAACTGATATTTATCATCAATACTTCCATTTAGCTGTCATCTTAGCCTTTAGCTATACAAGAATGATTCAGTTCATTTAATCAAGCACATTTTAAGGACTATTATCTCAGTCATTCATATTCAGCAATTGCTTATTGGTGTCAGCTACGGCATTAGATTCTGGAGGCTACAAACATACATGAAAAATGGTCTCTATTTTAGAAAGCTTATTGTTTAATGTTCGAGATATTAAGCATATTCAGGATTCATAAATGAGCTCTGGTTTATCAACACCTGAAAAAACCCTTCTGGAACTGAGAGTGTTGTTCCTGCGGCTAAAATTATATTAATAATTTTTTGGAGATTGAAAGAGTGAATGAATGAATAGACACAAGAAGACTATTCCTAGAGATGTTCTTAAAGATATTTATACTGAATAAGTGTCTGATGAATGTATACGTGAATCTTCCCTCTATTCCAAAAAGGTATTCCCAATATCAGGGAACCATTCAAGATGAGAGGAAGGTTATAAATTGGTTAGTTGCCAAGAGAACACAAAATTAATTTGAAAAAGGTTTCATTTATTTTTTTTATTTTTTTTATTTTTTTTATTTTATTTGAAAGACCTTCAGGAATTAAAATTTTCAGAAAGAAACATTGACTTTAGTTAGGAGAACTAAAGAAGGAAACAAACAGCTTTAAACAAAGAGTTAAAATGAGTTGCATAGACTGACAAAAAAAAGGAAATAAAAGGGAGAACTCTGGTAATATACAAAGTGATCTCTATCTGTGGATGATAGGAAATGAGGGGGGAAAAAGCTTCGAGATGAAAGGAACAACACATGGTTCTAGCATAGACTTTTGTCAGAAAAGCAGTAAAACAAAAGTAGAAGTCAGAACATGGGAATAAATACTAGACAAAGAATGGAGATATGTTACTACCACCCAAAAAAGAGTAGACTGCTTTATGAGGTAATAAATTCTCACCTTTGAAAGCATTGAAAGAGGAGATGGATAAACAAGGAAAAATTAAGGCTGATTTACTCAAGGAGTACAAGGTTGGCTAAGTGACATTTGAGCAACTGAGGTTCATTACACATGGAGAAAAGTCTATGATTCTATGAATAGTTTAAAACAAAAAAAGCATGAAGGCATACATTGAAAACAAGAGAGTAAGAACACTACGAGAGGAATAAAATTTTTAAAAAGTGGAAAAAAGAAAAAGAGAGAAGGAAGGAAGGAAGGAAGGAAGGAAGGAAGGGAGGGAGGAGGGAGGAGGGAGGGAGGAGGGGAGGGAGGGAGGGAGGATATAGAGGAAAGAAAGAAAGAGCAAAGGAGAGAGAAGGAAAAAAAAAAAGAAAAAAAGCATCTGTCATTCTGAACAAAATGCCAACCTACACAAAGTATTTCTTTTGAAGATATCTCTGTAAGTCCAAGAAATTGGAAAGCTAAAGTAGCAATACAAGGGAAATGGTCCATAACCTGGTCTTATGAAAGTAATTTCGGAGCCACAGAATAAGCCCTGGTTCTGATTATGCCACAGCAGCTGCAGGGGAGCTCCAAGAACGAATTGTCCCTAGAGTCCAGTCCCTGGGCTCATACCACTGGTTCTCAACAATGAGTTTATGAATCTCCCCACAGCACACAAGTAATTCACACGGCACTAGTAACTAATCCAATAAATGCCTCTCTCTTGCTTTAGAAATTCGCTCCTGCTGGGACCCTTAGACCCTTAGATCTAGAGGAACTAGAATCAATATGGTGATGAGCAGCTCCAGAAATATTTATGTAATCAGCTCCCTGTTAACTCCCCATGTGTTTATAAATTGCTAACTGGGAAAAGGTTTATGTTCACCGAATGCATTAATTTAAACTAACTAAATAACCATGGCTTTGTGGCTAAGGAACTGATGATGAGACCAAAGATTTTAGCTCTTTCTCTTTTTTCATTGTTCAATTACTTCCTCCAGCAATGGGGTCTGATGCAAAGAGTAAACACTTTTCTTTCACAGGGAATGTGAATTTAAAGTTTTCTTATCATCTGAAACAACTGCTCTTTCCAGTAAGGTAAAGTTTTTTTCCTAAAAACTAATTGTAGAAACTTTATTTGGAAAATAGGTCTTCAATATTTCAGAAATTGAGCATCTATTTTCATCAAGAATTTGAGTTCTTTAAGAAATATCAACACATGCAAAATTAACATTATAAATTATATGAAAAAAGACAGACTTTGACTCTCAACTGCACTACATTAAAACCCCCATTTCCTTATAAACTTCCATCATTTATTTTCCTTTCTCTAATTTTATTACTCTAAAGTTCACTTTAACGTAGTCGTATTAAGACTAAGAAAATTAATAGTTAACTACTGGAAGTGAAAATTAAGGCACCTCTGACTTAAGAATTTTTTTTAAACAGTACCTCTGAATTAGTTTTCTGGCTGTTTATTAGATACTTTAGCAAGAACCAAACTTTCTATTAACATTTATACATAATTCAGAACCTAGAATATGCCAAATGAGAATGATAATGTCCTTATTTAGTATAACTTCTTTCATTTCCCCAGACCCTACAATATTTTAAAACATTATTTATTACAAGGGTAAAATATGTGATGCTGAGACACTACTGTACACCAGTGCAGAAAGTGTGATATGCCCTTGCAGCATTGCTCACATATAAATGATACTAAAAGACATTTCCCCAAAATCTTTCTCTCTCTGCTCTTACATAAGGTCTGGTTGTGCTGCTATGTCTGACACTAAAAACTTCATCTTTGTGACACTGTTTTGACTTTTAAGCAAGCTGCAGTAAAAAAAAAAAAAAAAAAAACTCAAAAATTTACAGCTTTGATAAATTACTGATATTAAAATTCTAGTTAATATTCCTCACTTTCTTTAAAGACAGAAGATGGATTTCAAAAGATGACGCTTTTTAATTATTTCCCTTATCTGTGAAAATTCTTAATTTTAAAGCGCAATGAAAGACTTCTTAGCATAAATATACTATTTATACCAAGAAAGAGATAAAGGTATACATGGAAATAGCATCAACAAATCTTGTACGTTGTGTGCATTTTCTATTTGCCTGGCCTTCTGCTAGATTTTTAAGATGTGATTCTTCATTGAGAAGAATATAAATTCACATAAATCTACAAAGAATGAAATAAGGTGGTGAAAGCTGCCAGAAGGATTCAAAGAGATGTGATTTACATTTGGGGGAATATGTAGAAAAATTTTTTTCTGAGGAAGTTCATAAATGAAAAGGCCAGTTTTTCAAATGAGAAAGGCAAGGAGGATGAGACAGGAATTTACACTGATCTTAAGACTATAGTGAGAAAATGTAAGGGATCAGCCAGCAGTGAAAGTTCAAGGCAGATCCAGAGGAAAATAATAGGCTTCTCTGATAAAGTAGAGAGCAAGGATAAGATGGTGTTCTGAAGGTAGGGTAGCATGTGTGCTTGATGGAAAGAAGATACTAAAAGCACATAATCCCTACAACCAGTTAGAGGTCAAAGGAAATACTCAATATAAGAAATGGCCCCTAAGATGAAAAAGGTAATCCTCTCTCTAAAAGTTAAACTAGAAATATCAAATACCCAGTGATGGTATCCATATGATGATGTCATCATAAGAGAATTATTATTTCAAAAGGAAGGAAAAAATTAAAAATCAGGGAATTCTGGTCATCTAAAGATAGATTCTAGAGTAAAATCTATGGAAAGCAAAACTTTGGTGATGGTAATAACCTGATAGAACAAAGAATATATGAGCAGAAGAAATGTAATTTAATGTGACAGAGAAAAGGGGCATTCTGAGATCTTGGCAGATTTCATAATGTATGAGCCAAAGGGAAATGCTGAGCATTTGTCCATTAAGGCAACAAAATTATAAAGGGCAAAGAGCATTTAAGTGTCCTGGCCAGGAGGAAGTATGCTTAAGAGTATCTATCTGTCTAGCTCAGTTTCCATTTCCAGTTAATTTCTTTAATTTAATTTTGCTTTTTGGGAGAGGATATCAGGATTGTGGATGACAGTATCAATTTGCAAAGCTTCCCATTGCAAAATAATGAATTCGCATCACAGCATATTCATTAATTTCTTGTAAATGGTGTTAGTGTCAGTCCCTACAGGCTTATCAAAACTTGGGACACTAAAAGTTTAAACTGAGATTTTTGCTATGGTACTTGTTCCTCTATAAAGCTTGTCTGGGTCATCGACCCACTCCAGTCTCTTCCATCTTTGTGATATCACTCTTTAACTTCGGCAAAGTCTTGGAGAGGCAAAGTCTATTACTTCTCTGTGCATGTGTAGTAAGTAGAACAATGCCCCACCACCACCAAAAATGTCCACTTTCCAATCTTCAGAATCCATAAATGCATTAGATTACAAAGGGAATTAGAGCTGCAGAGAGAATTAAGGTTGCTAATCAGATGACCTTAACTAAAGAGATCATCCTGGATTATCTGGGTGTCCAAGGTAATCATAAAGGTCTTTAAGAGTGGGATAGGGAAGTAAAAGAAGAAAGTCAGAGGGAGATGTAATGAGGAAAACAGGGCCAGAAAGATGCTACCTCGTTAGCTTTGAAGATGGAGGAAGAGGCTACGAGCCAAGAAACATAAGTGAATTCTGAAACAGATTCTCTACAGGAGCCTGCAGAAAGAACACAGCCCTGCCAACACCTTGGTTTTTGCCCAATAAGACTATGTTGGACTTCTAGCCTATTGAAAATAATAACATTGCATTGTCTTAAGTTACTCTGTTAGTGATCGTTAGAGCAGCAATAGTAAACTAACACAGCATTTATGCAAGTACAATCACATGATTCAGTTGAATTTCACTTAAAGAAATGGGGCTCTATAACCTAGGATCTAAAGAAATCGCTCTGTCTACTAGGATGATTAATATAATAAGCTTTGGAAGTAGACAAGCCCATATTTAAATTCCAATTTGGACCTTTTAATAGAAGTATGAGTAATTATTTAACCTCTCCAAGCCTCAACTTCATCATCTATTAAGTAAAGAGAATACCTACCCAACAGATTGTAGTGAGAATTTAATAAGATAAAGTTTCTTCATCCAATAAAAATGTCTGTGAAGCACTCACATGTGGTAAAATGCTCGATAAAGGGACGTTATGCAATGATTTAAACATACTAATTAGTGCTCCTAGTAAATGCTGGAGCTGCTACAATGAACATGTCAGACACTGAAAAATAACCATACAATTTTAATATCATATGATAAACCTTTGATGAGAGTGCAAAAATTCTGTTACCACGTGAGGGACACTTTGGCTGGATTTATGTGTCAGAAAATACTTTTTAGAGGAAATCAACTCTAAATGGAAGGTTAAAGAATAAATGGAAAGTAGACAAAAATTAATAAAGGAAAAGTGGAAGAGTACTCTAGACGAGCGAACAATGTGGTATAGGGTATGGGAGCTTGGCAATCAAGGGAACTGAAAACAGCTGTGAGGGAAGTGTGTTTCTGAGCTAAGCGGAGGCCAGCACATGAAGTGTCTTTTATCTTCATCACCATATGGATTTCTTGCAATGTTTTAACTGGAGAAGAGACACTCATCGCATTTGTGTTCTGGAAAAATCATAGTAGCTACAATGCAGAGAACAAATTTGAAAAACCTTTTTGGTTTTTAGTCAATAGGAACCAGTTGGGAAACTGTTGTAATAATGCAGACAAACTACTATTGTTACTTTCGTAATCAAGAATATGAGAAATAAGAATGAATATGAAAGAAAGAAGTAACATGAACACATGCAAGCAAGTCAACCTACATGTGTTTCATCTTAAGAAAGTATTTTTGGAACGATGGAGGCAAGAGAGGAAATGAAAAAAGAAAAAAGGAAAAAATACTATAGGGTAGGACAGGATAGCAATTGTTCAGAGATGTAAGTGAAGGGTCCAACAGCCAATTTCAGGCAAAGCCAGAGGAGAACAGGTCAGAAGGCAAGATGTGGCCTAGGGATGAGATCTCAGATGCAACATAAGACAAGATTACTGTAGTTGAGAGTAAGCTCTATGCTTCACTATTACTGGGTCTTCCTGGGAGAACGCTAAATGAGATGTAGACAGTGGAAATGCAGAACGTGAGTTGCCACAAGAACATTCCGGTAGAACTTTGAGTTTCAGAGTAAAGAGAGCCATCTTGAGAAATAACTCTAACTCAAATCCACAAATACCTCAAAACTCGGCCTTATTCTGAGCCAACGTCAAAGAATAGAGTCTCTGCTCCATTGGGCTACTCCTCCCCCAGGGTAACCCGGGCCCTGTAGGAGAACTGTGTGGGGTGAATCAAGGGTCCAGGAGAACCAATCCATCTGTGCATATTCGGGTGCCGAGGGAGACGGGAGATGCCATCTGTGGAGCAGGAACAGAGAAGCAGGGATACCACACATTACCACTCAGATGCAGCCAGGTTTTAATAAACAAAGAACCTAGTGAAAATGTTCCTACAGTGTCAACAAGAAAAAACTGTATATGTCAAGAAAACCTTTCTATATATGCAAGTAAATCCCACAAGAAGCAGTAAATTAAAAGAACAAGTGTTTTTGAGCAAAACTGCCAACTAATACTACCAATTATAGTATTGAATAAAAGACTATTTTTATGAAAAAGGTAAAATTGTGACTCTCATGTAGCTATAAAAGCGGACACGTGCTTGAGATTTTATTTAACTCATAAAGGTGAGGTGTTGCCACCAATTCAAAGGAGAAAACCAAAAACAAAAACAAAAAACAGGTCTATGTATAGATCAAGAATATTGAAATGAATGTAAAACTGGTCCCTTCCGTAGTCAGAGGAGGGAAGACAACTGAAACTGGACAGAATTGGTGTATCTACAGATGACAAGTATTTTTTTGTCTTGCTATCACTTTTCTATATTTCACATACAGAGATGTGAAAATACTGGTGGAATAGAATCATGAGCTACAGGCTATCAAAGCTTTCCACTAAAACTTAAATTTTTCCTGAGAGTGCTTCAACTGGCGTTTGTCATCAGTAACTTACCAAAAGTATACTTCTGCATGGTCACAGAATTTTTACAAAAGAAATTGATCCAGTCCGCCATTTTACGCTGAGGCTAGTAAGAGGAGATGATAGGGGTGATGACACTTAGAGTACCTGGCTGGTGCAACGTGCTTTTCTGAAAATCTGTCTATTAATATTTGATCACAGAGCCTGCCTGTACCAAGTTCCTTGTCTCCCAGCTAAGATTGCTACCCCACCCTCACACTCTCAAAACATTCTGTAGACTTTGAGAAGGTCTAAATCTGGCTCCAGTTCTGACACCATCCAAACACACTAAACCTGGGTCTAGGCAATTCTCCAGCACCGAGGTAAAATGTGAAAATAATTAATCTTCCAGTCGTTTATCTATAACCCACCGTTGAATCTATGTGGCATTTCTGCAGATAAGGCCCTAGCTTCTCCCATCTTACTTAGGTTACAAGTGTTAACAGGATTAGAGCAAGAAGTTTGATCACGTTATAATAGACAATGACAAGAAGTGCTCACAGACTAGAGTTACTGGAAGGCCTGCAGCAGTAAGTGGGTTATTCCTTCCAAAACAGAAAGCAAAAAGCATGTGAGAGAGATGAAACAAAACAGTAACTTCCACAGGAGACTTATGAGAAAAAGTACATTTTAAAACTCCAGGGAACACCCAGAACCTCAGATAAGAACAAACAATCTGCCAATATGTTGTTTCAAAAGCAGAGGATAAAAAATGTTAAGTCCAGGTTGAGAGACAAATTTTGCCTCTAGTTGCCAAATGTAATTGTAACACAATATGGGATCAACATTGAGAAGCTCCCAGAAGCAATTTTACATATGCACAGTGGTCATTTCCAATCATGTAGATGAAATGACAATGAAAAATAGCTGCAAGAAATGAAAATATAAAGTATCTAGACCAAGAGATTTTAGTATTCTCAGATGTTGGTGGTTGCACATAACAACAACAACAAAAAAGCAGTTTTCTTATTTATGTTAAAACCGGCCTTCGGCTGAAGTCAAAATAAAGACAAAAGTAGTATATTTTATGAAACCTTATAACAAAGGCAAAGCTACTTGTCTTCCAGGTTGGAATATGAATGTTCTATTTGTTCATGGGAAATCTATTATGATGTTTTGTTAAGACAGATGAGAATTTTTCCCATCTCACTGACATCACTCTCTCCAGAAATTTTGCAAATATCAACAGTGGCACGTTATTTGCTGACATATCATTAAGTCATAAATAGAAAGAAAAGAAACAAACGCTAAGTGTTCTCTCTCTCTTATATTATTAAATTGAATTGACCACACTGCCTGATACAATTCATGATAAAAATAGATTTTTTTAAAAAATAAAGAGACTCAGAACTGAACCTAAATAATTATGCTTGCATCAAACAATGAAGCCATGGAGTTTGGATGCAAACCTAATTCTGTCTGACTGGAGAGGAACTCATGCTGCCTTAGATAAAGGATGGGTTGCAGCCTGGCTTAGCTTGTTGGGTTTCTCAAAGCAATATTACTTTGTTATTAAACCAAAATTATATTCCACAATACCTTTGACTATATTCAGTAGGAAAATATTTTTCAGCACATACTATATGTCAGACATTGTTCTAAATTCTGGGGACACATCAACACCCTGAAAAGAAAAATTAAAAAAGAAGAAGAAAGTTCTGTTTTTGTAGATTTACATAGTAGAAGGCAGAGATTTGCTGATGTCTTTGGAGACAGATAAAACACTTTACTCGGATTTTTTAAAGTTTCCTAAACAGTCCCAAAGGGAAGAAATTAGACCTAGTAATAGCATAATTAAATTAGCAATAGTGTGGGTAAACTTCCAAGGACAGTAGGATATCACCACATGTAAGAACACTATTGTCCCAGTAAAACAGACAATTCCTTACCTGACTTCAGTGTGTGTGTGGTGAAGTCCAGCGCACAGGATACCACAGTGTAATGCAACATGTAGGAGTGGGATTCTGGAGATCTTCGGTGTGCTTTTTAGTCCCTGCTCCACCATTTACTAACCTGCAGGCAAATCAGTCCAGCTCTTTAGAGTCAGGTTTCTTCAGCTGTAAGTAAGATAATAATACCCCTCCATAGGGTGGGTTAAAGAACTAAACGAGCTCAAGTACAGAGAGCACTCAGTTTAGTACAAAGCATGTGCAAGCTTTAATAAATACTGTTATGACATGACCTATTGCCACTATCCAATCTAGTTGTCTTAAAAAGATCAACATTTACGCAATACTATTAATGCTTAATACTGATGTTACACAGTAATAGAGACCTAAAAACTGTATTGGCTATACTAGAGGACAGAAATAATAGTAAAAAAATATGGTGTACATGCACACATACACCCACATACACATGTGAAAGAAAAAGAAAACAATGTGTGTGCTTTACATACTTAGTTTCTAATGTTCACAATTATCATGCTTGGCCTATATTATTGCTGATTTTATAGAAGAGGCTAAAGATCAGAGTGGTCAATTAATATAACCAAGGTTACACAGCACTTAAAAGGTTAAATGTGAACCCTATCCTCATCTTTTTTATTCTGACACCTAGGTGCTTCCAGCTATACCATGCTTCTAGTGTGTGTAAAGAGTAATATTAGTTCTAGAGTAACCTCCCACACTTAAATATGAAAATGTTTTTTTCCCTTATGTTCTGAAATGTCCTAATGCATGCATCTAAAGGCATGAAATTACTCTGTGAAAACTGTTATGTCCCTCAGGAGTCCTTTACTGGCTAAGAATTTCCAAATCCTCACTCCATTTTGGGTATATATAATACATCTCCGAGATTGACACAAGTTCAAGATAAGAAGTATTTTCTACCTTCTCTAAACAATTTAGAGTCATAGCCTCTGTGTGATTCACCTGTGATGATCTGGGGCCAGTGTGTGGAAGAACAATTGAATGCATCAATGAATGCATTGGGTGTGACTAGTTCAGGAATTAATTTATCAGCTATTACTCCAGGCATTCAGGTTTCCCCACTGTCCACCTCTTGCTATTCTTAGTCCATTCCCAAAGTTGACCAACAGAACTTATTATTAAAAGTATAAGAAAAGAGTGATGAGTAGACGCATTTTCCAAAACATCATTATTCCAATGACTCTAATATGATATCCATAGTTTTAAGTACATCAAATTGTAATTCAAGAAAGGTCTATACATTGAGAGTCACACGATTTGCTTTAAGAACTATCATATAAACAGTTTCACTTCAGAGGTGGTCATTTACAACAAATTATATGCTCCACAGTTTGTGTGTTTGGTATTTCCCCTGATTACTTAGAAAAGGACACAAAAATAACCAGCCTTGCCCAGAGGGACATGAGGTGCCCTCACATCTTCTTAAAACGTGTGACCCCTAGTCATGCATACCAAGCCTCAAAGATCTTTTGGACTTTGTTATTTTACTCATTCTGCATATAATCGGTTTCAGTTTTTAATTTGATTTTGAAGTTGTAGTTAATCAAACAATATTTTACTTTTGGTACCACATTTTCATTTCCTTCCAGCTAACACTGCAATAACTGGAGTTTCAGCAACTTATTCCTCATTAAATGCCCATTAGAAACACCTTCCCCTCTGTATGTTTTGGATGATAGCTATATTTCTGATTCCTTTTGCCTTTTTATAGTACTTACAATTTTTCACTGATAATCATAACTTTGGTTCTTTTTCATATGAAAGTTGAATTTTTATTTTTCTTATTTTATTTTCATTGTCAACATTCCAGATTGTCTTATGTAAATGCTTCTTAAAAATATATATTAATATTACTTCAAAATCCAAAAGTAGGAAAAATTGTATTTTGATAAAACGGTACTAATATATATAATATTCCAATTCATTTTTACTAGGCCTCTAGGCATGCTAGCGGGGACAAAAAGGAAAAATACCTGCTCTAAAGAAATTGCTATAATCTATATAATTTAAAATATTAATGATTAATTTAACCCAACAGTTGACTTTTTAATAGAATATATTAGATCATTCTTTTTTTAAATTTATTTATTTATTATTATTATTTTTTTATGGTGACGTTTAACAAAATCCGGTAAGTTTCAGCTAACGATTTTAACAGTAAGGAATATATATATATATATACACACACATATATATATATGTATATATATATATGTATATATATATACATATATATCTATATAGTATTGTGTGTTCACCTCCCATAGTTTTTTTCTGTCACCACATATTTGTCCCCTTTTACCCCATCCACCTCTCCCCTCCCCTCTCCCCCATACCCTCTGATTGATAATTCTTAATAAAATATTTAAAGATTTAAAAATACTTGGAATAAATAAAGTATTTTAAGAGAATATGTGATAAGTTTAAAGTAATCAATGCACTCTTCTTCTTGGGAGTTAATATTCATAAAAAATTCATTCAATTTCATCAACAATATAGCAATACGTGGCAAGTTGGGTATTTTCCCCGTTTTTAAATGTTTAGAAATTTAGTATTGAAGACCTGCCAAGTTGCTTCACAGAACTGGCTCTCCATTTCACTGTGTTTCTCAATTTGGGGATATAAATTTGGGGGGGTTCCCCGTTTAATTATTTTTCCCCTGTAGCACAGCCATTAATGAATGAGAGCAATCGCTGAAAAAATGATTTACCTACTCTGTCCCTGGTGAGGAATAATACTGACTTCTTAATATCATGGGAGAAGGATTTGAATGGAAAAAAAAGAGGTTTGAGGCGCGGGTAAAAAAGAACTAAAAAGAGAAATGGTTATAGATCATATAGTTCTAGTTGTTAATACCATTTAATAGACTGTATGCATGGTTTCTAACCCCATTTGAGTAAGACACAGGAAATACCTGAACTTCACAGAAGATCCTGCTTATTCCCACAGGCAGAACTACAGAAACTTTAACTTTAGTGGTTAAAGAACCCTTGAGCTGAAACACAGCTTAGAGCTAACGTTTGCATTCCTTCTAACACGTGCTTCCCAGGTGATCATCTTCCAGGGACAAGAAATTTTATATTCTCTAAGGATGCTCATTGGAGAGATAAATATTCTTTTTATCGAGTTAAAATCCTAACATGGACTCTAAATGGTGTGATAGTCACTGGACCTAATTCTTTTCCTTGGGTCCAGTTCCTCAGAAACTTATTTTGTATTAGTGTTTAGAATGTCTTCCTCTTTTTAGTCAAGTCAAAGCTAGTAAGTAAATAATCAGGCTCATAAATTATTGTTACTCCTGTCTCCAGGCCTGCCTCTAAATGACCCTAAGCTAAAAGACAGTTTTTCATTTTGCTCTTATGTAAATCGGGGACTGGAGATTTGTTTTGAAGCTTAGAAACCCATTTCTATTTGCTTATTTTTTATTCCGAAAGTTTGTATCACTATGTTTTTCAGTGTCCTTTAAATATTTTTCATCCTGGGGAACATTTGTAGACCATCTCCAAAATATGAATAAGATATATACAGTCACTTTATTGTTAAAAGGACATTGTTGAAAAAATGCAAAATGCTGGATTTTGCAAAAATTTAGAAATTTTTAATTTACAGTTCTAAACCTACAAAACGCAAAAATAATTTTGCTCTAAGTACTGACCATACATAACAAAACACACTACAGTCCTTGGTCTGAACAGAAAAGCCCCTTGTTCTAAGATTTGAATAAGCAATATCACACAGAACCATCTCAGATGACTTTTTCTTCCAGACATACGGTCAAACCAAAACAAGCACATATATTAGCTAAATAGAAAATTAAAAGAAACCACTGAAAATGGGCTTCTGTTTGCATTCAGGGAAGTGCACAGAAAGGTGGGGTGCATAACCGATTAAAGGTTTATTTTCCAGCGTCTAAACTGTTAACATATGCACAATTTATAAAAAGTGTCATAGTCAGTAAACTACTGCAAGATGATACACATGACAGTTGCAGATTTTTGCCCTGTAATATATGTCGTTGGTGATTAAAAGATTCAAAACAGTAACAAACATTAATAAATTCTGCATGTCATTAAATAGTGAATTGCCCTTTTTAGAACAAACACTGAAATAAAACTGTGACAGAGAGAGAAAGATTAGAAAGGCTATCTAGAGAATGCATACAATAGGCTATCTCTGTCTATTCATTAAGACACCAATCAAAACCAGTTGTTTAAAAGCAAGCATTCCTAGGTGCCTTTGTCCTCTGAAATTCATACTGCTCACTAAAGAAATGTGGCATTACAGATTCAATTCCTCTACAGACCCTCTTGGAAAATAAAGTAAAAGTTGGAAGGTGAGCATTCTTACTGGAAGAAGCAGTTTCTTAATCTCTGTTTCACTCCACCTAAGGATATCCATGAGCACCTATGAGATCCTTTCTCACCAGGCAGCATGATCCAATTCTATTCAGGCTTTTCAAGCATGGTATGAATGCAAACATCTGCATTGGAGAAACAACATACTTCAAATGTTGGTCTGAACACTCTCACACTTTGCAGAAGCAGGACAAACAGAATGATACAACACTCCTTTTTATAATAAAGCATGTGAAGTCCATTTAGCTAAAAGTTAAATTTGTGGCTAAATTTGTGACCATTAAATTTTCTTGAATTCATAAGATATTTTGATCCAGATGTTTCAAAAATACTGAACAAAACAAATATAAATCATTTCCCTGAATTCAAGTTTCCCAATTTTCTAACACTGTAGGCAGGAAAAGCTGATATGAAGGTAACTATTTTTAATGTATTATATAAATTCATATATTTGGGAGATTTTCAAATTAATAGGATGACATGGTGGTTTTTTAGGGTAGTTTTCTTCTTTGGAGTATTTAAAACCTTAATCATCTATAAGAGGATGTATTTGCAATTCAGTTTCATTCAGATGCAGAATGTACTCCGTAAAGAGGAAATTAAGAACTATGGTTAAAATGCAATCTGCGTTCTGCTTTAAGACATTTTCTTTTTCCTTTTTTTCTTTTTTCTTTATTCCTTTTTTTTCCAATGAGGAAGCTAATTCAAACTTACAAACAAGAGATGAATAAAAATAACTTTCCATTTACTGAAGACTTCTGTGAGAAAACTACTTCAATCCCCCTCTTTACATGAGTAATATTTTAACCAAAATAAACTGAACAGTTCTTGTGTCTCTTCCTACACCCACATATTATCTTTCTAACTGACCAAAAAAAAAAGTATCATAAGTATAAGTCAGGGAAGAAAAAAATATATACCAATGTCCCATCAGAAGCATTTTGATATGACCTTGGTAGTTGACCTACTAAGAGCAGTTCAAAATCTTGTCTATGAAGGCAAAATGTGGAAAACAAATGCTCAGAAATAAAATTAAAACAAACATGGCAAAAGTAAGGAAATGAGTTTCCAGAAAAATCAAATAAACTCCCACAAACACACATAAGCCAATTCCTTGCTTCATCGGAGGGTCCTGCTTGTGCGTCATGTAGAAGCTGCCTATCAGGTAAGGAATATCAACCATTACTCCAGAACGACAGGCATTTTTTTCTAAATTGGATCTTCTAAGTTTTCATCACAAATGAAACAAGCATACATAACATTAGAATTTATTTCTAAAAGGAAGTTGAATTTAGTCTCTTTTTAGAGGTTGTGTAAATAATACAAAATATAATGTATTGTAAACAAAACAAATGTATTTCTAAAAAAGAGATTATAAAATATGACAATGTCCTTTGGGAAGCCACTTACCTGATTCAGACAACTTTACCGTAGTCTTTACCTCGTTGGACTTTAAATATCTTCCCCTAAGTACCTTAGTTTATGTTCAAATAGCCATCTGTTTTTCAAGTAACTAATGAACATAACTGATTATGTGGAAGCTATTGACTTATATAGCTAATAAATATTACACAAACTAAAGAACAGTGGTAAGTTTATGACAAATGGCATTGTGTTTTTTCAGGTATAGTATGATATGCAAAAATGATTTCCAATACTATCCTTTAACAACAATTGAGTGTTTCTCAAAATAATGTTTTTGACAACATATATGTATTTATATCAAATGCATCATGTGGAAATTGATTTGATTGGATAGGGTATTTTTCCCCCCCCAAAAAAAACCGAGTAAAGGAAAAGCACTCTATCAAAATTAAGAACTTAGGGGAGGGGAAAAATTAAAAATATGGAAAACGCATTTGAATTACTGGTCTTTAAAAAAAAAAAATGTCTAGTAAGAAAGACCAGGTTAGATTTAGAAATTTATCCTAGAAGAACTATATAGATGATCTTAGAGTGTCTGAACCATAACTAGAAAGTTTACAGCTTAGATCAATTATGAGTAATTGATTCTCTCAGCTCACATTGGCCAATATGTGTGTGAACTCATTATCTATAACATAAATAGAAAGATGTCTGTCTCTAATACAGACTAAAAGCAGCTACTGAGACAAGGCCACTTGAATGACTGTACATATGTGTGTTGGTACAGTAAAGTGTCATACAAGATACCCAGCATTGTACCAGGTCAGGTTTTTTTATTTACTTATTTTTCTTAGCATTGTGGAAGGGGGTTGGGCGTAATGGCTGAGCACTGTGATATGTTTACGGGGGCTCTGACAAGACACCTTGGCCAAACTCTTACATCCAATTCTCTTTTTTCCCAAATTCACAAAATTCATTTCTCTCTTTCCCAGAGAGATTCATTGAGCAGTTAAAGATCATGCTTAATAACCCTCTGATATAAGGAAAAGATTATATTTAATGGATTTAAATATCCCTTTCCTTATCATGCTTAGCATTTTACACTTTAGGGGCTTAATTGGTTTGCAAAGGTACAGGGGGGGGAAAAAAAGAGGGACCTCTGAATTTTATATGTAGTACTTTCTTGCCCCCTACTGGAAAATGTGAGCCTGGCATTCTAAGAATTCTAATTTTAAAGTATTTTCTGATTGGGTTTTCCTATAAGTTAGCTCACAAACCCATATCTACTTCAAGCAAAAATGAAAGATAGTAAAATGATGTAGAAAAGCTTTAATACCATTAGCTACGTATTTTATTAAGAAATAATGAATTTTAGAAATCTAATTTGTAAAAAAAGAAAAAAGAAAAAAACTCAGGAATACAAAAGCCAATTTTCCAATTGAATAGTAAAAGTAAATCTACCATATCAATTTGAGAACTGGTAGGATTCTTTGTAAATAGAGCTTACTGGGAGCTTAATATCCAACTGTATTTGCAAAGATTATAAAGGGGGTATGTTTTCTGCTTTTAAATATTATTCATGACTTCTTGGGCATCAACAAATAATTCCATGAGAAAGAGTATTTCAATAATATTTTTATTTTTGAAGGTACACAGGCTATTTTCCTTCAGCAATATTCTTCAACACAGAGCACCTGGGCCCTACGATTCCCTTTTACATCATTTTTCCTGCAGCAGTAAATTATTAACATCCTCCCTTATTAGGATGATGACCATCACTATTTCTTGGGTGTGCTTTTCAGTTTTTTATGGTTCAACATCTCTGAACATTTTTATACAAATACAGCTAATCACAAATCAAAATTCATGCAATGATTTACATTCTCCTTAGACCAATATTCTTTTTTCATCAAATTCCAGTGCTTGTGAGGTTGATAAGAAGTATGACCGGCCCTCAAACAAAGAAGAGGTCATTCTTTGTGCACTATGCCGCTGAGACATGCTTCTAACTTTTCATGCCTCTTTAGGTCTTTCGGACTAGCAGTGGTCCCCTCCTGGGTGTCAGGGACCTTTGCAGAGAACTTCTCAGTCATAAGTAACACGGAGCATTTTACTAAGTGACCTTAATCTTTCAATTGACAAGTCACTTCCATGGTGAAGAAAGTGTCCTCTTATACACCCATCCAGCGAGGAGTGGCTCACACAGACAGGCAAAGACACCCCATGAAGAGAGACAATTTTTGCTTTCTGGCAGCTCCCCTTTGACACTGAATGTCTTCAAAGGCCAGTTTTTAACTTGATACCAAGACAAGTGCTGTGTTCTAAAGGCACCAAGCGGACAGCTGTGACCAGACCTTTATTTACAGCCTCTTGGCCCTCGGCTTCAGTGTATGGAGGGTTCTATGAATTCCTTTCATGCTTAGCATTCTTCCTCCTCCATCCCAATTCTTTTCATGCAAAGACAGCTATCCAGGTGAGTAAGACAGAGGGGCATTATTTTCTTTGATAGTAGTCTTTGAAACCCAAATTGCAAACATCTGCTCAAGTACAGCAACTATCCCTTCCTGGTAAATGTCATGCTAGTGGTTGCAGGGAGAGGGCTGAAATTCAAAGGTTTCATTTCACAGAATGCCTGAGAAGGGTCTTAAACTTCTTAGAGCTAAGTCATTCACTTCAGTTATGGGTGCCAGAAATGCTTCCACAGAAAAATTACCCGCTCTGTAAATAGCAAGGGCCAAATTTCTAGGCTGACTTTTCTGTAACCTGAACAAAATGAGCATCTTCCAATAAATTTCCTAGCAAACGAGTATGCATATCACCAAGCCAAGGTTAATAACCACCCTTCCCCCAGTAGTAGGAGCTAGAAGTGGGACACTCAGAAAGTAAATGTCTCAGGTTGAACTGAAATATAAACTCGGCTCAGTGATTATCCTGTCCTATACTCAGCTACAGAAGTAAGATTCAGCTGTAAACCAATTTTGAAGCATTGTCTCAAAAACGTGTCTCCTTGGCTTACTGTACCTTATAAGAACTTGGCTGGCAAGAGAACTTGTAAAGAGAAAACCAGTTACAATGCAAAGTCATATGAGTTTTCCCAGTCTTCCTCTTGATTTGTCTGCCTGGGTGTCTCCTCAATGTTCACCAGTTTGCTTTTAGGAGAAATGAAACTCGCATGGTATGATGCCATTAAGTCAAATCACTTACACACCTATGAGTAAGCTTGAAAAAAAAATTATTAGTACACCTAGAGTTAATTTTTGCAATGTCTCTATATAGGTAAACTGATTTAGTTATCCGTAAAAGGAAGAAAATTTTGTAGTTCACTATGTCTGACCTAAGAATCTTCCCGGAATATTTTCTAAAATTTAGGATACAGAACTCTTAAGTCTTCAACGAAACATGGATTCAAGAATGTTCTCACACCCAAATGGTTTCCTGAGAAGAGTTTTAGCTTGCTTGCAAATAGGGAGAAGTAATCTCCACACATGAAAAAGTCTTTATTAATTCTCATAAGAATATGCTGAAAGAGCCACTACTTTCCTGCTATCATAACTTTCATGACAGGTCAAAAGATGACCTGAGACATTGAGCCATGGCCATTTACATCCAGTAGCCAATAGAAAAGGAGGCATTTCCAGGCATCACCCCTCCACTACTATGTGATCTCTGACTTTCTTGATTCACATAGGTTTCAAGAAGCTTTGGAGAGTGGGACCTGATGTCTTTGTTTAGCTTAGCTCCAAAGCTCAAATTCTCAACCCTTCAACTCATGTCACAATTCAGATGGTTGCTTTTTCTAAAGGCCTATGGCCTTTAGCCATACTGGCTAAAAGTAATCTTCTCAATAATCCAAGTTCTAGGTCTCCTAAAAGTCAAACTCTAAGACAATTATTCAACTAATAATTTTGTTTAATTAGTGTATAGAGAATTTCATGGAATTCATATTTTGTATTTATTATATCCAAAACTTTTATGTAAAGCAGGCTTGGAGAAATGGTGAAATGCCTGCCTTTTTAAATGAAATAATGGTAGTGATGTAACATCATGTTCTCTTTTGTGGTGACCAATTTTCTAGTGCAGAAGTTTGGTGCAAAGACCCTCTTCATTCCTTGAGCAAAGTGTTGTGCAATGCCTGACACACAGTAACTGCTCAATATAAATTGGTTTCCTGCTTTCCTTCATTATAGGCTTTGAGCAAGACAAATGGCCTCTCTAAATTTCATTTTCTTTATAAATAAAGTAAAAATAGAAATAATGTCTTCTAAAAAGTATTGCTGAAAAGATTTAGGGTGTTAGCACATGTAAAGTGCCTGCAAATAAAAAAAATAGCAAATAAATGTTAGGCGCTGTTATTGCTGTTTTGTTATACTATTGAATTTCTTTGTTCTAATGGGGGTATTGTGTATTTCTCTTCATCCATCTAATAGATGAATAGCATGGGCAATAAATTAATGATGTGTATAAACATATCTAAGGCAAAAAATATCAAAAGTAATATCCAATGCTGTGCTATAATTGTGAAGAAGAAAACAACAAAAAAAGAAAAAGAAAGAAAGAAAAGCAGACTTTCTGAGCTTTAGGAAAATATTTTAAAAGGCTATTTCAAATTACTGAGGCAGACATTAGACACTTTTATGACCACAAATAGGTGTGTTTTATGGACCAAAGACATCTAGAAGAAATCTCTCCCAGAGGACACTCTTGGGAGATCCTGAGAAAGTAAAAAGGTTGACCTGTTACACTCAGCTGAGCCATTTGTCCAGTGGCCAGGAGAAAAGGCATTTCTAGGTGTTATCTTCCACTGCATTGGGACATTTGCTACAGAAAACACAGAGGGAGTGTTAAGTCTTTAGGGAGCAAGACTTTAATGTTATTGCTTCATTTGTCTTGTTTACTAGTTAGTCTCATGAAAGTATAAATGGATAAATAAATGAATTAATGTGTCACCTCTTTGAGGCTTCAAACATTTTCTCTTCCTTTGCCTTTGCTCATTTTATATTATTTTCCATATGCTAGAAACAATAGTTAAAATCCTCTGGTTTCACTGGATCTGCAACTGAATGTTTACGAGTCACTGAAAAAACAATTTATAGTTAGAAAACAAGAAAATGAACAGGGATGTATCCTAACAATCAGTTTAAATAGCTGAAGAGTTGCTTCTTCCTTCCCTAAACACTCATCTGACTCTCCATTTTAGAGCAAACATAAGTAAACAGGAAATTTAAGTAAATGAAATTATTAAATAAATCAAATTATTCACTTAAAAAATTAAAGGAATAATAGAAAAGAAATAAAATGACCTTCTCAAATTGGTGTTTTTCATCTGAAATGCCATACCTCTTCCACCAGCCCCTGGATTGTTGCCATCGGTCTCTTACTTTACCCTCTAACTTCTGGTTCTTTTCTTTTTATGACACCAAAGCTCTTAGCCATTCACTCAAACAAGTTGTTTACGAATATAAACTAAAATTAGAACAAACATGTAATTAATAAAAAGACAAACAATGGTATCTGCATTTATTAACTCATAATTTTATCTCAAAGAAAGCACTATCTCGCCATGATTTCTAGATGATTCCCTCCTCTTTGGGAGAATCAGTGTTGTAGTTAAGCCATTCTTTTTAAAAAACGATAGAATAACTATGGCTTATTTCAAAAATAAAATGTGAATATCTGAAATAAATTTTGATTTCTTTTGACTGCACAAATTATTTTGAAAGCTAACAGCACTGCACATTTTAAAATAGATTCAGTCATTCAAACTCAATCACAAATTTTCTACCCCATAATAATTTCTAATCATTTCACTGCGCACATGCACCCGCATCTAAATGCCTTCTTCCACATATCAAATAAAATTCATATCTATTACTACACCTTTGAACCATCAAATCATTCAAAATGAAGATCATAAAATGAAGATATATGGAGATGATGTGTAATGCCACATGTATTTAGCAGAGGTGAGCTAGTCAAACTCCAATATTACACTTCTAAAACTGAACAATATTTTGCCTTTGAAATTATTTATTTTTAACCACCTAATATTTACAACTTAAACCAAACTTCACTTAAAATAAAATAGCCCGGGTTTTTACTGAACACAATATCATTTTTAGAATCATCTACAAGGTAAACACTGATAATCTCATTATTAATACCCCTCATCCCATTTACAACTATATTGTAGTAGTTCATGCAAAAGCTCAGATTATAGGAAAAAATAATACAAACAGAAATAAGTCATTAGTGCATAACTAGAAAATATTATTAATACTAAATCATTTATATACATTTCCCTTCCTCCAATACATGGCAACACAACATAAATAGCAATATAAAATAAATTACTTCCTTCCCATTTCTCTCCTTCAGGATCTCCACTCCAGTACACACATGAAAACAAACACAGAAAAACTCCATGTACACACACTTATATACACCTACATTCACTCAGCGCACACAGCTACTCTTATACATACCTAGACTCATACTCTCACACACATGCAAATGCATGCACACACATGCACACCTATACACAGACATGCAGGTGACGACAATGTAGATAGTTTAACAAAAGTGATATGATAAGACTCTCCTTCAATATACCTTTATTCTGGGCCCTGACTTTAGAACAGAAGCATATTTTTTGAGCCCTGTACACACCTATGAATGAGCTGCTGGACAGCGAAAGGCCTCATGACCCAAATCATGCCCAAGACAGAAAGCAGTTACATTTGTGGTGTGCTTAACCTCATTGTGATTATGACCCATGCTAAGTTAGCAATTGCTCCATCTACATTGTAACAAACTCTTCTACCTGAGGGTAAAGTTTGCCTAGAGAGGACAATTTCATTCTCCCCAAATAACCGTATTCCTCTTTTCTTTCTTTAGCTAGGCTGCCCCTTTTAAATACCTCTTCTCTTGTCTTCTCCAATTAACTACACACACACTGAAGGATGCCAAAGGCTTAAGCGGTCTTTTGGCTGAAAGTTTCCATCAGAGACAACGTACAAGTTAAGAAGTCATTCTCTCCGTGGTGCGGCTAACCCATCTCATGGACCAATCAGGAGGAGGAGACCTCTACAGGTAGGGCTTCAGGGAGAACCAGTACAGACATCTCCTTAGTCTCTCTCCCATCTGTTCCCCATTCAACTATTTCTATCTTTAATTAACCCTAACTATGCTGTTTCCCTGTCCCACCCTCAGCACAGACCATCCCCTTCACAGTGATATAAGTGTCTATTCTCCAGTACTTCCCTGTGTGTCTTACAAACTTGGCCACTTCAACCCTTCAGTGGGAGGCCAGCATTATTTTCAGCTGGCCTGTGCAGTTCAGAGTGGCTCTGTTAGAGGAAGCACCAAGAGTGACTTCCTATACCAGAACTAGCTTAATTTAACTGCTTATAGCTTAGAATATTTTCTAAGTTAGATTCTTTCCATCCAGTCATTCCAGAATGCCCTTGAACATCCACACATTTCTATTAAACTTGTATTACTTGAATTAATACAGCTTCCCAAAACAGCCTGTTTGGTCACCACCTGTGAAATACTCTTTTTTTTTTTTTTTTTTACATCAAGATGATAAGATTTGAGTAATCATTTGAATTGTAATTAAATGAAATATTGTTTCTAATGCATTAATGGTAATAACCTAATTTTTATCTAGAATTTGCTCTTTCCCTTTTAAGCTCCTTAAGTCCCCAACCCCAGAAAGCATACAATAGAGCTCTTATCATGCTACTTGCATCTCTTCAGATTTGTTAGACAGCCTACATTCTGATGGGGCGATAAGAAAAAAAGATAGAATGCTATGTGTTTTACGTGATGCAGAGAAATTGCAGGCAATTACAAAATCTACTTTAAAAATGCTGGGGTTTTTTCCTCTGAGCAAATTTCAGTATTTTCATTTAAGAATCAGAGAAAACACTTTTCTGGTGAAGTGGATAAATGGGTAAGCAAAAACAAAAGGAGACAATAACGACCAAACTTGTAGCCTTATGGAATTATAAGCAGAATGTATGCCTACTGGCCCAATTCCCTAAAATAGTTTCCAAAATAATACACTCTATGGCTTGCATTCATCTTTTGTATGAATCATTATGCTATCATTTACCTTTCCAGAAGGTATTTTAACAAATAACTTCCTCTCCAATCAAACTATTTAGAAGTATGAGTTCAGCTTTTCTTTCAGCTCCTTCTAAATCTAATTCAAACATCCTGCAGTTTTGTTTCTTTGATCTTTCATAGTCCTGTGAAGTCTTGAGCCTAAGCTACATTCATAGAAAAACTTTCTCCATAGCAATATAAATAGTAAAATTTCTAACACACGTATTTTCAGGAATAGATATTCATTCTTTATTTCATTCATTTGTAGATTCATTCAAATAACATTTCTTGTACATCATCTATTGTCAAAGCACTGTGTTAAGAACCAAAACTGAAGCAAATATAGTCAACCTTAATGATGTGTCAGTCGTACAAGGAATTACAAAACGTAAACACAACTAAAAAGTAAACTAAGAGAAGTATAAATAAAATGTTTTGGAGTTCAGAGGAGGTAAAGACTAATTCCATCCTAGATATTAAGATGATGGATGATTTCACAGAGAATGTGTCATTTAAACTGGGAATGACTAGCTAGGATTTGGTCATTTGGAAGTGGTAGAAGAGGAAGTGAAAAGAGAATGCCATGGCTGGGGACACAAGACCAACAAAGGTGAGAGAACATGAGGTATAGGAATAGAGAACAGTATTCCTTTTGATTTGCTTACAGCAATGGCTCATGAAGAAGGGGAATGATGCAAAACACATTATTAGAACGTTAAAACTAGATCAAAGAAAGTCACTGATAAATTGCTCTATTATAAAGAGAATGGGAAATCTCTGAAAGGTTTGGAGCGTGTGAGTAAATACTCAAAGGTTGTTTGGGGGAGATTGCCATCTTTGTGTAAAAAGTAGAGTGGCACACAGCTGGAGACAAGACCAGTTAGGAGGCTACTTCAGAATCACACACGAGAGGGAAGGAAAAAGCCAAAGGGTGTGAGGAATACCTCAGAGATAGAATATATAACTTAACAATAGAATAGATAGAAGGGAGAAGTAAAAGGGAAGTAATCAAAGAGCCTTGAGTATCTAGAAGAATCATGATGCCTTGCATAAGCAACACAGTAGAAGGAAACAAAAGATAATAAGTTTATTTCCACACATAGAAATTTGTGTAGTATTCCTGAAAATTTTAGGTTCATCTCCCAACACAGCAAGTTGTGCCAAATAATTTATAGAAGGTATCTGTGTTGTATAACTATTTTGTTAATTCTAAAGCAACCTCTGCCTTTTCAATACTTTTGACACGGTCTCCCACTTAATCTGCTTCTTTCTGAATTCACAGCAGTTAGCATTTCCAACTGATGGTTGGCTTGCCACCACCCCCACTCACCCATGGCTCATGCCCTCCATGTTGACTGTCCACTGACTTCAGACTGCCCTTAAGTAATGGATTTTTTAGCTCAGCACCAGCAATCTCTCACCAGGACTTTCCTGGTAGAATGACCAACTGGACACAGCAGATTCAAGGAGCTTCCCAGCTGGATGGCGGGGCCCAAACAGAATCTGCAATGTTAAAGGGATGGCCAAATAAAGATGGCCATCATTTGGAAATAACATGATTGGAGTTGAGAGTTCCAAAATGTTGCGAGATCTTATGACAATTGTCCACTACAGTAAGAGTGGCAGTAAAATGTACCTGCCTATCCTGCAGGATAGTTGGTGTCTATGAGAGGAAGGAGCCCTGTGAGGAAGGTAGGGCAGGAAAGTTCACACACATGGTATCATACACAACTTGGATGTTTGTATAATATGAGGGTGGACAGGGAGTAAGATCTATTTTACAACAATGACCCTGCAGCCTGAGTGTGCCCTTTGGCAGCTCAGGGATGCTGAAGGACTGCTGGTGGCCCGCTCTGGCCACAAGCAGCAAGCATGCCCTTCAGCAAGGAGTTCTGGGAGGCTTGGAGGAGCTGAGGCAGAATGAACAGAGGTTAAATGCTCTTTCATTTACTTCTAAGTGACAGGTTTTAATTAAACATAATTCACACCTCAGTTCATCCAATCAGCTCTGCAGAGAGTCCAGATTTCTGCTGCTGACAGACTTGAAGGCTGTCAAGGGAGGAAGTGTGCAGAGAGAACTACATGTGGAGGGGTGGGAGGGACGTGTAACTTGTAAGAACTCATCAGAACTAAGGGAGGAAAGAAAATACACAAAAATGAATATATTGTGAATAAATATGGTTTACCATGCTTAGGGTGGTGATGTCAACATTTTTACTGTCTTAAAAAAGTAGCTAAACAACTTGTCTTTGTGAAAGAATATTCTGTATCCCAATGCTACTTTTTACCAGTTCCAAAATTATTAAAAGATATTCTTTATTTCATGATAGTAGAAATATGTTAGAAGCAAGTATTCCCATTATACAGATCCAACCACTAACACTGAGAACAAGAGGCAGGAACAAATTCATGTGCAATTCAGGATCCAGGGTAACAACAGAAACTCTGATTCCTCCAAACAAAATCCCAAGTGGCTTTATATGGAAGAAAATCTAACAGGATCAGTGGCTTTTGCAATTCAAGCCATTCTCCTTTTGTTTGCCAAAGCTAAAAAATTAAAGCTATAAAAAATTATCCTTGCTAAAATTCTATTTCTGGGGTCACAGCTGCAGGATTAATATATGCTAAAGCTGAAACCACTGAAGGTTGATTGTGCACATCTTTTCAAGTGTAGCTTAAATGCCCAAGAACGCAGAATCACATTTCAGATATATTTAAAATGAGAAAAACATTAATATAATTATTGTCTCATCGGATAAATATTAAAATCCTGAACCACTCTAACTTAAGGTCCCTGAATTTTTATGTTGACTTCTACCTCTATATTAGGTGGTCTTTCACTTAGCAAATTCCTCTGATCCACACAGGTCCAGTTTAAATCCACATCCTCCAGTAAGCTTCCCTCAGTGCCCTAACAGGAACTACCTCTCAGTTCCGTAACACCCCAGAGAACTTTTCTCCCTAATACGGCACTCATGTGCCGTGGTTATGTGCACATTCACACGCCTTATTTCCCCTATTTCCCTACTGGGTTGTGTAATCCCCAAAGGTAGGAACGTAACTTGCATATCAGCATATCTGCTCTAAATGGAAGACATCTCACTTAGGGGGTGTTAAATATATTTTTTAAATGAATGATGACTGCATGAAAATTCTCCAGGGTACTCAGGCTTTCCTTTTAAAGTTTAGTTTCAGAATATGGAAATTCTGCCCGGTGCACCTAGCCTGCGGCCACTCTTTCACCACAAAATCACAAATGAATACCATCTGCTGCTCTTCTCCATGAGGCCTCTGGGGAATCCCTTTAGGCTAATTGGTCACTCTCTGTTCTAGCCTTGGATTTCTATTAGTATCCTCAGTTTGGCCAGGGGTCTAGGAGGCTTGTTTCTAAGTTATATGCTCAATACCATATGTGTTTCCTCTTTAAACTCCTAATTATTACTCTCTTTTTTAGTTATCTTTATTTCCTCCCTCCTGAAATGTTTTGTTTCCAGGTCTCTCCTGAAACTATCTCCTTTGAGCCATCTACAGAACATAAGGCAAGCAGATGGTACTTCGATTACACTGGTAATTACCCCCCGAGAAAAGCATTCTAGTTCCCAAAGCAGGTAATTTGGACTAAAATAGAACTTTCACTAGAATAACAGGTAAATAGGGTGTTGAGCTATATACATATATGGTTATAGTTTATATAATAGGAACCATCACCATTAGTGTTTGACAAAACCAAGCTGTCTTTCCCTACAGTGAAAGGTGGCCAATATCTAAAAACTAAAATTAACTATTTTTTTGTTTAAAAGGAACTCTTTCCATCTCCACCCAATTCCACATCCAACTGAACCTCAACTATAGGTTAGGGGGTACCTAAATCACAGTAGGAAAATTCTTGAGGATCTATTCTTATCAACAATCAACTATGTGACTTCTCATATCTTGTTTTTAAGCACAATGACTTTATTTCAAATTATGATACTTATTTTAAAGAAAATTATTGAAGCGCAGTTTCCATCAATATATAAATTACTTTGACTTTTTTGGCAAAATCAATATCAAATCCTTAAACTTAGGCTTAGGACAATAGGACAAACAAAGATCCCTCTTTGTTACAGTGTAAACAGAATTCTACCTGCATATTCACTGGTCTCTGATTTTAGCTGCAAACCTTGATCTGATGAAATTCTTCTCTAACAACAAGACTAACTAGAGTGTTTTCAGTCCAAGAACAGGGCACTCTGTGTCACCGAGCAAAAATAGCAAAAGGTCATCCAAATGAACTTTACATAAGAAGAAGAGAAGCAATGAGAAATGATAATTGCCCTTTTCTAAACTAGACCAGGTCTAATTAGCATCAATTCTTTGTGGCGCTGTTTTTTCCCTCTCTTTTTAATCTAGCGTAATAGTGTGATCATCCAAAGGCTGCAATTTAGATGTATTGCTCATTAAAAAGAAGGTTGGGATTTTAATATGTATCCCCAACACAAAAGCAAGATATTTATTGTACTTGGCCTACGGCAGAGGTTAAAATTCCATTGAAAAGATTTTTCAGAATGTAACATAACTACATGTATCTTTTCCTTTTCCTCTAGAGATGCAAAGTAGAGTGGGAAAAAAAATATTTAACGATGAAAGAGAGCATGCTAGACTTGTCAGCCTCATCGATGTTATGGGTAAGTGATGGCCAATTTTATAATAAAGTGTCTGTGTTTTTCTTTTCAACATTTTGGTTTTTAACTTCGAAAGCTGTTTTATACAATTTGGTAATCTCATCTTCCACTTTTTCTGACATTACAAATCATCCAAACTCTTTTGTGTTTTCTGTTATTAACCTTCTAAACTCCCATCCACTCTCCAATAAACTTGCTGAGGAAAATAAAAAATGAGAAAGTGAGCAGATATTTTATTTTTTATTGTTATACTTAATGAAATTCCTTAAGGAATTATTTTACTGTTTAAAAGTTACCTATATTTATGGAGAAAATGCATGTCACTTTAACAGCATTAGAACCTCACAAGTATTAGCATTTTAAATAAAACACAAGTCTCTTGGTCTGGTGACTAGAAAAAAATAACTTTCTTGGCCATTTTTAAGAGTAGACTTAAATCAAATAACTTTGGTTAATATGAGGCTAGCTGATTTGCATAGTAGTGAGAATACCAGCAGAGATCTTCGCATAAAGTAGTTGATTGGTAAAGGGTAATTAACTAATTAATATTATGGCCAATAGCCCATAATTGACTATCTATTATGGACTCTGCTAATATAAATAGCTCTATTTTCAACACAACTGATAACTGCTCTTCCCGTTAAGTGTAATTAGTACCCGAAACAGTCCTCGATAAGCCTAGTAAAGCCATGAACTGCACCTAGTGTTCAAGGCATTTTGATAGTATCTATAAAACAATTAATGTCATATTAAAATCAGTTTTAGATAGCCTATGTCAACATCTATGGTGCACAGTCTATGAATTGAACCCTTTGTACATAGCCTCCAAAACCTGTACCTTAAAAATGTGTTCAATTAGGGTCCAATATGAAGTTCTGTAAACAATAATAAAGCATTACCTAAAAAGAAAGCCTAAGTCTTATGTGAACTGACCTTCAAAAAACTATGGACTGAGACATGCAGTCCTCATACACCTCAGAATAGTTGGTATTTGTCAAAGTCTGACTCTTTCTTGACCAACGGGCGGCCATAACTGGAATATTCAGGAACAGCAGTTCTCAAAGTGGGGTCCACAAAGAGCAGCATCAGCATTACCTGGGAACATATAAGAAAGTCAAATTATCAGGCCCAGCTCCAGATCTACTGAGTCAGAAACTTTGGGTGTGAGGACCAGAAGTTTGTGTTTAACAAGTCCCAGATAATCCTGATGCAGGCTCAAGTTTGAGAGCCACTCTCCTTAAAAGAGATTTCTCTAAATGTAATACAAGGACCATTGGCATTAAAATCACTGGTGTTAATTCCTGGAGCACCCTGACCTGTTCAATCAAAATATCTAGAAATCTACATTTTTCATAAGTTCCTCAGACCACTTATGTACCCGATAGTTTGAGAACCACCCTGTTAGATTTAAACTAATGGAAGGTTCTTTCACTAAAACAAAAAGGGAGAATATGAACCAAATGATTGGATTTACTGAAAATGTTTCATATTTGAAGGCATCAGTTAAAGTCCTTCAAATTTGGAGACAGGTAGGAAGCTCTTACACACTGTTTAATAAACTGAGGTATGCTTTTTCACTGTAGCTTTTAAAAAGGCTTTAGTCAACAAAAAAGAGTGATTATTTTCTAATTGAAAAGAATAAAGCTGAAATAGAACTAACATCTTGGTGTCCCCAGATCATTCTGTAATTAACATTAGGCTGCAAATAGCCCAAGAACTAGGCCTTTTTTTTTTAATGTATCAAGGTTTTTTGTGTTTTTTTTGTTGTTGTTTTGTAGTTTAGAAATATTGCTGGTGACAGCATCAACATTCCCACACCGCTCATCAAGCAGCCACACCATCCAACAGTAACATAGACTCTCTCTCTTCATCAAAACACAAGCAGAATTAGTTAACAAACGCTTGCCAATACTAACAAATAACTTCATGTATGAGAAGGGGCAGCAGATGTTGAGACGGGGAGGGAGGAAAAGGGAAGTGAAAAATGTGAAGGCGATAGATTAAATGACGGAAGCCAGGCTCCCTATTAGCCTTAATAAAAGTCAGTCACCTCCCCCTTTATCTTGCTGAGTGAAAATAAAAATATCTGCAAGAACATTAACATTCCTGTAACAGCGATTATAATCATGGCAGCAGCCTCAAAATCCCACCCTCTTCCTCTGAGGTCTCTGAAAATAAAAATTCACAAAAACAAAACATAACATAATTAAAAACCTGCACAGTGTAACTGTGGCACATATCAAGTTTCCCCAGAATCTTCATACATCACAGAGTCTTTATCAAAGTAACCCTAGGATTTTGTCAAATTAATCTTTTTTAGCCTTATCATTGTTGTAAATGTGTCTACTCTCTAACACTGCAAACAGCAGCAAGAAGCAGATGAATCTCTCAAATATTGTTGGAAACTGCTTTCTCACAAAGACAATGTGATATTTTGGAGAAAGCAAGATGTTTGCAAGAAGAGGGCCTGGGTTCAAATATCTGTTCTCCAATTTAATTGCTATGTTAAAGGGAGCAAGTCGGTAAAACCCATCTAGGTTTCAATTTTCCCATATAAAAAGTGTCCCTCAGAGGGTTGTATATCACATAATGCCCATGAAAATTCTTTAAGTGTAATGGGTTTCATGCATTTCATTAGTCTCTAAGTGTTATAATGTTAAGGATTGTGGCTTTTCATTCTTTTCTCTCTAATGCACGCAATAATACATAACTTATTTAATTAGTAGATTAAGTAATTAGGTGTTGTCTGATCCTGTCATGGGGATTAGAATTGGCCCCAGAAGAATGCTAGCCGAGTAAACCCAGGCTACAGGGGTTCAGAGTCAACTCAAGAGTGGCAATTATGCAAAATGGAGCTACCAGTTAGCACACGCCCATATCAGATAATAAGTGGGGAGGGTCCTACAGCAGATACTAAATCTGTCATCTGGCCCAAGAGGCTATTACGAGACCTGCAACTTTAGGCCATGCAAACTTCTAGGCATGAACAAGCACAGAAATGCATAGGGGAAAGAAGAATAAGGTAAGAGGACCAGAACTGTCACAAAAAAGAGGATAGAGATGCCCCAAGGCCCCTTACACTGGATGGTAGGACACTCACTTGTGTGATTCCATCTGAGGTAAAGTCCTAGGACCAGGGCACATTGCTGTTTTAATTTTTTAACAAATTTTAGCATTATTTGAAGGAGTTAACATAGTGTATTTGAAAGAACATGGATGGGTTTTAACCTAGACAGAAGCAAGTTCAAATCTAATTCTGCAGTTTACTAGTTTACTAGCTGTGTGACCTTTGCATAGGGCACCTAACCCTTCAGAGTACCAATTTTTCTATCTACTCATAAAATTAGAATAAATTTTCTTCATAGTACCTTTGTGGGGATTAAATGAAGTCAGTAGTCATGAAGGGCCTATTACACTGTTTTGTCCCCTGGAAAGCACACAACAAATGTTAACGTTCTTCTTCTGCCATAATTTCTAACATTTTCTCTTGGCTACATTTCTTATTAGCAATTTATTATCCCTATAAAGTTTTTAGTCAATAAGTACTTAATGAAAAAATATATAATTTTCTTTTAGCCTTACTTTAGTTTCTGATTCTAACTCCAGTCATACTGCTCACAACCCAGAATGTCCTTATTCTAATCATAGAGGGCATCAGCAGGATATTGGAAAACTATTTACTAGAATTTTTAGGAGTAGAGTCTTTCATAAAATAAGACAACTTGCCCTATGCTCACTACATGTACCTTGATAACTGTTCCATAAAATAGAAGCTTTCCTTTTCTGAATGACATTTCTTGATATTGACCTTCATAGGACATATACAAAAAGATCATGAGAGTTGGCAAATATGTGTTTCATTTATTAATTTATTCAACACATATTTATTGAGCTCATACCATATTCTGGACATTTGGTTAAATGCTAAGGACACAGCATAGAAACAGATAGATGCTGTCCATATCAAGATAGTTTCGTCTAGGCTGCATGATAAACAAACCTGAAAGTTTCAGTAATTTAACAATACCAAGATGTATTTCACATTTGTATTAGGATCTGACACCTCTTCTTCCAGTTGTAACATATAGATCTAAGTTCCTTTCATCTTCTCATGCCACCACCTTAAACATGTGGCTTCCAAGATCTTTAAAGAGAGGCGAGAGTATATGGTCAATAGCCCAGCCCGGAAATGGTTTACAACATTTTACCCACTGGCCATAATCCAAACGCATGACCCCAATCTTATTGCAAAGGGGGCTAACACTGTTTTCCTATATACCCATGAAGAAAAAATTACCATGGAATTTAGTGAACATACACAATCACATTTGACACATTTACCGTTTGCAAACTGCTGTATTGGATAGTAAGAGAAACAGGTGCCCTTTCTCCTCCTAGCCCCTTCCCAGGAGATTTCAATCTAGTGAATGGCAACAAACATATACACGAATAACAGATTCAAGACAGATTTTACTATGATAGAGATTATGCTATGATAGAGGGTCTGAGCTCTAAACATACTGAACTATTGGAGCATAGTGAAAAAAATAATTCAACAAAGAAAGAGATAAGCTTTTATAAGTAAATATGAAGAAAGAGGTTCCCAAGTGGAGAAAAGAGTTTGAGGAAAGAAAAAGTTCAAGAGGCAGCAGGGGGCCCAGGGTGGCTGGCATACAGTTCCTATGACAGGTAATAATAAGTTTTAAAAGAAAGGGCATCGGTCGGATTGAACAGAATTTTCAATGTCACGGCTTAGAGTCTGAGATCACCCATGCATGCAGTAGGTAGAAGTAGTGGGGATTATTTCAAGAATGTAGTCAAGAAGCACTCAGCTTCTAAACTGATGTTCCCAAGCCTCTCCTTGATTCCATACACCCTGAAAGCAAGTATTACATCTTAGTCAACTCCTTTTCTTTCTAATTTTGTTTTTAATTTCCCTCAATGCCTACCTAGGGCATAGACTATCCACTTGGTAGATGTTGATTGACAGAAGAGCTGCCTGAACAAATGAATAAATAGAGCCCTTCTGACAATAGTAAACACCGTAAGTACACCGATAACTGCCCTAAATGTAGAGGATTTGTGTACAAAATTGAAAGAGAAGAACAAATAGCAAATGACTGATAGCATGTGCTTATTTAGAGTTAAGACAATACATCACTTGTTCAGCAATAAAAGTATGATTAATAGGCCAAGCCCCAAGAAATAGGGACAGAAATTTGGTTCTTCCATTTTTATTTGCATATCCCCTGTGGTGGCAAGGGCCTTCAGGCTGGTGTCTGGGAGAGCTGAGCTCTTAACACTGCCTCCTCCACCGGTTTCCAGCTGATCGGCCTTAGACGAGCCAGATGCCCATTCCATTTCTTCATCCTAATACATTGATGTTGACAGTTATCTCACCCAGATTTTAAGGAGGTAAAAGAAGATAGATGTGAAAACACTTTGGAAAGACTAAATATTATATAAAGTACCCATTTTAATGGGAAGTATACTTTCAAGGAGAAAGAGCAAGAAGATAAAAGGAGAACATTTGTTGAAAAAAGGATGAAATCTAACGCCTTACTCTCAGCAGCCTAAGAAGCACATCCAGATGCTTGGCTCATCCATGGCACAGGCTTCAAATTCTAGCTGATTCCAATAGGTAGCATCCATATCAACAATAGAACCAAATTCATATCCAAATCAGCTTCTGCTTTGGGCTTTGCAGTTATGATTACCTTCTCTTATTTAGCACACACAGAAATTGGCTTGAACCACATTGTAAGGCAACTTAATTAAAGAGTTAGGTAAACAGAGAAATGCCTCTCTCTCGAAATCAAGTCAAAGTGTCATGAAAAATAAAACAATTAAGCAGAAACAAAGGAACTGATAAAGTATTCAAGCAGAACAAGTGTATACAAAAACAAAATACAGGTTTATTATTACAAATCAAAAGGCCAAGAGGCAGCATGCGGAGCTCCCCATGGCTACCTTTATCAGACTTACCTGTAATGCAACAGTGCAGAGAGAAGAAAATGGACATTATGCAAAAACAATATGCCACATCTCTGTCTTTCGAGATTTATAGAGTGCTTCAATAGGCAACATCTCGTTTAAATCTTACAGCGACCTCTCTGAAAGGGGTATTAGCATCATTTTACAGATAATAAAGCAAACTCAGCGTTTATGTGACTTGCCCAAATTTATATAATTATGAAACAACCACGAGAACGCCAAGCAAGACTGCTCACCTAGAGACCCAGGTGTTTCCCTTTAGGTGACAATTAAATTCTAAGCTAACTTGCACTCATCGGATGGGTATTATGGAATGGAGCCATATTTCCTCATTCAACTGCAAAAATAAATATTTAATGATATTTATTAAATAAATATCTAATAAATAAATATTTAATAAATAAATATTTATTAAATAAATATTTATGTTGAAAACACTGAGCCCGGTGAGGAAATAAGATGGCAGGAAAGATAGACACGCCCTCTATCTCACAGAGTCCACCTTTCTTCTTAGGAAAAACGCAAATGTTTCACATATTCTCTCTGGTATAGCAATTTTAAAAGTTATGCCTAGAAATTTTTGGTCTAAGAAATAAAATTACGATATTCCCCCACACCCCAAATATTCACACATGAGATTTTCTAGAATTTTAGGTATTACTTACATATACAATAAAATGGCCATATAAACAAGAAAGTAGCATCAAGATCACAAATAAGTTCTGACCAAAAGGTTGACACAGGTTTCCTCTTGACTGCACATCCCTGCCCTCCCTGTTCTTAGAGCATTTCCTTTAGAAAACCTATAATTGTAAATTCTTTCTCTGCCCCTTTTAGGTATTATCTTCTACAACTCAGCAACATCTTTCTCAAGGACCTGGGGGCCATCTCTTTGAAATGTAATTAGGAGAGATAGCACCTTCATCTCCCAGTCTCTGTGGGACTTAGGAGCCTAACTTTCATTAAGTGCCAGTCAACAAACACAGATGGCCTCATCACATTGTCCAACCTCCTTAACATCTGTCATTACTTTTCCACTAGTCATCCCAGCTCCTAAATTCTCCCACCTTTTATTTTAGTGGAATTGAGTTCTCTCTCTCTCTCTCATTCTCTCTCTCCTATTATAATGGTCATGACCCCATTAATCATGAATAAAGTCTTCCTTGACCATTTTACTGATCTGGTACAATTTTCCTTTTACAATCTCTATGTGCCAAGTAGGATGCAAACTATTAGTCATGCAAATATAAACAAAACAAGCTTCTGCTCTGGAAAGATCAAGATACAGATCTGTGAAAATACTACAACAAGATCTATAAGGCGACACCTGCTAGATAACTCCAGCTTTAACAACAAATCACCAAAGATTCATAAAATGTTATCAAAAACAAAGTCTTGAACTTAAAAAGTGTACCTTGTTAAACTGATCACTTCCAGAGCAGATAGAAGAAGGGTGGAGGTGGAGAGGCAGAAAGAACTGAAAGCCAAGGAAAAACAACAACAGAAACACCAACATATTTCTTTCTCTTGCCTTTAAGAAATTAGGCTTTCAAATCTCTGAGTGTTTTTATACCAAGAACTAAGGTGACCATAAGAAGTTGTATTTCCTCCAGCTTTGTGTCTTTGTTGTAGGTTGACCTCCCTACCCTCTTCCTCCCTGCTTTGTGCCCAGGCTACATCCCACATTACTCTGGCAATGCACTCTCATTCTATGGCTCATCCTTGATGCTAAAATTTTGACATGAGAGAGGAGATAAAATATAAAAATGTGACTGTCAAAAGGCAGGACCCCCTGTACTGTTATAAAGAAAATTTCAGAATAAGTGGCAGATGCTATTAGGTAATATTTATAGGTAAGCAAGGTTTTTAAATGTGCTTTAAGATGGAGTTGTCCATTCCTCAAACTGAACCACCACCAACTTTGTATCTTACTCTGAGACTTCTTCCTCTGTTCTGAGTATAGCTGATATGGTGGAGGTTGGAAGTAGAGGGCTTTGTTCAATGATAATGGATGTGCATAAGGGTAAAACTCAATAAATACCAACCTCAAAGTTATTATAATTTGTGAACTTAGAAAATGCCCTGTGCCGCTAAACCACATTTGTTGTTGTTGTTGTTTTGCATTAGAGAAAATGAAGAAGAAATGTCTGATCTAAGACATTGATGAGAATTTTTTTAAAGGCAGAATATGAAGATACAAGACAGATTATTGACGAAAAGAAAATCCTATAAATGTGGGTATTCGTGTCAGCCAAGACATCAGCCTCATAACAAGGGGAACATGGGGATTGATGGCAAAAAAAAAAAAAATGAGAACATTGGAGTCAATTTATAGCTTAAGTGGGGATAACCCAAAGGTTTCTGGAAACATAATCATGAGAGTCTGGAGATTTTGATGGTAACTAACATGACAGAGAGAGTAAAGGTGGCATCGGAAAAAATAAGAAAGGGTCAAGTTTAGACTCACAGGGAAAACATGGATGATCCATGGGAAGGAGAAAAAATCAATGAAGGGTAGCAGGATAAAACAAATCAATGAAGGGCAGCAGGATAAAACAATAAAACCAAATCAATTAGATAAAGATCCTAAACCCTATATCAGCCAGAATGCCAGTGGAGAATCAATGACCCACTCACACTGAGATAATTCAAGAAGGGTTTAATAAAAGAGTTCTTCCAAATATGGAGGTGGGGCATTAGGAAACCACACTGGAGGGTACAGAACCCTACGATTAGTAAGAGCCGAGGAGCTGTTCCCACTCCACAGTCCGAAGAGCAGAGAATAATAACCAGATTCTGTAAGGTAAGACTTACGGAGAGAGGGCCATCTTGAGTGGAGCCATGAACTTTGTTTTAGGGGCACAACCAGCTTGAGGTTGCCCTTCAGGATGGGTTCCTCCTAGAAACAAAAGACTCCAACCCCACTCTCTTCTCCCTCTCAGATATCCTCTTGGTGCTCCCCATTGTCCAAATCCAACCAGAAACCAGATGATGAGGTGCCATTGATATAATACATGCAAGTCAGCCACAAAGTTAAGAGGAGAAAAGTGAAGTCACAAATGGAAGATGTCCACCATAGAAGCCAAGAAGGCAAAAATCAATGTTTCTGACCCTAAGTCTAAACTTGGTACAGACAACTAACCAGTTTCCAGCCATAAAATTGGAGTGCAAAGAACACTGAGGGACTAACTGCATTTCAAAGCTCTGTGTGGAAAGAAAAGCAAAACCTATTTTATTTATCAATCATCTACTCATTAAAACAAATATTTATAATTTACTTTAGGTATCTGTTATAAAGAACGTTAATACCCCAAATAGAATTTACTCTAAAAAGCAACAAGCCTGCACCAGGTAGAAATTCTATTCATTAATTAGGAGTCCCAAAAAAGGGCCCTAACGTATGTTTGCCACCATGAATTACAGAGACCTCATTCAGCTTTTACGAATTAAAAAGTCAGGCCCTCAGCTGCCAGACCTCCCTGCTCCAGGGCCCAGAAACTCTTTGGGCAGCCTGCTTATGCTCACGGCACTAACCCATTAGTAGCCTCTCTCTCTAAACATTGAACTTCTTCAGTCCATCTTTTTTAGTCAGTTGAGAGTTCTCTTTGGAACATGGCATGCTGAGGTTTAGAAAATAAACACCAGCATTTTTTTAATGTGCCAACAAATTATGGATGCTGTTATTACTGTCCCACATGGCCCCCATTAGTTTCCAATGATTGTGCACCTCTCATTTATTCAAGATTCTTTGATTTACAATGCAATAATAAAAAAAAAATGTTTTTCTACCTATAGCATCAATTATGTAGATTGGCTTTTCTGGGGGGAAAAAAATAACGAGATATCATCAGTATTCTTTGAATTTCTAACTTAATTCACACAGTTACCATGATAGTATAACTTATTATTTGGTACCCAAGGTTGATGAATTCTCCACAGGCTGTCAGTAATTATTCTCAAGTATCTATTATGAAGACACAGAAAATTGCTATTATGTGCTGACTCAGTCGTGTGTGAGCACTCTGCTCCCTCCAGTCTCTTCTCTAGACTCTGAGATTTCACTGTGATATATCTTAGCTGATTCATACAGGAAAGTTTTATTAAATTTTAAAATTATCTAATCACACTACTGCTGTTATATTAAGATATAAGTAAAAGGAAATATGGACATGATTTATTTGTGTATGTCACCCTGTAGGAAGAAAATGCAAAATGAAACCTCAAGGTAGTATAAGTAACTACCACCACAACAAAAAATATTTCAGGAGATCTCTGTGGCTTTCTTGTTTCATTAGGCTATGATTTCAAGTTTCAATGGAGAGACCCAAGCACAGGAACAGCCACCCTGTGATCCTGTTGAAGTCTGGGCCCTTTGGACACAAGCGAACACAACCCAAGTGATTCTCAACAAAGCAGAAAGGAAAGTGATTGGATCTCATGACTGAGAAGCCTGGGCTTCAGGAATGGCAGAACTTCAAATGCTGTTGTCAGGTGGTTCTTTCACCATCTTTAAGATTTCTTTTTCTCTGTATATTGGTCTTGCCCTCATTTACTACAGTGATGTTTGTTTCTGAGGCACGAGGAAGAGAGGCCTGGATGACCTCCAGGTATGGTTTTTCTGAGCTTAGGGACCCACCTCAGGGGCCTAGGATGGGGAGCAGAAGATGAGTCATGCTGTGATTGACAGCTGTGTTAAGATCTTACAAAGTGGGAAATGGGCAGCTCTTCTAAGGAAGATAATGCTATTACCAGAAGCCAAGCAGGAAGTAATGCTGGGTAGACAAAATCAGGAAATGTCAATATGGATTCTAACACAACAGGCTCTGAAGCATTCCCTCTGGACAGAGGAATCAGATTTCTTCGGGAGTCCAGAGAGGCAAAGATGGAATCCTGAGCAGACACCCGGAATGTTGCGAGGCTTTGAACAATGGTCTTCACCACAAATGAATTGCTTGTTATGTTGTCTCTCTTCCTCTTCAATGCCAAAATGGAAAATGAAAGAATCGAGGCCTTGGGATAGTGTAGGGGGAATGAAGCATCATGGAATGCTGGAAACCTGGGGAACCATCACAGACACCTTTCAAGAATAATTTCTTCTGCTTTCTAGTTACAAATTAAACAAACCACCACCAAAACAAACAAACCTAATTTTATTTTAGTTCTTTAGCCTTTTAATAAAAGTTCAAAATCTACTGAGAGCCTGTATATATCACCTTGTAGTCCTTTAGCAAATGAGATGGAAGAACATAGGATATTTTTATTGGATTATGTAGCTCTTCATACTAATTTCTGGCACTTTTCTTAAATAATTAACATTCTTTTGGTGGTTGAAATGCTGGTTGTTTTTAAAAAGTGGTATCTGATTGACAGTTTCCCCTTCCACATTCCTGTCTTATCATCAGAGAAAGTAAGTCTGACATGATTTAAAAAGCCCTGTGGTTTTACCATACTATGAAGAGGAGAAAAAGAAGACATTTTTTTGTCTCCCTCTCCAGCTCCAACTTCATTCATTCATCAAATGTTTTCTAAGAGCCCATTGGGCAGGCAGTGCCACTCTTCCTAAAAATAAATGAGAGAAGGCTCCTGCCCTCTAGAATCTGGGAAAAGAGAGTCACAACCATAAATAAATCCTAATACAAGGAGAAGTGTGTATCTCAGTAACCATATCACACAACGGCCCAGAACATGGGGCAACAAACTCCACCTGGGAGATGGGTGAAGAGTTCCAAAAGAAGCTATATTTATGCTCTGTGTTGAAGGACAAATAGGACTTTGCCAAGCACTCATCTTAGATTAAGGGCCCATTCTACTCCAGTATAACCTCATCTTAACTTTTATTGACTTCTACAAAGACCCAAATATTTCCTATTTCCCAATAAGTTCACACTCAAAAGTACCAGGAGTTAGGACTTCCACATACCTTTTTCTTGGAGAAAATTCAAACAACACCAAAGTAATCTATGTCAAAGAAAAATTACACTGGACAGTTAAATAGGCAAGGAAGACTTTAGTTAAGACTAATGGGTTCAAGACTGTTTTAATAGGGAAGAGAGACTGAACTCAACTCCACTGAAACAAAAGGTAGGAGACTTTAAGCACTGGGGTGAGTTAGTGGAACATTAATAGGCAATATTAGCAAGGAGAGTCATCAATGTGATGAGGCCACCTGTGTTTGCTGATTGGCACTTATGGAATGTAGGCTCCAACCCACCACCTCCAGTTTGTTGAGGTGTTTGGAAAAATGCTTTGGAAAATGTTTGTTGATAGCTGTAAACCACAATCACCTCTCCCTTTCATTTCCCATGTGCAGAGCAAGAGACAGAGGAGGGTAGGTAGGAAAGAAGAGGAAAAATTGTTGTCTGTAGCTAAATGACAATCTTAATGATTGTCTTAATAAAATAAAGAGCAGCACTCACTCAACGACATCTTTGGCAGCTTTTGATAAATGCAAGATCCTCCAGGAATTACAGATTTGTGGACCACATGTTGTCTTTGGTCCATAGATTTTAATGTTCTTTAATTTAAAAAAAAGTGATGCAATAAGCCTTGCAAAGAGGTCCACTGGGACCTGACTGACTATAAGAATAATCTTGTCCTTTTCTGCTTGGAAAGAACTCTACTTGTAAGCATCTTAGAAGATCTAAGGATATTAAGCTGGGCAATGTTAAATTGCAAACAGTGTATGTCTAAGGAGGACTAGGGCTCTCGTGAAGGGTTAGTAAACTTACACTGTAAAGAGTCAGACATTAAACTGTTTTTTTTGTTTTTCAGGCCACATGGTCTCTGTTGCCGCTATTCAAATCTGTTGTTGTAGTACAAATGTAGCCATAGACACTGTGAACATAAATGGACATGACTGTGTTCCGATAAAACCTATTTATGGGCACTGATATTTCATTTTCACATCCATTATTATTTTTCTTTGCTTTTCCCCAATCATATAAATATGTAAAATTCATTCCTAGCTTGCAAGCTGTACCAAAACAGGTGATGAGCCAGATTTGGACCACAAGCTATAGATTGTGGTCTAAATGATAAAAGAATCATCTACATCCCTGGTCTAAATGATAAAAGAATGGCAAATCCCCAATATTCCCAGTGCACCTCACTATCTTGCTTCTCATTAAAACATGAGCCAGTCATAGGGGAAAATATTCTCGGCTCCCACGTTGACAAAAAGAGAGTCAGGCCCTAAGTTGTTTTGCCAGTGTCCCAGCCTCATAAGAGCCTACAACTACACAAAAGTAATCATTGATTAACGTATTCAACCCATGTTTACTGAAGTACTGCTCTGAGCCAGGCACAGTGCTGGACACTAATACACACCGCAGAAACCAAAATTCCTTGGTCTCATGGAGTTCACCCTCACATAGTTGTCATCTAACCTAAGTCAGCATTAGAGTGGATGTTTTTCAAAATACTCCCCAAACCAGTTAAACCAGAATTTCTGAGGTGAGCTCTAGTCATCGTAGGAGTGATTTGCTTTTGAAAACTTCCACTGGACATACTGCAGCTTCCAAAGATGATTTAATTGCTTTGAGGTGGACCTGGGCATAGTTAGTTTTTAGAGCTCTCTGGGTGATTCTGAAGTGCAGCCAGGATTGTGAACTCTGGCCTAGAGCTTCTAAGTAGGTAGATTTGATTCACGAGACTCATGGGGCCCATTAATTACACCCACACCTAAAAGCAGTTTGGGGAGGAGCCCACACACACCCATACCCTCAGCCCACTCATGAGTTCACTTCCATGGAGCCAGAGTGTTCAAACTTTGACTGAACCTGCCGGTCCCCAGACTCTTAAAGCCAGGTTCAAGTCTCACAGCTTGTCATCCTGAGATCCAATTTTCTCAATTACGTCCCTTGCTCTACATGTTCATATCTCAGTTTTGCCTTTCCCCAGAAATACAACCTTTAAAACACAGCTTTCTTATTATCAAGTTCTTTGTAGAGTAGTGGTTCTCAAAGTGTGGCCCCTGATCCAGCATCATCAAGATCACCTGAGAAATTGTTAGAAAGGCATATTTTTAGCCCCACCCCAGACCTATGAATCAGGAACTGTGAGGGTAGGTCCCAGCAGTCTGTGTTTTAACAATCCCTCTGGGTGATTCTGAAGCACACTGAAATTTTGAGAACCAATGGCATAAAAAAATAAAGAGTACAGTAAATTTTGAACATATCACTAAATCAATTAGCAGTTGCTTGTTAAAAAATTAAGCAATGTACTAAAGTTTGGGGAGTTAAGTTTTTTCAGCACTTTAGCTCTTTATCTGTTAGGGCACTCAAAACCTAACTGAAAGATAATAAAACTCTTTTCGCATTAAAGAAGAAAGAAATCCTGCCATTTGACAATATGAATGAATCTGGAGAACATTATGCTCAGTGAAATAAGCCAGACACGGAAAGACAATCACTGCATGATCTCACTTACATGCAGAATCTAAAAAACACTAAATTCATAGTAGCAAAGAGCAGAATGGTTGTTACTAGGGGCTGAGAGGCAGGGAAAATGAAGTGGTGCTCAAAGGGCACAAATGTTGTTATAAGAAGAATAAGTTCTAGAGACCGAATATACAACGTGGTGCCTGTAGTTAACAATACTAAGCATATATAGTATCACAAATATAGTAAATATAAGAGATTTCTTAAAATCACCAGATATCAAGTGTTCTAACCACACACAAAAAAATATGGTAACTATATCAGGTGATGAACATGTTAATTAGCTTAATTTTAGTGATCATTTCACAATGTATACATATATCAAAACATCATGCTATGCCCCTTAAATATATATAATTTTTATTTCTCAATTATACCTCACTAGAGCTGGGGGTAAAATAATGGAGTTCTTTCAGCCACAAACTTCAGTTCTTGGTTATTATATCTCTCGAATTAGAGTATTTTCTTAAACACATTTATAAAACATATCATAAAGACATGTCTGTCATTTCTAGTTTACTGACATAGAACCTAATTTGAAAATGGAAGATAGGATAGTCTCTAACATGTTGGAAAAGCAAAACTCCCATGAGAGGTATTGGGGTTGGCAGTTGAGTGGGAGTCAGACTATGACATCATGTGTAAAGCTTCGAAGAGTCCTGCCAGCGTGCAGCTGCTAACTACAGGATAGCTCACCAGCCACTATAGCCCGGGTCTTATTTAATTGCAGTGTTTGGATATACTGTTTTCAGAAGCTCTGTTTTCTTAAAAATAGAGGTCTCTGAAGCACACAAGGATATGGGGTCTACATAACAACTATCAAAGATTAGCAAAGCCAGACACTAGTTAAAGTGGTAAGGGCAAGTTTTAATCAGTAATACACTATTGCAATAGGGAAAAGAGTCCAGTGTGAACTCATTCATGTTCAACTTGTACAGAGGCAATTGGGCATTTTAAAAGGAGAAAGAGGATCTAGGAAGGGAGAATGTTATGGGCTTGAAAAGAGTCAGGGAAGTGATAAGTTACAAAAAGTGGAAAAGGGGAGTTGGTCCATGGGTTAGCCTCCTACCCCTGAATGGAAGTCAGGAGACAGAGGCTTGCTTTATCTTCAGGTGCTGGCTGGAACAAACAGTCAAAATGGGGTCACCTGTTTGAACATTTGAGGGCATACCATCCCTATGTCATATTGTGTGTGTGTGTGTGCATTAACAGCAGTGCTAAAATCTCTCAAGCCCACTGAAGAAATAGTATCAGGGGAAAATGAGCTGAGAATTAAGAAGCCTCTCAAAGACATTTTTATCTCAAAGAAATTGGGGCACCACCCACGGCTGCCTCTACCCAGGAGAGAACCTGTTTAGAAAATGCTGATACACCATGAACCTTAGAAGGGAGATTCACAGAGACAATTTCTTTTTAACTTCAGTGAGAGAAATACAACACTGAATATTTCAAACTGCTGCTCTAAATTCGTCAGAGACAAAAGAAACAGCAGAGGAGTTAAAGGCATGGTCATCTAAACACAACAGACAGTAGGAAGCCTGTCTCCTGGGGTTGAGGGCAGGGAAACTTGAAAAACAATCAGTGCACAACAAATATTTTCAAGTGGCAAAAGCAAATGCAGAAAAATGTAAGTGAAAACTATATTCCTGGCTATAACCAGGCTAGAAAAACAAAACAAATAAGAAACTGCAAAAGACTTCAGAATATAATTAGAAGAGCAATAAGAAATAACTGCCAACTGACAGAGACGGTATAGAGCAAAAATGTACCCAGAGTGCATAAAAGTGTGAGGAGAAGGGGAAAATATTTCACAGAGTTTGACCTTCATCCTATTGTTCCTATTAAATTCCAATTGAAATCAAAGTTATACGTGTAGAAAAACAGCTAGCATAAGAAGATGTAACATGAATAGATATATAAAATTCGTTCTTCACCTGAGAAATTAAACTGAATCAAGATTCTCTCTGGTCTTTTTCTCCTGCATACTCTGTCCAGTGTTAGATTTGATCACCCTCTGTGTTCAGAGAAACCCATACAAGTAATGCCATGAAATATAATTGCTCAAGACACTACCTACAAGGCTCAAGGATGCCACAAGTTAAAGCCAGTGGACCCCAGGCAGTGAAAACTTTTCACAGGTTCTGTGGTAACTAGGGGACAAAGGTGACCTCACAGCTGGTGACTTGACCATTTTCCTGACTCTAATGTGGAGAGTTCCCAGAGAGCTGGTATGATCAGTAGGAGGGGTATGGAGGCCAATCAAAGAGACAGCTCCGCAAAGTCATAAACACAGTTGTCACAGAGTTCTGGAAGGTGTGTATAGACCGGTGTTTCTCAGCAGTGGTGATTTTGTCCTCCAAGGAACATTTGGAAATATCCGGAGACTCTTTTGTTGCACTGGGGGAGGGTGCTCCTACATCTGTGTAGTGGGTAGAGGCCAGCGATGCTGCTAAGCATCCTGCAATGCATAGGACAGTCCCCTACACCAAAGGTTTATCTAGTCCCCAATGTCACTGATGCTGAGATCAAGAAACCATGTGTAGACCAAGAAACACAAGTACTTCTGAAGAGTGAAAAAGTTCCAGCCGTGGCAGAACGGTCAATATTAAGTATTGGGAAATGAAGAAACGGCAAACCAAAGCATTAGTGTAGTATGTGAATGTTAGTGTGGCAGGTATGTTCTGAGAGACAGGAGACAAAGGCTTGGGAACGGGGTGAATGGGATGTTGTACTATATCCTTAATACAATAGTTATCAGTTGGATAAGGTTGCACTGGACTTTTGAGATTTCTTAGGAAGTAAGATATGCAAACAGTGTAGAGTAAAAGGATTGGCCTGAACCCCCGTGTAAGTCACATAAGATTGGCTGCCAGTAAGAAGGGAGAAGCCACTTGAATTGAAAACACCTGCATCAATACCTGGCTGCAAAAATGGAACATTCACAGCCCCTGTGACAAGGTATGGGATCTTTAGACTGAAGGTTTATAAATTCTCCAAATAAACCTATGTTCATGGTTGGAGGGGAAGTTTCTTCCACAGAAGAAGGCTGAAAGAGGAAAATTTCTGAAAAGGTAGGACTCAACCTGAATATATCAATTCACCTACATAGAGAACTAGAAATTATAGCATCAGTATCCTGTGAATATCATACCAAGGGCTTCTTCCTAGATTCTTGATTTAAATCCGGCACTTTTGAGCCTCCATCACAGCTTTCTGAAACCCTGGGGCTGAAAGCTCAAACAAACTCTAACAATTATGTACAGGACAACTGACCGTATCAGACAGAAGAGTTTCTTAGGGCATGCATGGGTTTCATTCTGCCCCATGTTGACATGTCCTTACAGAGCCAAACCCAATAACAAATTTAATAAATCCCATAGATGGTGGTATTTAGTTCAAATCTAGTATGTTCCACTAGTGGATTTTGTTTTATCATCATGCTTTAGGTAGTCTCCCTGGAACTCTCTCTAACTGTGCTTTTTTTTTTTCCTTTTTAACAAATTTGTGTTCACTGATCCATAGATGTTTTGATACCATCATAAATCCCTACAATATCAGGCACACTTTCAGAGATTTTATTTTTGGTTGCTCCTTATATTCTCATTTACTATGATATGAAGCAAATCCTTTACACAAATTTCAAAGGGCTACAACATTAAAAGGATTACAATGGCAAATTGTCAACAATTTTGCACAATGAGCTGAGAAATGTTTCTGAAAACTGTTCTTTTTATCAAAAGAGCGTACACATCTAGTTAATCTGAATCTGTGCCAATCTTCTTGCAATGCTGTGTTTATGAGCATTGAAAGGGCTTTTTGTCCCATTATTATACCTGTAACAAAAAATACAGTTGGAAATGATGCCTCTATAAGTGAATTAAAAATGAAGGGAGAGAACTTAATAAGGCCAGAGCACATGTAAAGTGTCATCATATTTCAAAATCTTTTTACCTAGGTGTTCACTTAGATTGAGCCACCAGAAAATGTCAGTTTGACCCAGAGATATCCTAAAAAATTACACTAAAATAAAAAATTTGCTGCCTAAAAAATGTTTATGTATAATTTTTATTTTTGTCATATAGTCTTTTTCAATAACTGTAGAATTGTTACTTAATTTAGAGAATTTTTTAGTTTTCATCAAACATTCATGAATATTACTTCTTATAATCAATTACTTCAATTTTCTTTTAAAAATGAATTTTAAGATATACACATAGCATGTCTTTAGAATCCAGATGACCAGACAAAACCTATGAAAATGTTAAAGCTTGTTGCAATATAAAAAGTTTAATTTGAAACAAGAGGAAAATTATATCCGACTTAGGGAAACCTATAGCATATGTAAAATAAATCTGAATATCATCTAACATTCTACTTCAAATTTGCATGTGATCCAAGTAATTAACATTAACACAAATAATAATCATCCTAAAACATTTCAAATCTACCACATGCTTTGATATAGAACTATTGCCATGTCATTTAAATATCAGTATTCACACAAATAAGTTCATATAAAAACACCCTGCAAGAAATGTACAGAGGTACTATACTAATCAAATATAATATGTTAATTAAGTATAGTAGGAAATAATTTAAATATTTTCTACTGACATAATGCTAACAAAAATTGTTTGGAAAGATCTGAAGGCCAATGGATAAAAATTCAAAATTACAAAATATTAATTTGTATTTAGTACTGGTCTGAAGTTCTTGATTTTTCCAAAGACTGAAAGGAGAAAAAGTAAAGGAGAAAGAAAAACAATATTCTGGAAGCAGCCATCATGTCCTTGTTTAGACACTCTGCTTCATACTTTATATCAACAATCTCATTTCATTGCAAAGGTAACCACATGGGATAGGATCTTACACATGAGAATCTAGGCACATTGCATTAGCTTACCTCATTTCTGATCTAAACTTGTAGTAAATTTAACCTGATTTCCCCAATGTCATACCTTTTTGACTATCCCGGAATTGTCTAAAGACTTACAGGAAATGACCTTGTTTATTTTATTTACTCCATTATTTTTCAAAATGATTTGACCACAGAATGCTTTTACTTTCTACAAAGAGTTATTTAAGGAACATTGCACTACACCAGTCTTTCTGGAATGAGTAAGTTTAAATATATTACTGGAAAATAGAAGTTATACTATTTGTCAAGGACACTCAAAACAAGTTCATATGAGGGACCTTTCTCTAGGTGTAATGTTAATTTTACCTCTTGGTTTTTTAATATTCTTGTACTCTCAACTTGCCCCAAATAATTCACAATAAACCATTATGGCTTACTTAACTATTCTCCCTGGAAATATTTGCACATTAAAGAGTGGAATGATAAAAATTTCTCCCTTTAATGCAAAGGTCAGATCTGCAGAGGAGTTATAGGGCTCCACTGGAGTTAGTTCAGCTTTACTGAGGGATCTCGTATCTCAGCACACCCAAGATGACCTGCTCAAGAATATCTTGAGACTTGGGTACCCACTTGACCCACCTGCATCTTAGTTTTCTCTTTAGAAAATGTAACAAAATGTCACTTTCCACAAATGTACAGAAGTACTTAACAAATGAGTGAACTGTTTGTAATGCTATTTGAGCTGCCCATAGAAAAGGTGTAGAAAAGAAAGAGGCCTAAAAAATGTAAGACGCTCCTATCTGGTAAAGCCATTGATTTTAGTTAAAGTATAGGTTTCCATTTAAAAAAAAAAAATAGCGTGAACAGTGAAATGTGCAACTTAGTAAATTCGAAACACATTATATGAAAATGACTTTTTTATTAAATCAGAAAGAAACTAAAAGTCTTTGACTACAAGTTCGCTAAAGCATGATATTACCATAATTGCCATATTTAAACATGAAATAAATGCATAATTTTGGTTTATCAACGTGAATATCAGGAAGCCAAAGGCAATTTAGATTGAGATAATCTCTTATTTTCTTGTTATTGCATTGTCACCAAAAGGTCAGCACAATAAGCAAGAATATGTTGCAGAATTTCAACTCTAATATTATCAGATTCTTTTATTTGTAGGATGTTTTCTCTGCATTATTCTGTGTGAAATATTGTGTTAAAACGTGGCTCTGAAAATACTCAAATCAAAGTTTTAGAAACTGCAGGCATTCACAACTCTCTAAATATACTTATTTTCCAGAATTAAAAACATGTTTTTGTTCTAATACTCTAATACTTCTATTCATAGATAATTCTTAAACATAAGCTATGACACAATCTGTGCTAAAGACACTGCAGGAGAACACATATACATGAGGTGTATATATATATACACAATACGGTCCTTGCCCTCACAGAACTTACAATTCAGTTATGAATTAGAATAACAAGAATGATAATCACTAAACATGTCACTACAGCATAGTGATCCTTGAAATTCATGAGAAAGGCATCCAGAGAGCTTCATGAATCCCAAAATATCAGGCCCTCACTACAGTTCTCTTGTTACTGAGCTGGGTAATTGACCAGCTAAGTGAAGCAAGAAGTGAAGAAAGGAGAGGAAAAATGATGAACAGTCCCCTGACGAACGCCCATGTTAAAATCAATTGTAAAATTGTTTGAGACTGACAGTAATGCTAATATAAGTCAGAAAGTAGGAATATGTACAATCATGTATTCACAACAAAAATTATTGCACACCTACTATGTACCTGGCAACTGTTCTTAGCATTGTCTCTCTCGCAGTGAATAAATGATACACACTTTTCTCATGCAGCAACATTCTAGTGGAAGGAGGCAAAAAGTAAGTCAATAAATATTTAACTTATCAGGATATGCTATGAGTACATGGAGCATAGGAAATGTTGGAAATGGGGACTGATTGTTATTTATATAGTCAGAAAATATTTCTGATACTTTGACATTTGAGTAGAGAACTGAAGATGTTAAAGAGAACAACTCACCAAGCAAAGAAGAAAGCACATGCAAAGGCCCTGAGATAAGAGTGATGCTAGAAAATTTGAGGAGCAGCGGAAAGGTCAGTGTGGCAGGAATGAAGTGGAAAGGAGAGAGGTGGGAAACGAGGTTAGAGAGAAATGTGTACGTGGGACACGGGCAGCAGAAGTTTACTGTGCTGGGCTGAATCATATATGGGCTGGAGTCATATTACAAAGTGTGGTGACGTAGGGTAGCTTTGCATAGATCTTAAAAGATGAGATTTGTATAATCTTAAGGAAAGGAAATAAATATGAGAATCATACTTATATCTGTTAGCAATCTGATTTTTAGGCATTTGTAGTACTTCTGAGAACATTAAAAGCAAGACCAAAGCTCCTACTCAGACTTCTTTTTTAAATGAATATTCTATTTCTGGCCATTTTCTCCTACTGAGAATCTTCTTAGAGCCCACTGAATTCATCTGGCCAGTTCACTGGCTTTCTATCTTTCTTCGCTTTATTCTGAAAATCTCTTAAAAATATATATGAGAAAGTATAATCAAACTAGTCACATATGGCTCCATGTGAAAGGAAAACTTCTGAAAAACTCTTTAAATGTCTGATTAATTTTTTTAAAAAATCCATGGTGGCCTCTGTCTGCTACCAGCTTATAGTCATAGAAACGTGAAGAATGTAAAAAGGTGAATTTTCAGACGCCTGTCTGATAAAGGTGTTCAAGCATGGTTTGGGAAAAAGGTGAGAACTAATCAAGCAAGGTGATCTCATCCGAAATATATATTAATTTATGAGGTGTTAACAACATGGGGATTAACCTATGAAATAGCTGCTCATTTTATTAAGTAAAAAGAATCAAAATGTGTTACTCTCATTATAACTGAAATATGAAATATACCAAATATGAAATATACCAAAAGACAGCTAATGACAGAAATACTATTTCAGTATATCCCAAGAGATATCTTTAAGAGTCATTCATGTCTGCCAACTGCTAAATATTATAGTTTTCTCTGCTGTGTGTCTATAGTCTTCAAAACAATTATTTGCAAATTCCAAGGTGTGTGCGCGTACGCACACGCGCGCAGACACACACACTCACACACACACACACACACACACACGCACACAAAAACATTTGTTAGAGGTTTCTTAGAAGGTCATTAGAGTTCATTGTCCCATATCCTGAATATCACTGCATGAGGTTTGGGATTTATCATGGAGTTTTCTGTCAAACTTATATAAATGAAAAAAAAGAAAAAAAATCTGCAAATTTAATTGGAGATGAGAGTTTTAAAATGCTGCTACTTTCATAAAGCCTTTCCCGATCAGTTACATAAAAGTGATTTTTTCCCTCCTTTGAAATCTTCTAGCTATTATGGCCTGGATTATTCATTAGCCAATTTATTTTATATTGCTTTTCAATAACTTCTATTTTTTTACATTTAAGTGCTACTTTAATGTTTTATTATTTTATTTCTCCTTGCTTAAGACTTATTTAACCAGATTTTTAAGCTTTATAAGATTAAAGACTAAATATTTAATAGCTATGTGATCCCTTTCCCACACTTAGGCTCTCAGGTTAGGGCCTGTATTTGGAATACTGCAGACCCTCCTGACAATATGTTGATTAGATTTCTTGATTTTAGATATGTCGTCGGAGAAAAATTTACGGCTAACTAATATAAGGTATAGATATTAATACCAAAGCAACTAAGCCTTCCAAAACATATTCACTCAGGCCTAAAGTTAACTTATGAGGATAATCATAATATTCACACAACTGAAGATATGAAGCTATAAACTGAGGAGAATTCTGAGAAGATTGTAAAGTAGGAAGCACCAGGAAGCTGTCTCTCCACCTAAGACAACTGGGCTGGCAGAATCTGTCTAAAGCAACTCTTTTGAAACTCTGGAATCTATTGAAAGCTCAAAACTTCCAGGGGAAGGCTTGGATGGAAAATCGTGGTTAATTTTGGTCAATTTTAGTTCTTAGCACAGTAGTAGCTACCCATTCCCCAGCCCTTGCCCCATGATGAGCAGATGAACCTTAAGGACATTATGCTAAGTGAAATAAACCAGTCACAAACAGCCAAACACTGTATGATTCCATTTGTTATATGAGGTACTTAGAGTAGTCAAAATCATAGAGACAGAAAGTAGAATGGTGGTTGCCAGGGACTGGGGTGAAGGTAGGGGGAGGTTGGTGTGTTATTGTTCAATGAATATAGTTTCAGTTTTACAAGATAAAAAATGTTATGATGATGGATGGTGGCGATGGTTGCACAACATTATAAATGCATCTTATACCACTGAGCTATGCAGTGAGTGGTTCAGTTAAAAATGTTTAAGATGGTTTTTTAAAAGCTATAAAGCGAATAACAGAATTATGTAGAAAGCAAAATATGCACTTTGACCTCAGAGAAACTTGGGTTTAATTCTCCGGTCCTCCGCTTATTGCTTCTGTGACTTTGTGTAAGTTACAAAAGCTCTCTAAGTCTCTAGTTCCTCATCTGCATAAAGGAAATTATAATGTCTTCTCTAAAAATTATTGTGAATATTGAAAGAATATATTAAAACACTTAGATAAGACAAAAGCCCAAGAAGCTGTTTATAGATATTAGGATATTCACTGGACACTAGCCGATAATGACTGTCATTAGCTACATGGTCTTGGCGACAGGAAAAATTTTGTAACTGAGAGTATTTTCTGTTTAATTTTTATTTTTAAGAAAACTCAGCTTTCGGCCCAATTTTTTTAAGCCTGTTTTTGTTTTTACTGGAGGCTCATGTGACATATGACAGTTCATAAAATGGCTTCAGAGGTCAGGAGTAGAGAGAAAACAAAAAACAAACTGGGGTGGGAAAGAAAACCAACCAGGAGGAAATACGAGCTGGCTGGCTCCCTCTCAGCCCTGATTTAGGGGAGGGAGTTGCTACCTCTGAACAAGAAGGATGGATCTGTTCCTTCAACCCTTGGTAAAGGAGAGAGAATAAAAAAGCAAAAGCTGTTGCTTTGGCCCTCCTGACTCTCAAGGTGGAGGAAAAGCTGGTGTTTTGACGTCATGAATTATGGCATAGGAGGGAGGGAGGTACTGGGTAGGGTTCAGGTCAGTTGGAAAAACTGGCAGGTACCAGATGGTGACTCTGGGTGTCCTTTGAGTTGGAATCACTCCAGGATAGTGGTGGGGGGTTCCAAGCAGCAGAGTTTGTACCTATTAAAGTTAGATTGTTGTGGACTAACTTTCCTTCTTAATTCATCTTACTCGCCCACCTTTGTTTTACTCTTACTAGTGTAATGTTTCTAGTTATGTTTTGTTTTATTCTATGTGTTTGTAAAAATTTTAAGAAGTTATCTACATACATGAACAAGGTAAATCGGCTAAATGTTGGACACTGGCAAATTTCCTAAAGGAATTTCCAGCTCAATTACTGTTTTTTTGTAAAGCCAATAAGCAAGGGAAGAAAAGAAGTTAAAAGCAAAAAAGTCAATTGACCATGTTTTTTTTTTTTAATTTCAGTTGATGATTTATCATTAAAGAGAAAACTTGTAATTCCGGTAGTGGTTTATAAAAGAAAATATTTTCATGCATTAAATTGAATAGGATCTTACAAGAGCATTCCTGTATTATAGGAAGAAATAACAGCAAAGAGTTACGAATGGCTATAATTGTTTCCACTAGTCCTCCCTGCGCCACTCATCCTCCATGAATATCGCAATTTTCTCATTTCACCGAGTTTAACAAGAAACCAAAAATTCCTGAAAAAGCCGAGATTTTTATCTTCACTCTGTCACTTTATGAATTCTCTTAACAGCTTGGACCGTACAATTTTGTACACATGAGACTATCTCCTAAGTCATAAAGGTTGAAATTTTGACCTATGCCTCTTTACTTCTCAGAAGATACCCTTCTATACCTGGTCTACAAATGATTGTTTTTAAAGTCCTCATTCTCCCACCCCCACAAAAGCATTAATTTTTAAAATTGTGACTGAGTCATTTCTTCAAATCTTTTTTAAAAAAATGCTCATTCAAACAGATTTGATTTCAAAAATCTAGATATCATTTCCAAATGCTTAGAATTATTAGATAGTATAAGTGACCAAGTAGACACACAGAAATTCTATCAGCTATAAAAATCATCCACCGGAAAAGTTCCACAGTTAACTGTGCATTTCTTCAGTTATGAGCTTATCTAGATCAACTTCCTCAAATAAATCTGATTATTCTTTGGTTTAAAAAGGAATCACAGTGTTATATGAATGAAGAGAAGTTTGGTACTCCCCTTGACCTGGTGAAGGAGGTCCCATGACTTTACAGTTAAGGTATCACCGCCAATATGTGTTCTCACGGGGGTTGCTGTTTCACCATTCAGGTGGATGGTATTTTGTGAGCATGTATCAGCCATGTAATCATGCTCTGTATTTTTGATATGTAAATTATAACCAAAAGAAAGTATTTTTAAATCGTTTTTAATAAGTGATATTAACATGAAGCTCAGCAGTTAACTTTTTTTCTACAGCATGTTTAGCTTTACCAAGACATATCTTCAAGGTTTGTTCCATCCATATAATTGAAGAGATGTTAAAAATAGGCTAGAGATATAAATGTTTTATGTACATATCAACTTGAGAGATGTGTTGAATTCTGTATGTTTTGAAATATGTATCAAATTCACTGCAGACAGTAATGATCTAGTATATGGTTCTTTTAGGCATCTTATTTCTCTTCCTGTTTTCTATCTGTAAACTATTTACTACTTAGTATTTTCTCTTCCAGCTGGCGGGCAAGAGAAGGAAAAATGAGATCAAAGTAACCTAATGTTTTCTTACCATAATGGATGTACCAAAATGTCTTATTATAAAGGAGGTAAAATTATATTTCCCAAAGGGAAATTTAGTGTTTATCAATGGGATTTGATTTATTCTAATGTTCAGTCATTTGCATGACATTTGAGAAATATAAGTAAAATAATGACACCTGTATAGGCACAATTAATGATAGTTTCATATTTGTATTTGGACGAGTCAGTTACTCCGGACTTTCTCTTTTTTATACTCTGAAGGTTGTACCAAAGAACCAAGCCCCCAACACCACCATCACCACCTTGCTTTGTTCTCGTTTTACTCTAGAAGGGATATGACAGAGTTAATCAATTCTTACCATGATATTTACTGACCCATTTTTAGTCCGATTTTCCAGATTCCATCTCCTGGGGCACCTGTTACATGCTCCCATATGCTTCTTTTGGTTATTATGCATTAAGAAGTCTACTAGATATCAATCTGAATGACAACATATTTTCCTAACCAAGGAATTCAGTCTATATGGGATTTAGTCTATTTGCAGGAACTATACATAAAAATGCAATCAGTTGAAATGTGTGTGTATGTGTATGCGAGTGTGAGAGAAGAAGACAGAGACAGAAATATAGAGACAGGGAAGCAGAAAGAGCAAGCGCTGGAAACTGCTTCTTGACCCTGAGCTTTCCATGTATATATTACAACCTTCCAAGTTTCCATTCAGAAGCTATTGATTTTACAGACCTTTTTCACTAGTATCCAAAGCCTTTTATGGCTATAAAGCACTTTTATATATATTACCTCTTTTGATTATTACAACCACCATTCCATTCCATAATGTAGAAGGACTCTCATTAACTTATCAATTCCATGGGAAAGAAACTTCTTCAGTAAGTGCTTATAAAAAAAGTTACCATAGGAAGCATCTCCTGTAGTACAAAGTTAAGAACAACGAAATGTCAAAACTTTAACTGAAAATGTATCAAGTTGCTGAAAGTACTCTTTAAACAATTCCACCTTAAATTTTACCTTAGAAGCAAATAAAATAGATTTAAAGGTTCAAATAAAAACCATTAGTTGAAGTTTTCAGAATATCTTCCACAATTAGAAATGTTTTTCTCTTCCTTAAGATGTACAATTAAGAACTTATGTTAATGGAGAGATAAGATTGATCTGAGTTATCTAACTGACTTTACTCACACAATATTGACAAATTATTCTTCCACCTTAGGTCATTCTTCAAAGTAATAGCAACAAATTCAACTCAGTTTAAACAGGCAGTTTTTTAATATGTGGAAGTTCTATTTTAATACATGGCCCAAGTTTTTTCCAGTATTACATAATATTATTTATCTCAAAAATGTCACATAGTGCATGAAAATTTGAATTGTGATGAATTACTTATGATATTAGCAGATTTAAAGTATTAATGGACTAAATTAAAGGTCATATCTTTGTCAACACAAAGTGCCTTTCACTTATGTGATTAATAACGAAAGAGGCTATTTGGGACTTAATATTTTTTACTAGCTTTCCAGTGTTAGATTGTGATATTCATATCACAAATATGATAGATATTCTTAATCAGTGGTATAAGAATTCTCATTAGGTACTCATTAAACTCCTGCACCTTAAGATAACCTTGGGAAGTGCATTAGACACTAATGAATACATGCTTTTATTGTATAACTCTTATTAATGATAATGGAATTTATACACATGCAGTAAGAAAAGAAAGTACAGATAAACTGTACAAAAAAATGATAGTGATTGGAATTTTATATCTTAACACCAAAATAAAAGCTATATTTGTTGATTTGCTAAAATAAAACCGTCTGCATAAATGCCACATGTGAGACAAAAATTAGTTGCAAGAAAAAATCTTCAGACATTTAAAAATGCTTAAATGTTTGGCAATAGTTATGATAAAAAATGAATAAATACCTGGACTTTTTTAGAACGAATAATTAAAAAAAAAAAAAGCAATCATCTTGGATTCTATAAGACGTTACAGTCAAGTTTCTTAATGTATTTAGTTAGCAACACAATTGATGAATTAATAAGCCATTAATCTCCCCTATGCCCTTTCCGTTTTTATTTATTGTTGTTTTTCATATTTAAAATACCCCCATGCTCACAAAATGCCTTGCTAAGGGAAAAGACATCATATAGGTTAAATTAAACCATGAGTCAGAGATATTAAGAAGCTATTTGCTTCCTCTTGATTCTGAACACAAGTAAAATTATTTTAATCATATGACTATCCAAACTATTTTTCAAGTTAATCTGCAATTGAGATTTTTCTAAAGCTTCTGATGGACCTTCTCATAAACATTACTGTCTTTCAAGAATTTCTTTTTTTCTTGTTCTCTAAATTATCCTAATGTACTTAAATTCCATTTATTCTTGAATCCTCTTCGGAGAAAAGAACAAAGTCACCATCTTAGAACAGTAGAATCTTAGATCTGAAAGAGACTGAAGAAATTATCTACCTACCAGATAGTAATTATTCTTCTTGAACACCACTAGCATTGAGAAACTCAGTAATATAAAAGGCAGCCCATTTTCAGTTGTTAAAACATTTTGTTATAATTAGCTGAAATCCACTCCGTGGGTAATTTCTGCTGGAAAAGCCTAGCTCTGAAAGCTTAATGGAATAATTTTAATTTCTCTTCCACATAACAGACCTCAAATACATGAATGCTTGTTTCTATGCTGATGTCTCTTTTTCTCACCAAACATCTGCGGCACCGTCAACTATTATTTATATAAGATAGGGTTCATTACCTACCAACCTCTCTGCATAAATGTCAGAGAGATGCTCACCCGCTTCAATAAGGCACCTGGAATTAATCACAATTTACCTGGTGGGGATTTAGTAGTGCTGAAGGCAGGGAGCTTATTATCTTCTGTGAACTGGATACCATTTCTCTATTAATGCAGCCTGGAATTGCATTAGATCTTTTGTCGGCCTCATCACCTTGGATAACCCTCCATATCCATGGATATATTACCAGGGGGGAATTGAGAGGAACTTTTAACAGACCATCTAATCTGCCTCACTGATCCCTTGATCAAATAGCAGTGCTTTTATAGCAGGCTATCTGGAAACCTATATAAATGGGTCATTAAAAGCACTGTAGTTTTTGAGACACTAAAAAAAGGGGGTGAGGAGAGAGATTGTTTAAACATCCCTTATCCATTCCCGTTCTCCCAAATTCAGCATTTATTCTGAGCCACAACCATGTGTCTAGCTGGGACAGAGATGTGAAAAATGGAACCCTGAATCTCATTTCCTAGGGTTCTCGGATAAGCAAATCAACAACAACATTCTGTGTAGAGCAGTGTGATGACAATTTTAATAGTGAAAGAACAAAAGAGGAACACCCAACTCAGCCTAGGTCAAATGAAGGTCATGGAGGCATCACTGAGAATCCCATCTTGAGTTTAATCTTAAAGGAAAAATGAGGGTTCTCATGGCTCCCTCACCTCAGTGCTTTGGTGCTGAAAAATCAATCAATAACAATGCAAAAAAACACAAATTTAAAAGATCGATGAATTAATTAATTAAAGGATTGATTAATAGATTATTTAGAAATAGAAAGTATTTCAGGCACGTACCGGTCATGAAAACGAGAGTTTAGTCTCTTCCTAAAGAGCTAAGTAGATTGGCTAAGCAAGAGTTTGTGCTTGTGGAGGAGGTTGGAGAAGTAGATAATGGAGAAAGGAGTGTGAGGAGAGTGACTAGATATGAAAGAACCGGCTAGTTGTGCTCTTGCAGAAGTCCAGACAAGAAAGAGAAAAATGAAAAAAAAAGTGGGGACAGATTAGAGAGATACCAAGGACGAAATAGATGTCAGAGGTAAAGGATAGAGATCATAATTTCTTTGTTTCTTGCTTGGGCAACTGTGAAGAAGATTGCATTTACCAACTTTCAAACCACAGGCAGGGCAGGTTTTGAAAGTGGGGAGAATGACAAATCCAGTTTGATTTGGATTAAATTGAAGATGGAGTATTCACAAGAGATGTCCATGAGGTACTGGCCACCCCACACCCACTCTCCAGTTGGGGATTGAGGTCAAAGGTCAAAACACAGATATCTGAGCCATTAGGGGTCACAAGTTATAGCAGAAGCCATTGGTGTGGATGAGACTGTGCAGGAAAAGTGCATAGTGTGGCGAAAAAGATGCCAAACATGTCCCAGGGAACATAAATATCTAAAGGACTGCCTAAGGAAGAGAAGTCTGCAAACTAGACTTCAGAAAGTGGTGAGAGTGGTTTTCTCTATAAGATGACGAGGAGGGGGATGGGGGAAGAGACTAAATATATTTGTATATTGAGTAACAAGGGCCAGCTGAACAGAAGTTGAAAACAAGGGGAGGACAAAATAATTAACGGATCAAGACTTCTTGCATTTATCTACAGTTCTGAAAAGTCTACTATCTCATAGACTTTAATTATAAAAGGAGAACTTTATTCCCAAAGAATACATTTTTCTAAGAAATCAGCAAAAAGGATATTTTCTTCTTTACGAATCACTTTTCCTTTGGTATTTTTCCCATATTCAAGGTTTCCACTAAGCTACCTTCTGATGTTAAAGATTTCTGCCTAGAAGTTTCTGGAAGAGCTGAAATAGGAAAGGAAGTTGGGTCCAAATATGGAGCGTTTGAATTTTATTCTCTGTGAAATAGGAAGCTCTGTATAGTTAATATTCAGCAGTTCTAGACTGCAGTGTTCAGACTTCACTGGTACTGATGTTAAGACCTCGGTTATGCAGAACCCCAGGGATGGGGATCATTCTGGGTAGCTTGACTATCATTTTAAGCAACCAACCTGTTCCCCACACCCCTTTATATTTTTTAATGGATTTTCCCCTAAAACATATCTACAAATATTTCTATCTTTAGACTCTTTTCTTATCATGTTATAGTGAGAAAATAGAAGACCCTCATCATTTCACCACCAGGTGTATCAGTCTTGTTGTATCTATTTTCTGCCTTCCCTTTTTATGCCCTGGATGTAGTGCCTCAAAACTGTATCAAAATCTATCCCTCCTTTGGTGTTCTGGATACCATTTCACTCACCTTCATGAAGACTTTGCCTGGCTATTATCAGAAATTATCTCATCTCTCCTCTCTTCTACATCCTTATATTCTCCCTCATTACTAGAATATTCCCTTTAAAATAAAAATATACTATAAATCTCCCACCTTAGAATTAACACACAAATACTTTGGCTAGCCAAGGTCTATGCTTCTCTTCACAGCATAACCTCAAGTGAATGCTGACTGTTCCTGCTGCCTCTACTTCCTCACCTCCCATTTTCACCACAACTGATATTGCGATCCACTTCCCAATTTTGCAGGAGAATTCCAGTGGATTTCCCATGTTGTAGTAGCGTTCTCTTCAACTGTCACGATAGTCAACCTTCCACAAACATGATTCAGTTGGCCCTCATCTTGAAGTACTTTCTTCTGTTGGTTTCTATGACAACACTCTCTAGTTCCCCACTCGTTTTACCAACTGCCCCTTCTCAGCTTCTCTTTATTCATTTCTCCTCCTCCTCCCATGATCTTCACTTTGATATGGATTATGAATCTCACACTCAACAAGCAAAACAGAGATTGTGGCTTGTACCCCAAATCATTCTTGGTATTCCCCATTCCAGTAAGTGGCACCACCAGTCATTTACATAGTCGCTCCAGCCAAGGACTACAAATCTTCCTGGCTACTTCCCTCCCTTCTCTTCACTCCCTATATGCAATCTGCCAACGAATCCTGTTAGCCCTACTTCCAAAATGCACCTGGACATCACCCACTTCTCCCCACCTCTACTGCCTCCTCCCTGGCCCAAGAACCATCCTATCCTGTTTGGGCTTTCCTAACCTCCCGACAAGCCCCCTGCTTGTACTTTTACTTCCCTGAAATTCAGAGTAATCATTTTTAAGCTTTTTCAAATTATTTTAGTCTCCTGAATAAAACTCTCCATTAGCTTCCCACTTCACATAGAATAAAATCCAAACTGTATATCATAGCCTTATATTTGAACCCAACCTTCTTCTGCACTTCAGCTTTTCCAGAATTCTTTCTACTGACCATGCATCACTTTAGCCCCAAGAACCCTTCTGTTCCTTGAAATCATAAAGCCCTTTCCAACGTTAGGGTCTATGTATTTATAGTCCCTCTACCTGGAACACCCTTCCTTCAGGCTCCTCTTCATTCAAGTCTCTGCTGAAAGGGCACCTGTTAACAGCCTTCCCTAACCTAGACTCCTCTCCCCCAGGCCTAAGTTGGGTCTCTGTCACACGATCCTGTTTCCTTCATCCCATTTTTCACTATCTAAAATTAATTTTCTTTTTATTTCTTTTTTACATTGTTATCTGTCTCTCTCCACTAGAATATAAATTCAATGAAATCAGATATCTTGTCTGTTTGAGTCACTTCTGTATCTCCCCAGTGCCTAGCATATATAAAGTACTTAATAAATAATAAATCAATGATAAACCAGGGATAAATGCTGCTCGGTTTTCATTCTGAGATTCTTGATAAATCAAAATAACATTTATGGAGGTAATAGTTTCTCCCTTAAATGTTGAAAACCTTGTGACTTAGCTGAGGTGTTTGAAAACCTGTGACATAAAAGTGTAAAGATGCACATAAAGCTTGAAGAAATTTATTTTAACATGGAATCCATACAAGGCCATGTAAACACATTTACATGTGACCTCTCACAATGACATTAAATTTTTTTAGAATTTTAAGCACTTCTGATAATTTTTTATAGTGAGAGGTGTATAAAGAATGTTTTAAAATAGTCTAATTTTATTTTTAAACTAGGAAAACAAACTTTGTGAAAACCACCCAAAATAAAATATTCCAGAGTGAGGCAGGGACCCTGAAAAGTTTTAAAACTTGCAATTGCCCACAAGAGAGGAGTAGGCACTTAAATGGCTATTAGTTGCCATCTCCTATTATGACCCCATTACATCTCCGGGCCCACAAACTGAGGCATAAAAGAGAGTGAGATTTAACCTCTAGCGGAAGTCATCTTAACAAAGAGGCCACAATTAGTAGTCCAGTATCCCGACCCCTAAAGATTCCTAGGAGCTGCCCAGATTTGCTTGTGAGTCCGTCCCTGCCTGTATACCCACAGTGGTCAGATCTCTTAGAATAGAATACAAGGGCCCCACACTTGTCTTAGGGGAGTGAGTTGCAGAGAGCCAGGTGAGGTGCTGATAAGCCTTTATGCGGATGCTATGAGTTTTATAGAGAAAAGGAACGGGTCAAAATCATTCAGGCCTCCAGCAAGAAAGAAAGGGGAGGGTGGGGATACAATCTCAGCCCGACCAAGCAGTAGAAACTAGATCTGCTGTAAAAAGGACTGTGATTTCCCCCACTGCTTCGTCAGCGCTATTGACTGAGTGGAACCAGAGCATAGCAGCCCTTTATGACCTGCTGCCCATACCTTGGCCTTGAAGCTCAGGGACTTATGTGACCTGGAACTGAGCTTTCTTATCTGTAAATACTCATTCATGGTCACTATTTCCTCACAGGGTTGCTAGAAGAATTAAATAATATGGATAAGTCCATAGTAAGAACTTAATAGAAGACAGCTGTTGTTATCATTACACAAAAGAGCTAAAACCATAGCTTTCGTGCCCACTTTCTATAACTCTTCTCCGTCCGTCTTTGCTGTTGGGCCATCATCTCTCAGAGGGTCTGCTTTGGGATGCACTTTTGTTCCAACAGACTCAATACTGTTTATCTATATAAGTCTTGGTACTTCTGAAAATTAGAAATAAATTTAAGGTTTATCATTTACTCCCTGTCTTCCCCGTCATGCTGTAAGCTCCATGAAGGCAGGCAAAGTCCACCCTGTCCATCATACGCTCTTGCAGCCTAGCTTTGGGTCTAAACTGATTTCTCTTTGACTCTTGACTCAATAAATATTTGTTGAATGTTGTTAAGTGGCTAAAAATCTGGTAATCATATCCATCAGCCTAGTGATAAAATACAGATCTGAGCAAAAGTCGGGGGGGCTCCCTTATGAGGAACGCGCGTAAGCTGTAGTGTATATATTGTAAATAACTTCTCTCACAGGCTTGTTTTCTTATTTCTGAGTGGTTCAGCAGAAAGAGCTTTAGAGAAACAGTGACTGAGGGAGGCCATTTACCAACCTCTGTGACCCCATGCCAGCTGACTATTCCAGGGCTTAATATAAAATGGAAATAAATGATAGCCAACCCACAGTAATGTTGTGAAGACTAAATGTTATATGGAAACAATTTTCAATTTTATTTTTAAGGTAGAGTAACCGATTTAAACCCAAGATACAATGGATCCAGTGGAACTTCAGAAGGAAGACTGTCTGCTTGGTGGTTGGAGTATCCCCAGGACACCTCATCAGAAGCTAGATCTCGGTGGACCACAGTCAAATCCACTGACACTTAGACTAATGGGAAGTATAATAGACAGTAGACAGTAATTCTTTTCTTGCTTTTCCTCGTTCCATTTAGCTGAAGTTGTTTGATTAGTAAGTTACAGAGCAAAGGGCTGGGGAGTGTAGGAGTATATGACTTTCCTCCAATATGAAAATGAAGATTTCATCTTACAGCTATACAAAACAAATTAGCATCTGCATTGGCAGTTCTCTAAGTTTTAAATTGTTGCTATTGTACTAAAACAGAGACTCAAATCGTGGAACACAAACTTCAGACATGAAACATCCAGTAACATTTCACATTGTTTTAACTAAAGTTCAGTAGATAAAACTGAGCCCCACCTAGGGATAAAGCAAGAAGCATTATTTGATAATACTGTGAGCATGTGAGTGGTGCACAACTACTTTCAGTAAAAGCAACGAGCAAAAAATATTTTAACAAGTACTAGTTGACAATGAAACATACGGGTGATAGTCCATTTGTTTTTAATTTCCCCTCAACTGTCGGAGAGAGGGAGACGGAGTTGGTTCATGGTGGTTTCCAGCAGTGAACCCAGACCAATGATTGGTGTGTTTTTCTTCTCTTCTCCCCAGAAACAGACCACTCAGCCCTGCCAGAGACTCATGAGCCTGGCATAAATTCGTCAGTGTCTGCCTGTTGCTCTCAGCAGGGAATCTCATCCAGCACCTTGGCTCCTCCTCTCCTCACAGGGCTCCATCCACTGACTCCCCAGCCTCCAGGCAAAACAGTTCATTTCTACATGCACCCAGGGCACTATATATTAACCTTTGCATTTCTTTGTCTTTCAGTTTAGCTGATGGCTTTTGGTTTGCACTTAATGGTGCTTTTTACCCTGCCAGCATGCATTGCTTTATCTATTTTTCATACTAAAGGTCAGCCCATGGATTCATCTTGGTAGGAGACCTGTACAGCCCAACAAGTATGTCAGGATGTTTTTTTTTTTTATCCTTCTCAGATCATCAGAAATATTCCTAGCATCTCCTTATAGATTTGCCTCTTACCCGTGGGCAGCTAAATATTTGAGGACATGTCCTAGGAATGTAGCAAAATATCCAGCTAAAAGTCCTTTATAAGGACAAAACATTTAGCTTGAACAAGAGCTCAAAAAGTGACCTGGAAATTGTTTGTCGTCTCTTATCCAAGTCTGTCCTATCCCTGAAAGAAGATATCCAAGACTTACAACCAACAAATTTACATAATCTTTTGAGTTTCCTAGTCTAAGCAGGGGAGGGGAGAAAAAAGTGGCAGGAAATCAGGCTTAGGTAAAGTCTAACAAAACTGATTATTCACAAGTTTAATTTTAAGGGAGAAAAATAATAAGTGGTTGTGAATTATTTCTTAAGGTTTAGACAAGGCACAATAGATATCATTACTATAGTCTCTGCCAGCCAAGTTCGAAGCAGAACAAACCAACCTTTCTCTTAGCAAGGCAGGTCTTAAAGGAACTTGATTGCTGCTTACTGCTCCCCTGACTGCTTTGATCAGGAAGGCTAAGAAGCTGGCCATATGGCCTCATTCCCAGCAGGCTCCTTAACCTGTCTGCTACAGAGAGAAATGCCCCCACGGGGGTTAACATGCTGTACAGGAGACAGAGTGAAAATTGTCCAGTGACAGCCAAGGATGATTCTATAGCTTCAATCAGCCTCACTATGTGAGGAGAACTACATCACATCAGAAAGACTGAAAGGCAGCGCCCACTGGGCCCTCTTCCAATGCGTTTCCTGGGCCCTAGAAACAAAAGACTAGAATTTCCTGAGCTTCTTTTTTAAGTTTACCAGGAACAAAGAACAGTGCATGAGGAGTCAGAAAAAGAGAGAAAGGAATTGGGAGGAATCAGGAAGAAATGCCCTGGGCGATAAAGGCAACAGAAACAAAATGCACCCAGGTCTCTGAAGAAAGTGACTCCTAAGGAGATGACAGTTCTCTTGTTACACAACTGCTGCTGGCTTTACACAATGTGTGCATGACCATAGGGGTGGCTTCAGGCAGCCTGCTGACCTTATTTCCTCTCTCCATTAATTGAACAGAGGATAGAGCAGGTGATCCAAAGAGGAGCAACCAGGGTCTCTCTCAGCAGGTCAGAATTTGGAAACAAAAGAGAGAAACCCATATTCTCTTTGGAGGCCAGGAACCATGTCATGTGGGTGTAGTAACAGCTAACAGCCACTGTGCTTAGAACTTTAAGTGTAGGACTTGTTAGGTGAGAATGGGAGAGCAATTTCTACCCACCAGCCATGAAAGCAGAGAGAGCCATGTTGCAGATTAGTTAGAAGTGAGGCAGATGGATAGATGCACAGGTCTCAGGTCCCAGACCAGTTGTCTTCACAGGCAAGCTTGCCAGGGAATATTCTCACTCCCTCAGATTGTTGTATGTTCCTTCTACTTAACAATCGAGCAGAAATCTGCCCTGTCATTAAACTCTAAGCAAAAAGGTCTTCTTTTATTCATTCAACGATATTTGTTAAACCAAACACTGACCCAGGCACTAGACAAAACTAAACAATGACAACAAAATTCAGCCTTTATAGAACTCATTCTAATGAGTACTGATTAAGAATAAACAAGACAATATAGAAAGTAGATATTATAGCCTGTTACAGTTATAGGGAAAAATAGTGCAGGATAAGAATCATATTGTTGGGGGGAAGTGCTGCGATATTAAATGCTGAAATTTTAAGTTTTAAAGTAGACTTTTCTCAAATGAGAAAAGATTTTAGGAAAGTGAGGCAGGAGCCATGTGGAAACGTAGGGGGAAAGCAATTCATGTAGATCAAATAGCCAGTGCGGAAGCCCCGAGGTGGAGACAGCAAGGAGACCAGTGTGGCCGAGCAGACTGAGGGTGGGGAGAGTGATGAAGTCAAGGTCAGAAAGGACAGGGGACACTGATTGTGTAGGGCCTTATAGGCCATTGTAAGGACATTATTGTTTGCTCCAAAAGAAATCAGGAGCCACCAGAGGTGTTCTCTAAGCGAATGGCATTGTCTGACTTTCATTTCAACGGGGTCATTCTCACTGCTCTGTGGAGAACACTGAAGGAAACCCATGATATTAACAGAAGCAGGGGAATGCAATCCAGGAGAGATGATAGGGCTTGGATCGGAATAATAGCAAGAAAGACAGTGAGAGTTGTTCAGCTCTTAGATGTATTTCAAAGGTAGAAGTGAAGTTATTTCTTGATATTAATTTAGGTTATTATTTTTTTTTTTTACATCATTCTTAATACTCTAACCACACACTTACTCACTTTACCTTATGGAACATTGACTTTGTGTTCAGCCCTGTGTTAAGCAATGAAAGATTATTTAAAACAAGGATTCCAGACCCTGTGGAATTTACAATCTAGTTGGGAGGTGAGGAAGACAGCTATTTAAATAATTATAATACTTAGGGGGAGGGTAATTATTGTCATAAATTAAGATCAGCATTAGAGGAGTTCCTGGTTTTGAAGGTGGAGACTTGCCTAATGGCTGCGGGAAACCCCTGCAAAGAACCACCTTATAATGTATATCTATGATATAACACTCCAATATTTATAACATGTTTGATACAAAAATGACTCCTTTACAGAAGCTTATAGGTTTCCGTTTTGTTTGTTTTGCAAAATAAATATTTGCAGGAATAGTTGAAATTATCATTTTGTCATGGAGGCTAATATAGGAAGCCTACATTACCAAAGGCTATGACCCTTTAGTAATGTGGGAATTTTACTGCAGTTTCTGGGGCTGCCGCTGACAGAGAGCCTTCAGGTGTCAGCCCTCTTTGGGAATTGCCTGGGCTGAAGAAGATATACCAAAGATATGTCTCCTTCCCAGGGTAACCCAGGCCCCTTCTTCCAACTCAGGACAGCTCTGAAGGGTCTTCCCAGCTCCAGAGTTCCCTGTAGCATTGCTTGTGCTTCACTGAGACTGCATTGCAGCCTGATTTTTCTCTCCCCAGCCCTACTTCTTTCCCTTTCCTCCATAGGTATGATCCCAAGAACAACATAAATGGCCTTTCTTCCCACTAACTCCTTTTCAGAATGGACTTCAGGGAATGCAACATATAGTACCTATAAGTAACACAACCTGGTAAGCCAGATAGATGGACTTCTATATTATATTACCATCAACAGGCACCTAGTTCCAGGTTAAAGTTTGTCTTGAATTAACTTCTATGACTTCTTTGTCAATAAAAATAACTTTATAACCCAAAGTCTTTCCCTTTTACCCATAGCTGCCAGAAAAGTTAAAGCTAAATTTAATAATTAATTATAAATAAGAACATATTTCTGCTATCTGGAAACATCTACTCCTTCCGATCCTATTTTTCAATCATCTTTGTTTCCATGACATTCAAACTTATAAGCCCTTCAAGTCCCTTTGGGGAAAAAAAATGGCTAATAGTCTGGGAAAAGATATTTGTTGCAAGGATTAATAATGTTTTAGGTACTTCCAGCTGAACTCAGGCCAAGAAACCAGTAATACAGAAAGCATTTATTAACTTCTGTAGCCTAAATAAACTTTTTGCTTTATTCTTAAAGATCATTCAAAAAAGATACAAATCCACCTCCAAAAAGCTTAACAGTAACACAGATTTTCACTTAAGTTGTCTTGAGGATACCATAAACATGAGGGACATGGAATTTAATGCAGTTTTTAAAGGAGCAACATTATAGATGGTCCAGTGGAACATGTTTTGTGGAGTTTCGCACTGTTTATAACGGCCTCCCTCAGTGTTTCTTCTTGGTGAGAGTCAGTCGACCACTTCCAAAGATGGAAATGAAAGGGCCCAGGTCTTCCTTCCCTGAAGCCATCATAGTAAGGAGAGTGGACCTTTCTTGCTAAGCGTGAGCCATTAAATGAGAAAACAGGAACCAGGTGAAAAGTGGGTTGGATTGTCTTCACTCCAGAGATAGCAACAGAGGTGTCCTATAATATAATGGGGACAGAAAAGTCCTGACCAATCTCTTTCTGGAAAAATATTAACAGTACTCCCTCATTTCCAACATCTTACTCAGATATTTTCTTGACATCATCATAATAAGAATTTATTCAGGCAAAAATCATGTATAGATACTAAAGCAAGTTTTGATTAGGAATAAAATATTTACAAAGTCCTCAAATACCTCCAGACAAATTATATACTAATCACAAAAGGGAAAATTGTGACTTTACAGTGAGGAAATCTGGCTGACATTACATTAAGCAAGTGATCGAAGTTAACATCATAGATCATGGGACACTAGTCTGCCCTCTCACCAGACTGTGAAACTGTAGAGAACAAGGTCCAAGTCTTCATTCCCCCTAGATTCTATACGAACTCTTAGTAGTGAAGGCTAAGGAAACTGACATTTGTTGGGACCCAGTTATGTATTCATAATTCTCTATCAGGTGGTATTTTCCACTTTTACACAAGAAGTAACTAATGGTCAAAGAGTGCAAGGAACTTGTTGAAGGTAATACAACCAGTGATTTCCAGGGTTCAAATCTGAGCCCAGATCTGCTTGGCTCCAAAGCCCATGTTTTATTTATTTTTTCATAGTGCTTTTGGCATGAAATATAGCCATGAAACAATTGAGTTCTTCAACCACATGACAAAGATTTAGTCATCACAAGAATTGAGAACAAAAAAAAATGTGCACAGGCAGGAATCGCCAACTTGAATGCCAATGACTGTCCCCTTAACACATAAAATGAGTGAATGAGGCAAGAAAATGGTGCATGGTGGGAGCTGGGGTGAATTGGAGAATGAATGATTCATCATACTACCTTTCAGCTACCTTTAGGTCCAATCTGTTGTTGGCATTTGCAGATGAAAACCCAGGGTTGCCAGTTCTTTTGATGTTTCGCGAGGAGAAAGAGATCTAAATGTGTGTGAAATCTTCCAGTTTTTAAACATTGGTAGCTTGTTTTTAAGAAGTAAATGCTCATCTGGCCAAACTAAACACATCTATGTGCCATATTTGGCTTACAGTCACCAGTTTACAACCTCTGGCATAGAGCATTGTTATTACACTTCTTCACAATGCTATCGTGGTCCTGTCTTCCCACATGATGTTGGCGTGAGGACTTCACCATGTGCTTCCTCCTGGGATTCCTTTCATAGTCAAGAGCACAGAAGACTGAGTCTAGCCTTGAAGTTAGAGTGAAAATATAATAAGCTGATACAATTGCCTGCATTTCATAACTGATTATCTGGAGATGAGAAGGAGGACTGGAGAATTCAAACTCCTTAGCAACGTCTAGGAACACTGATTGACATTGCCTACCACGAGCCATGTGGCTTTGATTTAGTGACTCCCCTGAGAGCCCTTGAAGTGACAACATTGCTAAGAAACAATGACATATGCCTGAGAAATTTGTATTACAAATATTTGTAATGCTCTGAGTTTGTGTTAACTTGGTAAAAAAGTGAAAAGGAATATAATTGTTTAGAATGTATTTTCACTCAGAAGAGAGAATTCAGAGCTTCTTTCCTTAATTTATTAAGGAAATATAGTATGAATGCCTTAATCAGATTGTCTAGGCTCAAATCCAGGTGCTATCACTCTTCACCTACGACCTTTGAGCAAACTATCGAATCTGTGTATCAGTTTCCTCATCCCTAATATGTGGGTAATAATAGTTAGTTAAACACTACCTTAGAGAGTCATGAGTGTCAGGTGGGGATTTGATGACACAAAAGAAGTATTTTTAGGGGTTATTTATTATTATTATTATTATTAAGTTTATGAGAAAGTGATTGATTAAGAATAATGTAAAAAAATAACTAAAAATATTAATTTTAAACATTATTATTAACATAAAAATTAACTTTAAAGTCTTAATTTAATAGGGCAGGAAATAGCTTCTTACAAGTTTGTTTTAGATACAATAATTTTTAAGAATCTCTTCAGCATTAATTGAATGATGATAGCTACCAAAGTCATTAGGGTTGCATAATTTTAAAGTAGATACTTCCTTTATAGATATTCAGAATGAAATAATAAATGCAAGATGATGGAAATGGCTATAGATACTTGAACAGAGTATTTTTTCCAACATAAAAAGTTGATGTAACCATGACTCTTGTACAGGGGTGACATAAAATATCAATTCAGGAAAAGGATGATAAAAACTTTTTTTAAGGCATTTTGTCAGATACCTCCTAGAACTGCTAAATTGCTTTTCTATTCTCAATAACATGAGTCAAAGGCCTCAAAGCCAGTATAAAAAATGTGAAACAATCCATCTCAGAAGCAGCACCTGATAGGAGAAAACAGAATTTCCAAATCAATTTGTCATGATCCAATATGGATTAAACAGTTTATTTGTTTTGACATTTCTCATTTGCTAAATGCCAGCATGCCAAAGTAATCTCCTTATGATACATACACAGACCAGACCATTTATTATTATTTATTCAGGGGATTTATAACCCCTTTTCCACCAGAGAAGTCATTTGAAAGCAGAAATATTTTGAAATTGAGACTGCAGGTGGTTTTACCTGATAATAATTTAATCTTAGCATTTCACTCCTGCAATGGAAAGCCATGCTCTACCACTTCAGATATGGTCAGAAAGACCTCCCAGATTTATATAGTGAACGAAACCACCCAGGGGTAAACTTGAAAAACTACTCCTGACAAAAAGTATAGCTTTAAAATTAGATGATGGTGATAGTTGCAGAACTCTAAATCTACTTAAAACCATTTAATTGTACACTTTCAGCTTTAGGATATGTAATTATATCTCAATAAAACTCTTTAAAAAGAAAAAATGATAATAATTGGTATTCTAGAACCTTCTTAGTTTAGTATACTTTAATCTCGTCCCATTCATTTTATTGTCGAATTGAGCATAAGTAGAGACTTAGAAACTCTTAACAGGGACTCTTGAATACAGATTATTAAAAGTGCAAGAAACTGGATGGGGTAGTGAAGTGATCTTATTTGGAGTCAGACCAATTTAGCTTTGAATCATAGTACTTTATTTATTAGCTATTTGACATTACGCAAATTACATAATCTCTCTGAGCTTCAGTTTCTTTATATATAAAACAGTTATATAATACTTTTCTCATTGGATTATAGTGAAACTTAAATCAGATAATATAAGTAAATTAACTAACACAGTGTTCGGCCTTCAGTGAATGTTTGCCTTCCCCTCCCAGCACTCCCCAGCTCCCCTGGGCTCACACTTTGTGGGTTTTATGAGGTGGGGGCAGGGAAATGTAAATATAGCTTCAAAAAGAAGTGAATGAACATCTCTCCAATGTAGTGCAAACTCATATAACTTAAAATGACTCCCAGAGGACCATTCTCCAAAATTTCCTCTTCAGCCCACTTTTGGGAAGCTTAGAGAAATATATAATACCTAAAAGAAGACGAGAAGGGGAAGAGGGAAGAATCAGGGCAAAATGAGTAGATCAGTGTAGGGATTTTACCTTGACACTGTGATGATCGACCTATTACCTGAGGAGTTAGGAGTGTCATCAGAGAGTAGACATTCTCAGCATCTCACTCTGCTGTCCCGCACTGGTACCCCTTGGTGCGAGGGTGGACTTCCATAAGCTATTGCCATTTTCACTTGTGTGTGTTTATGTTCCTTTTTGAACATGATATATGCCATTTATTTCTTAGGTGCACTCTAGAATTGCTATTTATAGTTTGACACTAAAAACGATGGACTGAAACACCCAGCTAGACTGCTTTTCTGCCTTAGGAAATAAAGAGGGGGGACGAAACAGATGTAAAAAAAATCTGTGTTACAGTTCCAAAATATAAATGAAGTGAATTAGTACATACTCATATAGAACCTGATCTCTACTTGGTAACCAGAGAGAGACATGTAACCAAGGACTCGCCAAGCTGAGAGTGATGACTCTGCCTCATCTAGGAGGGCCTGTGTGCTCAGCACTGACTAGGCTGAACATTTCCCATACACACCGAGTGTCACGATGACCCTTGGAGGCAATTGCTAAAATTAAGAAACAGCCTTGGAGGTTGTTGGTCCATGCTGTCACTAAAAACACTGCTTGGAAGCCTAAGCTTTTCTAGTTCTAAAATCTACACTCTTAATTTTACGTAAACTCCCTCCATATCAACCTGTATCCTGCAGGATGGATAAAAGTCAGGTCTGATCTATTCCCACAGAAGACCCATGCTTGGAATAGTTGGGCTTGAAAAATAAGTGATGGATAAAAGGTCTGAAATAGTAAGTATCTCACAGAATTCTAAGGAAAGTTATTGTCCAAGTAATTCCTATATGCCTAGTTGCCTGGATTAATAGCTGACAAAAAATTTGAGAAGTAGCTATAACATAGGGGACAATAAAAAGGGGTTTGGATAAAGGAGTACAGTCATGAACTTTATAAAAGAAGATACCTCATGAGAGTGAAACAGGAATGAGGAAAAGCAGAAGGCAAACTCTAAAGTTGGGATGAGAGACAGGCAGACCACATCTGCAAGCCCTGTCTGAAGTGCAGCGTGAGCTGGTAGATAGTTAAATGATCACTAACACTCTCTGGTTCCCACAGGGTACACAACTCAGGGGATCCTGTCACTGGAGACAAAGATGCTCCCTACTGCCACTTCTGCCTAAGACAGTGGATCTTCCTCCAACCACCATACACCAAAAAAGGCCTTCCGTGGTCCTGACTTGTGCACAGTGAAGTCCTGATTCAGTGCCCCTAACTGCGAAAGGATTGGAAAATTGTGCCTGGTATTTTTACTTCTATAGTGGGAAGCTGACTCTCTACAAATACTCATAAGATGGGGAATTCCCTAAGCACAGGCAGGAAATCAAATACTGGACAGCTAAAGGAATAATAAAAGTTTACTGCTGAATCGTTTTGATTTACAGCACTTACTATGCCCTCAAAGTGCTCTACAGTCAGTTCCATAAAGCCCTCCTCACCACATCCCAAAATTCTAGAAAGTTGCAAAAGTCCAGGGCTTTCTGTGAAAAGCATAAATTGCTTCCTAAGCCTCTCTTGCCCCAAAGATTGTCTATGTTGGATCTGATGAAATCTCAAACTCCCAGACCTCCCAGATTCCTCCCCAGAGTGGCTGGAAATGTCCCAAACCTTAGAGTTGTTTTGGTGAAACATTCCAAAGGAAATTGCAGAACTGAATATATTCTAAAGCCACCATTCAAATCTGTCCCCTAAATGGTCCCCTTGGGCCATACTGCTGACCTGCGTCTCCCAGCATGAAGACTTTGCCCTATAGGAATACTGAAAGTTTGAACACTCTAATTCTGGGAAGCCCAGAATACTGTGAAGTCCCTGTCATTTGCATCTATCCAGCCTCATTCCACAACATCTTTTAAATTTAAATGTAGCTAAGTTTAGCACCAGAAGAAACTGGACTTAAAAACTGTGTTGTGGTTTAAAAAATGAGTCCTGATTAAGACTGTCCGGTTTCAAATTCAGCTCTACCACTCACTAGATACATGATCTTCAGCAAAATGAACCTCTCTGAACCTTAGTTTCTTCATCTGTAATTTGAGAATGCCAATAGTCTCTGACTTATAAAGTTTTTGAAAATATTAACAATAATATATAATTATGCATGTAAAAGTACCTAAAATGATTTATGACATGTTCAATGCTATTATCAACCTTTTTGAGGCTTAAGCCTCAACAAAATTGAGGCTTAAGAAGATAAAGTAACTTGCTCAAGATTACACAGCTATTATGGGAAAGAGCGATTCTTCTAAATTCATTCCAAAGAGTTGGCTAAGGGCGCTGATAAGCTATGGAAAAATAAGTGAAAACAAAGAGCAGAGGATATAATAGACAAGAAATCAAGAGATTTAAGCTCCAGTTTCTATAGCACTGAAGTGGGTGGGATGGGCTTGATATCCAGGTTAAGATTGCATTTGTGTAGCAATTCCTGGTAATCTCCAAATTTCCTCCATGGAATAGGTATGAACACATAAAAAATTGTAAATATGCAATACTCCAGGAAATTAAGGATAATAAACTATTTATGGAGTTTGAGAGGAACTTCTAGTATGTAGAAAATGGATGAAGATAAATATGTGTTGTTCTCTGAAACAGAACAGTATGACCTGCTTAGATGATGGTAGGAAGATGCCAAACCTTATACTCACTGTCCCATTTGCCTATTACAAGCTTATAGTTAGAGGATCTGAAAAGAAAAAAAAAAGTATATTCATTCTCACTCATCTTGCCTCACCCATCATGTAGATACTGTTTCATAAGTTGTAAAAGTTATGTCCCCCACATGGCCACCATACCACTATATCCATCATACACATAACAGCATACTCCTTTAATAGGCATTCTAAAAGACTACCCAAATGAGATTAGGCAAAGGCTATTTATTCAGCGTCTGCCGTAGCAAGGGAGGCAGCCACCATCACATGCATTTGGCAGAGACTCAAAGGCAGGCAAAAGAGACGGAGAGCTTCATAGTGGAAAAAGGGAAGGCCCAGAGGCTGTTGGCCTGGGAAAGGGCTAAGTATATGATTGGTTAAGGGTGTATGTTTGGCTTTCTCTAGATGGTGCTGAAGTAGAAGCTGGAGTGAAAATTAGGGAAGCTGTCAGTTATTAATTGCCGATTGTTACAGTGGTTATTGTTTGACTTCCTGGACTGATTGCTACAGACTTTCTTTAGTTCTCACATGTAAATAGTAGGCTGGCTTCCTGGACTGGTTACTATAGATAATGGGTTCGTTTCCTGCACTGCTTGCTGCAGATCTCTTTTTTATATGTTCTGGCCATTATTTGTTTACATATTCAGCCTCTCAAATCTATTACAATTTGGGATGTGAACGTAGAGGCAGAGACAGGGGAATCTCTGGTGTCAGAATATGCCTGAAATGCTAATTGTTCACATTAATGTTTCTGATTGGAAAAGAACCATGGACTGCCATAGATGACTTGGGGATAGAGTTTCTCAAATCCAGAGTCAAAGCACTAAAGGTACAGGGTAGGAGAAGAGATTGAGAACTGTATTGGAAAAATTCTACTATCAAGATATACCACCCTGATTTTGGTCTGAGATAGGTTTTCATCAAGCACCTAAGTGGACACGGAGAGTAATCAAGGGAAGACTGTTTTCTGTCTGTTGACAAACACTAAAACTAGACCAATGCCTCTTCAAGCTAAAATAAACAATAAACCGTATTTTCCTTATGAATGACTTTTCTATAGCATAAACGAGGAAATATCAACTATCTTAAAGACTTTAGGGAATCATCACTGAAAACTATTTGCTATAAGTAAAAGACTAATTTTTAGAATTTTTTTCCTCAAAGACATGCAAGAAAACAGACTTAATTGAAAAAATAATAGTATAGAATATGATACCTTAAAAACAGATCAAGGCAAAACAAAAAGATAGTACAAAAGGCTGAGATTTAATCTGAGACAAGAAAAGTGTGAGACTTCTAAAACTGCAAGAGTAAGATTAAAATACAAAGGTAGGCATCTTTAAAGAGAAGAATTTACATATATTTAGCTCCTAGTCTAGGAAAAACTAAAGAAGTTACCACAGAATGAAAAGAAAAAGAAAAAAAAGTTTAGAAACAGATGATAAAATGGGGGGAAAAGTAAAAAAGAGAATAAAAGAAATTAATATAGAGAGAGAAATTAAAAAGAAATATCTTGAGCTGAAAAAAAAAACTCCGTCTTTAGATAAAAAAAATCCCTTTATCTCAGAAAGAGAATATAAAATTTGACAAAAAATTTTAGATCAAGAAAAAAATCAAGATAAAAATCCTGGTTTTCAACAATAGAAGAGACATTATATCGGCCTCATATTTCTCCTCCATCAGACTAGATTCCAGAAGAAAATAGAATGAGATCTATAGAGTTAGAAAGAAATCAGAGAATTTCCTACATAAAACTAGCTGTTTATTCACAAATAAGAAGGAAAGACTTTTTTCAGGAATGCTGAAGAAACTGAAAAATAGTTTTCATGTGCATGGCCTGAAAAACGTGCTGCAGAATATATTTCTAATGAAAAGTAAAGGACCAAAAATATGCAGGGCAACATAAAGAAAAATCTGAGACTGACCACTGAATAAAATTAAATAAGTACTTATTAGATGTCTAAGCATTTTTTCAGTAAATGAGATAAATTAACATAAAAGTTTTAAATTATCTTTTATAAAATAAGGCTACATGCAAAAAAAATTGTAATTTACTAGTAATGATATATACTAATAAAATTCAGACTTATTAACAAAATGGTAAAAATGTAAAAGGTTACTAAAAGTGTCCTGAGTTTAGCCTTATGTAGGGCAGAGTAAAAAGTTATTATATTGCAGTTCATCGATAATTAGGAAAATTTAAATTAAATTGCTTTTTTGAAAAACTTAAACGATGATGATCACTGAAACTAGAAACAAGATGCACACCTGTTTTCCAGATTATTACAGAACAAAAAGGGAAGATTCAAGAGTCTGTGAAGGATAAAAATAACTAATATTTATTTAACTCTCACTCCATGCCAGGAGCTGTACATATTCGCTTCTTTCTTTTGTTAAATTTGTTCGTTACAATCATTCTATGAAGCAGTTATTTTCTTTTTTCCCATTTTTTGGAAATAAAATTGAAGATCAGAAAGATTCAGTAAGCTATTCAATGACAAACAATTAGTAAGTGTTTTTAACTTAGAAAGCTGGACTTCAGAGCCAATGAGTCACTAGAATATGTCACCTCTACATGTTTATTTTGAGCTTATGTTATGCCAAGGACCATGCCATCGTTTCATTTAACTTTTCAACAGCTATACAACACAAGTAAGAACATAAAAAGGAGAAGCAGAAAACAGAATGAGTTATCAAACATATCAGTTTATTAGTGCCTTTAAAATCTTACATTAAAACACAACTTATAAACTTATTTACTTATTTATTTATTTGATGTAAAAAGAGAAATAAAAAGTAAAAGTAAATAATTAAAAAGACAGTCAAAATTAGAGGCAAACAACAACAAAAAGAAAGCCTAGGAGACAAGATTAACACTAAAAAAGTCCAGCATTAAATCTATTAAAAGTAAAAAAGAGAATCATCACATATATTGATTGTATAAATTTAATCTATAATTAAGACAAACATGCAACAAATGTATACTCTACATAAAATCTTAATTATAACCTGTTACAAATAACTTTATTATATGTAGCCCTAATAGTTACATTGTATATTTTAAATAATAATCATATATATATATTCCCTTTCAATATACCAATATTAATTATGGTAGATCAGGTAGATTAAAAAACACAGATAATTAGAATAATGTGATTAATAACACTCTTAGTCAAGTTAAATCAAATTTTGCATTCTACCAAAAAATTATCAATAGAAATTTGGCAAATTGATCTTAAACTTGGCTCAAAATATCTCAATTCCATAAGTATAGAGGCAGAAGTTATAGAGGCTAGGTTATCTTACTATAAAACTATAATATTATAAAACTTAATTTATTTTATAATACAAAAAATTTCTTAAATATTTAAAAATATTATTTGGACCGAATAACAGACAAAACAGAGAGAAAGAGAGAGAGAGAGAAACATTGTAAAATAAAACTGAAGAGGCCACCAAAGGAATATTTAAAACTTTAGAATGTTATAATACTTTTTTAAAAATAGAAAAAATACATAATTTAAGAAGTAGAATTAAAAATGACCAGAATATAATACATTTCTGAATCTAAATGAAAAAATTATTAAATGAGTGCAGGAAAAAGATCAATTAGTATGTATTAATACAAAGATTGCTTCTTAGGGAGTAAGCTAAATAACAGAAACATTCTAAGAAAAAAATCAAAGTAATAAAGAAAAAGTTAAAATAACAAATATGGAATATTTTGTATAATTTCATGTTAATAATTTTATATATTTCAAAGAAATGGAGGCACCCAGGAACAACATAAAATAGCCAGACTCAATTAAAAGGCAGCAGAAAACATGAATTTGTCTATACACAAAAAATGTATGAGGAAAAGACTATTTCCAAATTTGTCTCTGGGAACATGGGTGAATTATTTTAACCTTTAACATACTAGATCATTTAGACATTTATATGTCTTTTTAGCACCTAGGAAAAAAGGTAGGCTGAGCAATTTATCTTATGTATTCACCATAATCCTCATAACTAAAGTTTGATAATGAACAAAATAGAAATCAGAGATCAATTGCATGTATTTCTACCTGTGTATATAACAATACCAACTGAAATACAAGCAACTTTCTAATTCACTAAAGTCAAGAACAAATGTTTGTATGCTTAATAATAAGAATTTTAGCATTGAAATATATTAGTAACTCAAACAAGAAAAACCTTGTAGTCGCTGCAGTTTTTGGTTAGAAGAAATTTAATAAAGTTTAATTATTATTCTTGATATTATAAACTTTAAAAAAAATCTAGGAATAAAAACATGAGACAAACGATCTCAAAGCAAAAGCCATTGCCGCTGTCATTTTTAAGTCGATGAGAGTTATCTTCATTAAAGGAATGTTAAAATCATCATTCTCTTTTAGCTTCATTTCAGATACTACAATGAAACTAAAAACAGATGATAATTATTAGAAAAAATCAATAGTATCATTAGTAATGACCGATAGGGCTGTATATCTAGAATATCTACATAAAAAAGCTGAAAAAATATCTTTCAATTCATAAGAAAGTTCAGCAAAGTACATACAAGATAAATACACAAATTCAAGTTTCTCAATATACCAATAATGACTTTGCAGTAAAATCTGTAGTTTTTACAAAAGCATTGAAAATTATTGACCTTTTTTACCTAGGTACTTTATTGCAAAATATCTTTTTTCTACCATATGTTCTAAACAATATAACAGAGAATGTGAATAAATCATCAGGAATATCCATGTTTCTGGATGTATAGACAGAAGTCGCTGATTCCCTGTAACTCAATTTATAGGTTAAACACAATTCTCATTAAAATCTTGTTTGGAAATTAAAATGATTTTTAGAATACAAAAATTTGAGGAAATATAAATTGATAATTGTTAAGAAATATTTTATGAAGAACAATGAAAAAGGACATGATTGCTAATACAATAAAATACACTATCAATTGTTTTTAATTTTTGCAAAATATATGCAACACTTATGAGAAATTACAAATTTAATAACAAAAATACTAAGATCCTAATAGACAATTGAAGAACAAACATAACCAAAAATTCATGAAAGAGAAGATTCGAATAGCTAAAGATTTCAAAAAATATGCATCATGACCAATAGCTGAAGAAGTGTTTTTCAACTATGAAATACCAATTGTACCTATTAAATTTACACATGTAATATGAATAATATTGATATAGGTGTGATAAAACATTATTACCAGTGGAAGGGTAATAGCTTTCTGGATTGTGACTTGGAAATGTGGAATTGAGTAGAAAAAGAAGAAATATAGAAAATATTTGTAGCATTTCAGGGTGGTGAGATTCTGTATTTTCTTCTTACACTTTTCTGTGCTCCTAAAATTTTCTATAATGAGCATTTATTAATATAAATGAAGATGTAATAATATAAATATTACTTTTAATTCGTCTAAAAATAGAAGGAGGGTTTGAAATAAATAATCTCTAAATAATTTCCAGTTATCGTCTAAGTATGGACATGGATGCATATATAACTAAACCGTTTTTAAAACTATGGATGACTTACCATGAATTTTAAATCTTCATATTGGTAATCAAGCTTGATGGCATATTTTTACTTTTCTTGTTTTAGTAAAGTGGACCATGAAGAAAATTCCCCTGCTTATTCTAAAATTGTATTAAGATGTAAAAAATGGAAACAACTCATTGCTGAGAACATATTTTAAAATTCTACAAATTACTTAGATTCTTCAATCAGGAAAGCAAGGCTTACAGGTTATCCTTAACAAACAAGTTTGAAATACCTGCGAAAGAAAGTTTTTGTATATAGCCTGACTCTGTGGGCAATGTTTAATGATGAGTTGAGAAAGACACATATTGTGTGAGTTAAAAAGACAGGGGGCGGTAGTGTCTATGATGTTGCTTAGATTTGAGAAAAGCATATTATTTGTTTTTAAAAGGAAGGGGAAATTGCTACAATATTGTTTTCTATTCTATTGTTCAGGTGGAGCAGATTAACCACATAGTTATTCATCAGTTCACATCTATTATCACAGAACATGATCAATGATTTTGTCTTGTTTCAAAAAAAGAAATAAATCTGTTTGCTGTCATTATATATAGTCTTTGATTACACAGAGAAATAAAATTTAAAAAGAAAAAGTATACAGAGGATCTGAATGGCAGTCAAGCTAAATTGTAGCCCCCAAAGAGGCTTTCAGATATATATGACTTAAATAATTAACTCAAGTTTATTTAATTCTCTGTGCCTTGGTAAACATAGGTAAGAAAATCTTTCCTCTCACTTCAGCAAAATAAAATTGAAGGTGCAATTGATGAGTTTACATTTCATCAAGCCCAATACCCTTATCTCTTTTTTATTCGAGAGTTTAAAACTGAGATTTTTCTCATTTTTATGAGTTCACTATTTTTTGAGAATCTAAAGGGAATATCCTCAAAATTTGCTTACTTAGTCCCAGTAAAAGCAAGATTGCTTTGGGGAGAATGTTTCTTAGAATAGAAACTCCATTATTTCCCTTTATTGTCAAGATCATCTTTTACTACAGAGACAAATTCCCGATCTAATTAATCACTGCTCTGACTTTTGGTATCTAAAAATTAGAAGAATTTTTCCATGTATTTGTAAAACTTGAGCTAGACATATCTAGTTGATTTAATGAAATAGTTTCGGCTGTCTTCTAACTATTCTTTATAATAAATGTTTACCTCAGATACAGGCTTGAGTCAAAATATTGTGAATCATTCATTATAAAAATAATTTGATTAAGCATTTTAATTTTTAAAATTCAATTCATAATAAAATCCTTTTCATATTTTTTCTTTCACCATATGCAGTCTTCCAATTTACCTTATTCCATATAAATCACAAAGTCTGTATTGCATCTTAGTTTATATTAAGTCTTCATGTCAACATACGTTTTGAAACCACTGTCTTAAACTTCTTTTCTCCAAACTGAGTGTGAAATCTTTATGATTTCTTATATAAACCATTCTTTTTACCATTTAACACATTTTTTGTTCATGTTGAACACTCTGTTGATTTCAACCTTTTTGTAAATTCTGAGACAAAATTTTCTACAATACATTAATTCATCTAATATTTCTATAAAAATTGAATATATGACATGAACCAAGTTCCATGGTGGTCAGCGGAGATTAGTCAGCAAAAAGCTTGAATAAGTATCCGAATGGTTCCAAAGACCACTTCTCCTCTCTCCCACTGTTAGTGCACCCATCCCCATATTGCAGCCATTTGTTAAATGTGCAACAGTAATGAGTGACTGATTCTGATCTGATGATGCACTGTGACTTGACAATTTTACTGCCATAATTCTTTGGATAATTTCAACATCTTTTAACTGAGTTTGATAATGGTCCGAGTATGTACCTTTGGTTTCAACTCACATTTTTTTTTTTTTAATTTATCAGAGCCACTGTGCGATCGCTGATATCACAAACCAAAATCTCAGTGGTTACTTCCATTTAGGGACTCACAGGTTGAATCTAGTTTAAAAAATATTTTTTGTTGATCTTTAATTTTAGCCCATTTAATTAATAACTTTATATTCTTGAGACATACTGTGCTCAGAACCCATATGACGGGTCTGGGCCTTAAGGGAGTGATATCTGAGGCCTTTCAAGAAGCAATTATATTTACTTGAGACAGCAGGTTTTCTCACCTCTTCTGCCTCTTGGTTGTGCTAACTTTGATTATAACTCATCAAAATGTAAACAGGAAATATTAAGGCAACTAGAGAAGCCAAAATATAATTAAAACATACTGGAGTATGAATAAAAGACAAGGTCTCTGAAAACTATCAGCAGCATCAAATGGGCTTCCTTAGGGCTCTGATAGTTTCGAAAAACACTTCTAGACTTAAACAGATCCTCTGTTCTGTGTGCTCCTCCTCTAATGAGTACTGACACATCCAACTATAATTTAGAATGGGTGATGAATTCAGTTTGGCTTAATGAGACAGAAAACCCAGAAAAAACAGTAGCTGAAGTAAGAAATTTCTTTTTTCTCTCTTATGTAGGCAAAGTATGATGGCTCCACAGTCACTTGGCCATTCCTACCACATGGCAGCAACTTTGTTGATCAAGATGGTTGCCCCCAGCTCTGGCAAGATGTCCAGAAGGAAAGAACTAAAAGAGAAGAGGAAAAGGCAGAAGTGCATGTTCCCTCCCTTTAAGGATCTTTTCTCAAAGATGTCTATATCAATTCTGCTCACATCACATTGGCCAGAATTTAATTATATGGCCATATCATCTATGAAAGAGACTGGGGAATTTTGTTTTTATCCTAGAAAATTATATGCCCAGCTAGCATCTGGAAGTTTTATGATTAAAGAAGAAGGGAGGATGAATATTAAGGAAAAACTATCATTATCTATCAGAGAACTAATTATTTTCATTAAATAATAATTTGAATAATTTAATGACACATGAAATCTGACCACCTCTTCTTATGCTCAGTCCAGTTTTCCCTCAATAGAGTCTGATTGATTACTTGGCCTTAAAAAGCAGTTATAAAAAATATCATTATTGTAGATGAGATATCACTAAGCACAATATCTAAATTTATCATGAATATTGAAAGTACATACTATGTATTCAGATAAATCAGACTAAAATACCTATGTAAAACATTTCACATAGAAAAATAAAATGTATATTAAAGTTCATGAAAACTGATTATTTAAATTTAAGTAATGTTTTGATAAACACATAAAAATGTTCATCTATTCCCTGACTGCACTTTAGCATCACCTGGGAAATTTGTCTTGTCGTTGCTGTTATTTGTTTCATTATCTTCTAATAATTCCAATGTCCAGCACACACCTGAGACCAATTAATCCAGAATGTGGAGGATGTAGAAAAGGAAAGTGGAACCCAAGTCTCTGTATCTTTTAAAAGCGCCTTCGAAAGCATGGGATTCTATCCATAGTAACTGCTCATGAAGCTTTAGAATATAAGCATTAGGCAGTGTAGCACTGATGACTTTAATTGCACTCAACAGTAGATTAGGAAAATCTGTGGTGTGATTGATCTTTCTGTATATGGAAGACTTTTGCACTAAATAAAGTCAGTCACTAAGGTGAAGTAAACACTTCTGACGTTCCTATGAAATCCAACACCTTTTTTTTCTTTCAAGTTAATTATATAAGCCAATTGCAATGATATAATGTGTGGTAACAAAATAATTTTTAAGTACAGAATGAGGGGAGACTAAGGTGCTCAACGTGATAGAAAATATAAGAAGATTCAGTTGAGATCCTTTAATATCTTCACAAAAACTTTTTCAGTTCTAGCTGTTGATACCAGGTAGCTGGTGTTCCCGAAGTACCCACTACTCTTTCAGCTAGTCAGGCTTTTTGGTAGTTCAAGCCTTCCTAAGTGAAGAAGACAAGCACAAAAGAATAAAGTCTTACCCCTAAAAATTAAAGTAGGGGCAAAGCCCTATGACCAGTCATGAAAAGACTTGGGTTCTACACATAGATCTGCCCCCAATGAGCAGTATGGCTTCTAATAACTCACTCTCCCTGAAGCAAAGTGTCCTCATCTGTGGAATACAGGCATTTGATCAATGGTATTCGGGTCCCCTCCTAGCTCCAGAATCCTAAATTTTTATCCAGCATTTATCCTACTCGAAAAGAAAATTATGAATTCAGATTTCCTGTCCAAATAATTGCATTAGTCCTCCACTAACTGTAGTCATACCAGAAAAGCAGAAATGACTGGAGGGAAAATCCTCAATCTGAGCTTCTTTTCAGTTCCCCTGACAATCAGATATATTAAGTTCAGAGAATGTGTTAGAATGCGCTCAGAGTTTCTGTGCATCATATAGAAAACAGCTGTATCATGAGGCACAAACTCCTCCTTTTATTGTATCTAAAGGTTTTGAAACTTTGTAAGAGATATTTATGGGTCATCGGATGTTTAGCTTTCCAACAGTCTAAAGAATAAATCAACTTCAGAGTGGGTGGTAGAAATGCTGAGATTCCAAGGGGATAAATCTCATAAAAATCCAGATACTGAGGGTCAATAAGGAAACACAGACTAAAAAGCTAGGAGACTCATGGATATGAGACAAGCCTGGAGTGTGTTTCAGTTCCCATAATGAAGACCCAAGGATATAGTTAGGGCAATGCAACACACATCCTTGAAGAAGTCAAGATACATGAGGTTTTTGTAATGAGCTACATGCAACCTGTTAAGGACTCTGAGTGAGAAATGGCATAAGGTTAATTGGGAAACCTTTGAGAGTCTAGGGTAGCATGTATCAGAAACTAGAACACCAAAATTCTCCAAAGGTGGGGCCGGCCACATGAAAGATCGATCATTAGATTCAGAAGAGAATTAAGATAGATATCTGAGGCAGATTGTACACCAAATTTTCCTCCTATTGCTTACCAAGGAATTTTGGTTTCGTTCAGGACAGTGAAATATCCTGCTAGAAATAGCTTCACAGGCTCCCTTACATGAGTATTGTGTGCAGGGGTGGGGAACAGGGTCACCAGATAGTTCTCTAGCCTATGTGATGTAGACAGAACCCCTGGAGATGCCATCCTCTTCCAAATAAGAACAAACAAAAGCTTCTGAAGAAGGCAGACTGCTGGCTCTTCCATTTCTTCCAGCCTAGAGCATGAATATGAAGATGGAGCTGAAGCCTCCCTCTTGTAACCAGGTGATGATGAGTGGGAAGACAAAAGCTCTAAGGTAAGAATGGAAGGACAAATGACAGGAGGGAACTGAGACACAGGACATTACAGAACCACTAGATCATCCTGGACTTTGTGCTACAGGGGAAATAAAGCATTATTTGATTAAACCAAATTACAGGCAGACTACAACAGTCAATAAGCGAAACAGCTCATTAATTACAATTCAATAGTACTTCATGACTCCACAATGCTGAGGAATTGGAAAGCATGAAAAACCTGTACAATAGAGCATATCCTGTGCTTCCAGCATCTGCTCCTAGGAACTAACTAAATGCCTCTTGTTGATAATGTGATTTCCCTTGAGATTGAAAAAAAATTAAAGGCTCCAAGGAGCCAGATGAACTCAGAACTTTAAGCCACATGTGACAAAATGCTAAGCATATCCTTACTGAGTAGGGGGGTGCTTTTGCCATTTCTATAAACAATGCAGGAAAGATCAAAAGGGACTAAAATTAGAATCATGCTAGAGCCCTGACATTTGAGATGATATTAAAACTACAAACTGGCACTTATAAATGATGAGAAACTCACAGGAGACAAGCACATCTGCCTCGTGTAGCTGATTGAAGTTTGAAAGGAAGCATTAAGACTCAGTAGTTACAGATAATGCCTGAAGAATTTCAGATTAGTTGAAGAGAGACAAATAGGAAAATACTATTTTTCTGGTTCACGAAGAGGTGTTGAGGCACAAACACCTGACTGCTGGAATAAGTAAACTCCCTTGGGGCTGCACTGTACATATTGTTTGAAATGGGTAGCATTTGACTTCTGTATGGACTTGTTGAAACAGGTTGACGATGTGGCTAAGCTTGGTGATGTCTAGCAGTGCACTGCCACATCATCAGGCTGCTACATGGACATCAGTGTAAAGCGCAAAAAAGAAAAGGCCCCTTCAGTCCAAGAGTTATTTTTATTGAGAAAAATCCAAACTTCCAGAGATATTTCAGAGCAGAAGCACTGCCAGCAGGGCTTTTAAACACACTTCCACTGAGGAGTGTGCCTAAGCAGCCATTCTCCTTTCCATCTGAGGGATGAACCTCTGACCCCTCATAGATTCATGGTGTTAGGAACACTGGTCAAGAGCCAACACTGAGTGGACCTTGGAGCAGACTACTGCCTCACCACTGTTGGCTCGGGCCAGACCAGCAGAGCAACCACAGTATCTGAGAGCCACAACCCAAGCAGCAAGTTGGCCACAACAGCACCTGCAAGACATCATTCACTCCCGATGCATCCAACGGACGAATGAAGCCAAGTTGCATGTGAATGGACAGACATCACACTGCGAGTGAAACAGAGTTTGATGGGTTTTTCTCAGCCCTCTAAAAACTTGATTGACAGTCTCTAGTCAGAAATTATGCCAGGGGGCCTCTACGAATGTAAGCAAAGGTAATACTCTTCATCTCTTTCTGTAGATAAAAATTTAAAGGTTCTCAGACAGTACTCCACAACAACCCTGGAAGTCCCCAAGAACTTTTGGCAGTCCATACAGCCAAACCATTTTCATAACAATGTTGGATATCGTTTGCCTTTTTCACTGTTGGTTATTTTCTTTGAAATGACTGGCCTATTTTGTTCACTTTTAAGAAAATATTTGCCAAATGCCCAAGTCTGAGAAATTGTAGTTTATGTCCACAATTTTTTCAGGTAAAAATGATGTCCCACAAAAAAAAATCTCACTATTCAAACAGCACAAGGTCTTTTCTCAGAGATGACACCATATTTTGGTATGTAGCATAAATCAATACATACACTTGCCATTTCATTACTAATATTTTTTAAAACATGTACTAAAGGGTTGAAAAATTAATCATTTTTATCACTTCAACATGAAACTATTTAAGTAAAACTGATTTTTGTTTCTTGGTGAAGGATGTCATGTTAGTCCAGTTTGCTGTCACTGCCACAATTCACGCTCAGGCATTTGCACTTTTACTTGCCATTGCTTTTGCACCATTAATGCAAATGTCAACACAGAGGAAAAGGTAGAGGTGTTGCCAGTGACAAAATTTGACCTTTCAAGAGAAAAATAGAAATTTAGAAAACTTGTATTGTCAATGTGAGCTTTCCAAAACTTCAAAGTATATTTCTGATGGAACTAGTATTGACATTAACAAATATGAATTTTTGATGTTGTACTTAAAATCTCACAACTGAAAGATCTTCATAACTCTGAGAATCCATATTTTCCAAATTATCAATGAATTGTATCATAAAATCATGCATGAGTAAAATATCTATTCAAAGTGTGAGACCACTGGGTTTTATAGCAATAGACTATAAAAAGCTCATTGATGTATTTTCATACTCTGCATTGCAATTAACTTTCTAAAAACTACCACTCATTCCACTTGTCAAGCTTTGGTGTAATATCAAAAAAGTATATTCACAATTATCTACAGAGGCTATTGAAACTCTTCTCCATTTTCCACTTACACATCTGTGTGAAGCTAAATGTCCTTCATATACTTCACCAAAACAGGATATTGCAATAGATTAAATGCAAAATCAAATATAAGACTTAGCTGTTTTCAAAGTAGACAGTAAAGAGATTTGTAAAAATGTGAAGCAATGCCATTTTCTTCACTAAAATTTTGTTTGAGAAAATATACTTATTTTTAATTAAAGTTATTTATATCAGCATTTAATATGTTTATTATGGACATCTAAAACAAATTAATAAATAAATATGTTAAATTTTCTGAGTTTTAATTCTTAATGCAGCAAATATCAATAGATACTACTCACATAAACTATTTTGAGGAGTTCTTAAGAAATTTTAAGAGTGTAGAAAGGCCCATAATGAAAAAGTTTGAGGGCTGTTGCCTTAAGTCAAAAAATTATAAGCACTCAGAGAACTCTAAAGATTCCACCAAAAAACTGTTAGAATAAGTCAATGAATTCAGTAAAGTAGCAGGACACAAAGTTAATATTCAGAAGTCAGTGACATTTTTATAAACCAATGATGAACTTTCAGAAAGTGAAATTAAGAAAACAATCCCATTTACAATTGCATCAAAAACAATAAACTACCTGGGAATCAAATTAACCAAGGAAGTAAAAGACCTATTCTCAGAAAATTGTAAGTCATTGAAAAAAGAAATTGAAGAAGATACAAATAAATGGAAGCATATACCATGCTCGTGAGTAGAAGAATCAACATCATTAAAGTGGCCATACTATCTAAAGCAATCTATAGATTCAATGCAATCCATATCAAAATACCAATGGCATTTTTTCAGAGAGCTAGAACAAATAATCCTAAAATTTATGTGGAACCATAAAAGACCCCGAATAGCCACAGCAATCTTGAGAAAGAAGCAAAAAGTTGGAGATATCCCACTACCTGATATCAAACTATACTACAAGCCTACAGTCATCAAAACAGCATGGTACTTACATAAAAACAGATACATTGATCAATGGAACAGAATAGAGAGCCCAGAAATAAACCCACACATATACACTTACTTAATATATGAGAAAGGAGGCAAGAATATACGATGGGGTAAAGACAGTCTCTTCAACAAATAGTGTTGGGAAAATTGGACAGATATATGCAAAAAAAAAAAACAAAACTGGACCACCTTCTTACATCTTATACAAATATATACTCAAAATAAATTAAAGACTTAAATAGAAGACCTGAAACCATAAAATTTCTAGAAGAAAACATAGGCAGTAATCTCTCTGATATTGCTACTAACAAGTTCTTTTCAGGCATATCTCTTCAGGCAAGGGAAACAAAAGAAAAATTAAACAAATGGGACTACATGAAACTAAAAAGTTTTTGCACACCAAAGAAACAAGTATCGAAACAAAAAGACAACCAACTGAATGGGAGAAGATATTTGCTTATGAGACATCTGATAAGAGGTTAATATCCAAAATATATAAAGAACTCATACAACTCAACAACAACAACGATAACAAAAAACCACACAAATAATCCTATTAAAAAGTGAGCAGAAGATCTGAACAGATATTTCTCCAAAGAGGAATACAGATAGCCAATAGACACATGAAAAGATGTTCAAGGTCACTAATCATCAGAGAAATTAAAACCACAATGAGATATCACCTCAACACCTGTCAGAATGGCTATCATCAATAAATCAAAGAACAAGTATTGGTGAGGATATGGAGAAAAGAGAACCCTCATACACTATTGGTGGGATTGAATATTGGTACAGCCACTATAGAAAACTGTCTGGAGGTTCTCGAAAAATTAGAAATGGATATACCTTTGACCCAACAATTACACTTCTGGGTATTTACCCAAAGAAAGCCAAAACAATAATTCATAAAGATCTATGCACCTCTATGTTCATGGCAGCACAATTTACACTAGCCAAGATATGGAAGCAACCTAAATGCCCATCAACAGATGATTGGATAAAGAAGTTATGGTTCATATACACAATGGAATATTACTCAGCCATTAAAAAAAATGAAATCCTACCATTTGCAACGACATGGATGGACCTAGAGGTTATTATGCTGAGTGAAGAAAAATACCATATGATTTCACTTATATGTGGTACCTAATGAACAAAAAGAACAAACTATTCAAAAACAGACTCACAAACATAGAGGACAATCTGATGATGGCCAGAGGGAAGTGGGATTGGGGGATAGGGAGAAAGGGGTGAAAGTTTAAAGAAGTACATATTAGTAGTTGATAGATGGTCATGGGGATGGGGAACACAGCACAGAGAATGCAGTTAGCATTAATGTAATGGCTAAGTGGAAGCCAGAAAAGAGAAAGAGCAATCAGGAGAATCATTTTATAAACTATACGTACCTAACCAATGCACTGTATACTTGAAACTAATAATAATTTTTTTTAAAAAAATTATAAGTACTCAAAAAAGTAATATTTGGTAAGATAGGTCCTTTTGTGCCTTCTGTGAATTAATGAAGAGATGTACCATACTAGGCAAAATAATAGCCCCCAAAGATGTCCAGGTCTTACTTCCCAGAACTTGGGAATATGTTACCTTCTGTGGCAAAGGGGAATTAAGTTTGCAGATGGAATTAAGATTGCTATCCAGCTGACTTTAACAAAGGAAGACTATCCCAGATCATCCAGATGAAAGAGTGAGGCAGGAGGGTCAGTTTCCAGGCAATTTGATGTGAGGGAAACTCTGCTGGCCATTGTTGGCTTTGAAGACTGGAAGGGCCACAAGCTAAGGAATGCAGCAGACTCTAGAAGCTGAAAAATGTGAGAAAACAGATCCTCCCCTGGAAACACAGCCCTGCCAATATCATGATTTTAACCCAGTGGTACCCGTGTGAGACTTCTGACATTCAGAAATGTAAGATAATAAATCTGTGTTGTTTTAAGCCACTGAAACTTTTTTTTTTACCAGAGCCCTGTGATCTTGAAAAACAGCCAATGTTAAGAAATTGCTCCATCTTTTTGTGCTTGGGGAAATGGCTCACTGCAAGGAAACCTTCTTCCCTACACGACTGAGCTAAGACTCAAGGATATCCCCTTTGTTTACCTAAGACAAGGCCAGGCACAGACCCTCCAAATAACTTCTTTGTCTCATTAATGATTAGCTTCACTGTTTTGTCCACAGTGTCAATTGGAACAAAATTCACGCTAATCAAACATCAGTTAAGTTTCTCTTCTTCCTCTGGGACCCTGACCTTTGACCCATCCTCGACCAGAGCTGACATACAAGCCCTGCTTAATGTCTTCTCCTCAAAATAGGCTGACTTCAAGTTGAAACATTCTGTGATCTACCATGCCACCCTTCTCATACATCCTATTTCCCACATCCATTTCTTTCTTGTCTTGTTCATTCTTTATAAAAGAGTAGACATTTCTTGCCTGACTTTGGAGATGTTTGCAGGTCTGACAGACAGAGAGTTCTCCCTCCACTCCTCTTACAATAGTCCTTTGGAATAAGTGTTTTCTTATCTAAGATTGGATTTGCTTTCTATTTGAACCCACTAAGTATACAGTCATTTATTACAGCAGCAATAGGAAACTAATACATCTGCCTAACCTATATAACAGCACCTTATTACCCAAAGAATGGACGAATCAGGAGCAGAAGATAATAATATCGTTTTCCACTAGGCTGCAGTTGCCATCACATTGCTGGCATAGCCGTGCTCACAGCAAAGATGCTGACAATTTGAGATCCAAGGAGGTCATTGAGATAATCAAGCAAATCTATTATGCCTCTATCCATATTTGCAAGTGGCATAGCAGGAAATCTCAAAGAACCATCTTGAATTCCTTGGTGGCCAAGAGTCCAGACCGTCATTTCAGGGGCTCCTTGATAGCCTAAACAGCAGGAATGCATTTGGCCTCTGAAGACCCTCCCTTCTAATACACTTCGTCATGTGGGACCTCTTGTTTCATTTCAAAATCAAAAAGTAAAACTTGCAGAATAAATATAAATCATACCATTCCCCAGGGTGGAAAAAAAATGGAAAAAGAATCTTTTCTCAATCATAATATTGTGAAACCTTTGAGGAGAACCCCCAAACCTCATGCCATGTATTTACAAGGATGTTCTTTCAATACAAATGGCTTTGTTTTCTTGTTTGCATTATTTTGAGCATTAGGATGTGCAATGCAAGCAATGCTGATAGGTGACATTTTGAAGGTGCAAAATGAAACCCTTTTTTTTCTCAGAAAAAAATCTTTGTCTCCTAAAAGTCATCCTGATGAACCAGATGTTTGAGTAATGTTGGGTACTATTTTCATGACTTAAGTTATCATTTTTTTACATGACGATTTTTAAAAAAAAGAGGCTCACTGAGTTTCCTTAGCAGCAGGCAAAGTCTAGTTCATGAATAAGTCACACACACGTACACTTACACGCACACACACACACACTTTCATCATGCCATATCGCTTCAACACAGACTTCTTTTCAACTCTCTCTATCTAAATCCACAGGTTGCAAACTTTATCTACCCAGAACACTCACTATTGTGTGAGGAATCATTGCTATGCTAAAAACAATCAACACTTATTCACCTTAATTGTCCCCATCTTTTCCACACAGTAGGTAGAATCTGAGATTTCTGGCTTATCATCTTATAAAATGCAGTGCAGGCATTGTAGGATATCTCATAAAATAAAAAGGTTTTAAATGGGCTGATCTAACCACAGCTGCATTCCCAGCCATATTTTATTGAGATTCCATTGGTTGATTGCAGCTCGAAATCTGCAGGATGCCTTTCCCAGCTGAGTGGCCTGAGGCAGGGGCTACGGTCTTCTCCAAGGAACACACATGACAAGCACATGTGCTGTTTTCAACTAGCCACCTGTCAAAACTGTGAATTGCCCCCATGTGAGGGCTGGAGGTTGTAGAGAGGAGTTGAAAAAAGCAAAAGAGAAAAAGAAAAGCGGGTTGTGCCCAAAACAAACTTAACATATGTATGAATAATCTCTCATCAGTGTTCCACCTTTGATTCCTGAACATGCAAAGGGTTCCTAACCTGAGGTCCCCAGAGGGCTTTGGGAGATACGATTTCCTGTTATTAGATGCAAAATTGTGGGGGGTGAGTGGATATGGAAAGAGTTTTCATTAGATTCTCAATAAAAGTTTAAAACTCATCTTAGTAAGGTTTAAAATTCAATTGAGTCAGATATACCCTCTTTAAACTCTCCAGTACAGCTCAAACTATTAAAACTAATCTCTCTTATATCTGTGTTTTACCTTTAGTTGTAACCAGAATGAAGTTTCTGGGTTTTTTTCGTGTGTCCAAGAGAGAGAGAGAGAAACAAAAATTAGAGTATAAAGCAAATTAACCAGGTAAAGATAAAAATGACAGTAGTTATTTTTTATTTGACCCTCATTTTATGAAAATGAGAGTTTGAGAGCTAAAAAGATCACTTATTCCAATACTCCCTTTTAACAAGTGAAAATAATTAGCAATTCATCAAAGACCATACAACTAAACATTTGGCTGACCACTCCCTCTTGCATCTTAAAACCAGCAGCCAGAAAATAGTGCAGAGTGAGGAAGCAATGATGGGCCCTTACATAAAGGCATCATCTGCAGAGTCACTAACGGGCTCTTTATAGAAATGCCCTCTGGGTTTGCCTTTGGAGATGTGTGGGTGCACAAAAGCATGCAGTAGCAACTGGACCAACATTGACCAAATTCAAGTGAAGATTTTCAAAACTATATTTGGTGATTTTTATTTGGTTTTATCACTTTGCTTCCTACTTATCACTATGCCCTAGGAATGAAGAGAATTGGATTCAAAGATTCTTGTGTTCGCTCAGTGTTGATTCAGTTGTTCCATACACTTCTTCAGGGTCTGTGTGCATATATTGTTTAAAAAGATGTTCTTCAAGAGCATTAAATTACTTGATCAGAACATGCTGGTGTGTCAGGGTCATGGTTCGAGGACCCTCAGGCCTTCACTCTGACTCCCACACACTCAGTCTCTAACATTAGTGTTGGTCAGGAGCAATGTTGGCCAGTCAAGCATCTAAACACTGGGGCTACAGCCTCACCCTTCCCTGTCTTTGGTTCTGCTGTACGTTCTCTATCTCTCTCTCTGGAATGCCTTTCCTCCATTGACTATCTGGTGAGCACCTGCTTGTATATCCTCTATCTCCCTGACCCCACAACTGGCAAAAATGACCCTTCCTCAGGACCTCATCAGATGTCAAGTTCATTGAAATTAACAACCACATCTTATTCATCTCTGAAGGCCCAGCAGTTGGCAGAAGGTCTGGCATATAGAAGGAAATCTGTGATTGTATTATGGTTGAACTAAAGATTTAATAGACTCAGAATTTATTTATCTGACAAGCATTTATTGATCAACTACTGCGTACTAAGTCTATGCTATGAAGAAGGGATATAAAAATGAATAAGTCACAGTTTCTGTTTATAAAGAGTGCTTAGTCTATAAAAATGAATGTAAATCTGTCATCTCTATGGGAGAAAAATATCTAAGTTTATTCCATTTGACAATAGTTCAGAGGCATCGTATTAATAGATGAATAATCTATAATTATATTCTACCAGTATACAAATATTCTACTATTGTTGGAGGAATTCAATTGTGTATCACATCTACACCTAATGAAAATTTAATAATTTGAGATTTTTAGAGTTAAATTCAAGTTAACAGAGACCTGAAGATGTTAGGGTTGGGCAGGGGAAGTGCAAGAGAAAAAAGAAGAAAAGAAGAAAAATTAAAAAGATAATCAAATTTTACAGTAGAAGATTTCATTCTATTTCTTTGTCTCAAAAAAAAAGGCTAAGAAAAAATTTCCATTATTCTTTAGAAAATCTGCTGCTGGCCCAGGAGGCCAGGCACGTATTCAGTTCCCACCGCAAGATTTCATTTATAGAATTCTCCTATTTTTAAAAATGGATTCCTGCAAAATATCTTATAATGCGAATTGGTTTCTTTGGGGTCTGCCTCTGCATTATAGCTGCATTCAAAAAACATTAATAATTTCTCAGTTAATGGGTTTTCCAGAGTCTCCAAAAACTCACCTTGTATGTTATAACTTCCTCTCACTTAGTCCCCTGGCTAAATCTTGATTCCCCTTGTAAGATATCTTCAGGACATATTGCTAAGTTATAGATGGTCCTTATGTAAGATAATTTCTCATACTATGCACAATGCGTGCTCACAAACTGGCAGAGCTGAATTGCTGTCATTTTATGTGTCATTTTGCCTTTCTCCCATGAAACACTCAGCTCCAAAAGAGCTGACCCTGACTTATAAATAAAATATTTAATTGACAAAGGCAGCTGAGGCTCAATCTCAGACCTAAGAGTTGACTTACTTGAGAGGTGACTTTGAACTAGTTATTTCACATTTTTGTCCTTTGCCAAGACACTCTGGTCAACTCACCCAACCATCAGTCTCACAAGGTAGAATGTAGAGTTCCCAGAATATTTTTGCAGTTTTGAAACCAATAGAAGAGGGAAAAAATACTTCATAAAATTACAGTTTCCTAAGTGTATGCTTGTGTGTGTGTGTGTGTGTGTGTGTGTGTACACACAACCCCCCACACACACATTCTTAGGAAATGTGTATATACATATACTTGTATATGTGTATGTGCATATACATACATAAGAGGTATAAGTGCATATATATATATATATATATATATATATATATATATATATATATATATATAGCTATATAGAAATTAAAGGTAAAGTCTTGAAATGGGTCTCAAATTTTGTGCCATAAGGGCTATGACCCACAGAATGTAAACCATTCAAGGGCAGGAACCATGTAGGCTCATGTTTGTCACTGATTCTAGTCTTAAAATTTTAGTCTTTTCTAGTTCCAACAGAAATCAAGCTTGCATCTCTCTAAATGTCTGTCACTGGGACTAGTACCTACTGCCAGCCCACTTTAGTTTGGCAAGTAAAAATCTGAATTCAGATGTGACAAGCAAAGATTTTTCTGGCTCTTCTTGCTGAAGTAGTTCTTTCCCTCTGACGAGTTACAGACAGTTTTAAGAATCAAAAAAAGAAAAAAAAAGTTACTAGAGAAACACAAAGTTTGTATGCAATTTTTAGATCACAGGCCCTAGCTAACTGAAGAGTCTCTCTCTACTCTTGAAAATATTTTCAAATGCTGCTTGCCTCATCTCCACATATTCTTCCCTTTCATCTCCAGGTTGGCAGTTTTTATTTCATTTTAGTTTATACTATCTTTGGTGCTGACAAGAGAATACTTGTTAGGTAAGTCACCACTGAAATTAACAGGTAACTAGAATAGTAGGTGTGTGTGTTACCATGCTGCCCTTAAAGAAATGACAGTCTGATTACCAAAGCAGCACTGGTTTTAGACAGATGACACAGCATTTGTGGCACTAAAATCCGCTTGAAAACAAATGGCTGTCTCATGCTACTCACCACTCTGTCATGGAACTGTCAGAGCCTGCTTGTGCATCATTCACATCCGAGGAAGCCTGGCCAACTGGCACTCAGAAGAGATGACACATATCAACAGCATCAGTCTCTGCAGACCTCCAAGTGCTACACCAAACATTCAGACACAAAGCATGATCTAAGAGATCCTGAAACTAAATGGCAGACAATGAAAAGTTGCTTCCAAAATTTGGATTCATAGTTATGATTAACTGCAGCATCCTCACACTACAGTGTTAGGTACATTCATGGCATTCAAGGGCTGTTCATGATGGCTCAAAGTTCAGACTTTGGATTCCAACAGGTCTCCTTCTGCCACATATTTGTCCTTTAGAACTCATTACTGAACCATCTTGATCTTCATTTTCCTCTTATAGAAAGTGAGGGTGGGGGAGAATTTTCATTTTCCAAGATAAGAGAATAAAAGGGCCCCTGGGGGAGAGAGAGAGAGGGAGCTCTGATGTCTCTTCTTGTAAATACACTAATCCGGTCAGATCAGGGCCCCACCCCATGACTTCATTTAAATATAATTACCTTCTTATATGTATATCTCCAAATACAGTCACATTGGGGATTAGAGATTCAACATATAAATTTTGGAGAGGTATACAATATTTTAGAGCAAATAATAGTAGAGTTTATATATTTTTGGCAATTTGGAATAATGTGATCAAAACTATGACATTATCTCTGATTTACAAATTTTATAATTTTTAAACCAAGAAAAATAAAAATTCTGAATTGAGAAAAATAAATCCCACATGAAATATATTTCTCCTCTTCTGGGTTCAGGGGGAGCTATAATAAGCATGGTAATTCTTCAGGATGTAACTGCTGTGTGAAAATGTTTGTACAAGCTGAGATTTGGATTATGAAGCCAAAAGTATGACACAGCAAACACTCCAGCACCTATAACAGACAGCACAGCAAAAGAAGGCAAGCTCTCCTGTACTTCCTGCTCACTCTGCACTGGTCATTGTCACTGAAGGAGTTTGGGAGCCAAAGAGATTATCTTAAGGTTCACATCATACAGAGAGTGAGGAAAATGAAAGGGCACATTTTCTGAATTGGAAAAAACTTGCCTAATTCTCTACTAAATCTACATGATTTTCTAACTAACCAATGAACTCGTATTATCGTTTCTTTTTTATTTTTTTAATCTTTTTTAAAGGGTGTTGTATTTTTTCTGGCAGGTATTGAAATTAGATATCAGCTTGATCATTTAGACACTATTTTTGGCTTCATTATAGCAAGTCTAGAGTAGCCTTTATTTGAGGGCTATTTCAGCGTTGCTACTGAGGCATGAACTTTTGGAGTTTCTGCTAAGGCAAGACCTTTGGAGTCTCAACTGAATGCTCCAGGTATTTGACAAGGTCTCTCTGTCTGACTTATTAAAAATTAGATGTCCCCCAGGGCTGTGCCCAGCCTTGCGGAGTTTCATTCTCTGCATATGAGGATTAGTGGTCGGACAAAGATCAAGGGCATATCACGCAGATTTCTGCAGCTAACTCCCTTTCTCTAGCACTCTGCTCTGCAAATTCCAGCTTCCCTTTTTTCTGGTTTTTTTTTTTCAGCTCAGAATGTTCTGCTTGTGTTTCCTCTCCCTGCTCCAAAGTCCAAAAGATGATTTCAGGCAGAAATCTGAGACAACTATAGGACATTGGTAGTTTCCCTTCTTCTGACATCACAGAACTGTGTTGCCAATCATCAAATATCTGAAAACAGTATTTCCTACATATTGATCAGCATTTTAGTTGATGACAGAGCAAGGTGAGTCCCATATCAGTAATTCTCTCATGGTTGGAAGCCTTTACATATTTCTACACTCATTTATTGCACAACTTGTCATTGAATAATAGCCATTTTAAAAATTAATCTTCAATATCCTACTAGACCACAATGAGGCCAAGAACTTTTGTCTTTTATATTGTAGAACCTAAAATAGCAAAATTCTGTTATGTAATGAGTATTTGCATGTATTTGCTGAATTGATATATGTAATTTTTAATTCACTCCTGACTCAGGCCTCTACTTTTCCAGATGTGACTGGCAGGCTGACTGATTTTCCTTTTTTATTGATTTTGTTTTCTCATCATTGCTTTGGCTTCCTTCAGATCTAGAGATATGTAGTTTAAGGCCAATCTGAAAAACCTACCCTGATTTATATTTCTTTACTTGATTTTTGATTTTGAGATTTTGAACCATACTATTTCCCAAATCCAACCAAATTAGTAAGAAAGCAGAAAAGATGTGGACTTTCTTTCTTGACCGGTTTATAAAACTTAGATAACACATGTAAGAACTTAACCAACCCCTGGCACATGTATGGTAGTTAATAAATTTGTTATTATTTCTATACGCTCAACTAATCAGCCATCAATGGAAACAAAAATATTCATAAGAAGTCATCACTCTTTCATTCCCAAATACAAATTAACAAAAACACTCAGTGGTTATTTTGCTGTGACATACTTATCCTGCATTTTATGTGCAAAATTCTTAATCTGACTTTGACCTATATTTGCTCCAAGTATTTTTGTCTACTCACTTATTAGTTTCATGTTTTATAGTATTGTCTGTCTGTTGTTCATATGCATAAACTCCTACTAGGCAGTAAAATCAATAATAGCTAATGTTTATCTAGCACTTACTCTGAATCAGACGCATTTGCAAGTATCCCATATCCATTCACTTATTTAAACTTCCCTAGGTAGTAGGTATTACTATTATCTCATCTATTGTAAAGATGAGAAAACTCAGGCCTATAAAGATTATGTAACATGCCCAAGGTCACATAACCAGTAAATATAGGAGCTGGGATTCAAACATCAGAGCCTGAACTCCTATTTACTACAAGATTATTGCTCCTACAAGGATAATCTTATGTTCCCTAACGATGTACTATTCTTCATACACAAATATGATATGCCTTGAATTCGATACAGGACCAGTTTATGCATCATCCCAGATCCACTCAGCCCCATTGTCTCCTGGCCAGATGGCTCCAGTAAAGACACACATTTCTGCAGTCATTTTTCCTCATCTCCTAACACCATAAATTTCCTCAGCCTCTCCAGAGGGTAAAAGTCATGCTTTCTCACTTCTATCCCATCCATCACTGCAAGAACTATAACAGGTTCAGCACCAAGATCCAAAATGATAAGACCCGTTGAGGGTCTTGCTTTTCCAGTGGCTGTCCAGAGTGATGAAATAATACTGCTAAGGAGTGTGAAAAATTCATGCTCAGTGAGAAATACTTTGACCTAAGACAGATAGGAAGAAGCCAGTAGATAAATTCCTCTGCTTTCCTCCCCACTTGACTGCTCCAACACAGAGTGGTTCCAACCACCACCCCACCTCTCTGGAGACATCCCCTGTGACTGAGCAATCAACTGTGTCATCTTGAGAAACTGTAGCCAACTTCGTTAAGCATCACTTTGAAATTTTCTTATCTTCCTTGCCCTGCTTCCCTTTTTCGTTCACTCTTGTTTCCCTCATATTATATTCTCCAATAAAACAACAGCAGGCAAATTTGACTGTAGGCTCTGTTTTCTCAGGCGAAAATAACTTGTTTCCTTCTAATAACACAAATTAACTTGTGCTGACACATATATCATCTCTCTTGGTATATTAACTAGTCATTGTTTTGTAACACAAATACTTAGTGGCTTAAAACAATAAACATCTTTTACTTCACAGTTGCTGTGGGTAAGGAATTCAAAAGTAGCTTAGCTAGGTGGTTATGTCTCAAGGTCTCTCGTGAAGTTGCAGCCAATATATGAGCCAGGATTGCAGTCATCTGAAAGTTTCACTGGGGCTGGAGGATCTGCTTTCAAGATGGCACCCTCACATGGTTATTGGCAAGAGGCCTTGTTTTCTCATTGACTCTTGGCAGAAGGCCTTACTTTCTCATGATGTGATCTCTCCATAGGGCTGCTTAAGTGTCCTCACAATATGGCATTTGTTTCCTCTAGTCTGAGTAATCAAAGAGAGAGCATGAGGAAGATGCAATGCTTTTTATAACGTAGTCTTTGGAGTCACACACCATCATTTTCACCTCACTAAATCTGGCCCACACTAAAGGGGTATAGAATTATGCTCTACCTTTGAAGGAAAGAGTTTCAAAGAATTTGTGGGAAGATTTTAAAATCACCACACCTGGTTTCTCTAGTTGCTGAGACTATATATTTAAAAGACAGATTTCTAGGAATAGAGTTTATAGATGAAATAGAGCAATGTTAATGATTCTATAAGAGAATTAAACTAATGATCATCATCAACTAGTTGTCTTGATGTATTGCATGTTTTTCAATTTAGGAATGATGTCAAGAAAAGCACCCTGAAATCATTTTAGTCCATTCTTTCTTTTTCCTTTGTTTCCTCAGATCTATATCTGCATATTATTATCCATATCCCAACTTTCAATCAATACTGACTATATCTACTAATTAATGTTAAAAAAATAAATGCTCTCATTTTTCAGTAACACAAGGTTACTAGAATAAGCAAATCACTTAGCAGGTGAATAATCACCAATGTGTAGTACCTGGCACAGTAGATGTTCAATAAATGTACCCCTCTGAATCATAACAATGATATATCTAGACCAACCAGTAATTAGTCAATAGCTCTTGCTTATTGCTGCTTGAATCACAGCAGCTATAATCTTACAGGCTCTAAAGTATATTACTTGTTTTTTTCTCTTCTGTTCCTAAATGGTGATAAGTGACTTGTTTCTTTCATCTGATATTTTATTGATATAAAATATATAAAAATAATAATAAGTCAGGTTGAGCATTTCTGCTTAACTGCTTTTTTCCCATGCTTGTCTATCCCTCTGCCTTTGACCTTGATGAAACATGAAGTGAATCTCTTTTCACAATAAGGTTTAATGAGGTTATTACCCTGCATATCTAATAAGATAGCAGCTTATGTCATACATTTCCCATTTCAAGATACAGTCCTTCAGCTATTGAAAGAATTTAACTGAAAATGAACTCTAATTGCTGATCATCGCTAGAACTTTAGATGTATTATTATTATTTACAATTAACACTTTGCATGCAGCAAGGTAAGCCTGTGAGTGGCCACTCACGAAAGATGTTTATGTCTCTTGTTAAGTTCCTATGTACAGCCAACTTTTAATTATTTGTGCCAATAGGTAGTAACATAATAAAAATTAATGATCCAATAACTCTATCCTATTTTCCAAAAACCTTTCCTTTTCTCTTTACCACAACATCTATCACACTTAAATAACCTAAGTTTGATTTCCTTTTATTTCTATTATCTGTGTTTATAGATGAAGTGCTAACGAGCAGACAAGAATCAAATAGGACCACTAGAAAAATTAAAGAAAAGAGATTAGTATACTCAATATTTATTCACCAAATAAATAAGAATCAACTATACTTCCTATTATAAAGATAGAGTTGGGGAAAACTTTATATAGTGGTAATTATAAGTAATATGCCATCAGATCAAGAAATAGTGTTTTTCACTAGGTCAGTAGATTTCAACTCATGTACCAACTTCTTAACAGACATGATGCTAAAGCATTTTGCCGAAAAGGATTCCAGAACCAAGGGCATAAGGGAAGAAGAATGGTGGTATATCTTACTCTGTCTAATCTGAGAACAGATTTATTCACAATAAATTGCTGAAACCATTTCATACCCATCATGCTCACTTAATTCACATAAACCTCACCTTTGAGACAACATACTTTCTATTTCTAGGATGTAAATTACCATTTACCATTTGTTTCCTGCACTCTGCCTCCACTAACCCAGCTGCCCCTGTGTATTCCTAGCAAATGGCATTTGCTCCCAAAGGTAGACGGCAGCAATAAAAGAAGTTATATGGAAAGTTCAACTGGGAGAAGGAAGTAGGGAAGAAAAGATAGCAATGCTCCATGAGAACAGAGATTGTCACAACTTTGAAAAGAGGTTTGTACTTTTTAGTGGGGGGAAAGAATAACACAAATCTAATGTCCCTGGGAACTTTGCTTTGTGATTCACCATTTTAAGGATTGTCCCAGCTTGCCTTATAGAACTATTCATAGGCTAGGGAAGAGGATAAATGTGCTTCTACACAGGGCATACAGCTAGGCTCTACCCGACAACTTCTAGAAGACATTTATTTGTACCAAACAATAGCTTTTCTATAAAAGGTCAATGTTGAATGAGCATGCATTCAACATGCTTACCCAGTGCCTAGTTTATGAAAGAATACATTCTGGAGAGACCTTTGCTCCTGGCCCTTTGGAGGTTAGCTCAAAGTGTCAGTCTGGCTTATCAGTGAGGTAATCCTACACTTTCTCTCAAAGAATGAGTAAAACTATTTCACAATTACTTCTCGCAAACAACAAGAATCATTGGATATTCCTGGAAGAGTAGTTTTCCTCCCATGGCTTAGCATGTAGCTCCCACAGCATGTGTGTTCACCAGGCTCTCTTCAGCATCTATTTCTTTAATGAGTGCTTTGCCCTTACAGAGCTAACTCAGACATATTCATAAAAACCCCACATTTGAAGTGCCTACATCTTGAATGTCCTTCCAAAAAAATGCCCAACAGCTGAGACTCATTTCTTGTAGAGACAAATTCATTTGTTCCCATTGCAAAGCTGCAGGCAAAGTCTAGCAGTTTGGAAATGGGAAGAGGAAAAAAAATCTTAATGTTGTTATGTCCTATCTAGAACTTCAATCAAAGTAACGAGGTCAACAAAGTAATAAGGACAAACAAGTTCACACTAAAGTCTTCCTACATCAATTTTAACATGTCCATAAATACAGCTTAATAAAAAAAAAATGTTTTGAAGACTGAATCTTAACCTTGCAAGTACTCAATCTTAGTAAGCATTTATTTATGTTAACATAATGGCTCCTCTATTATATCTATGTACCATTTACCTGCATTTCTATGACTTTAGTATTGAAACACTGGCTTTATTATTTTTTAACTTTCATAGGCTACTTACCTTCATAATTGCCTTTTTTCCTATTTTTCTTTGAAAGCTAAATTCTAACCACCACTTCCAGGCTATGTGACCTTAAGCAGGTCACTATATCTACTTCTGCCTCAAATTCTTTATCTATGAAGTGAGGATATAGTAGGGTTGTATGAGGATATAAACACTCATAGGGTTGGTGAAAGGACTGAATGTGTTGACACACTGAAAAGCACACAGAACTGAGGCGGGCACAGACCCATGACATTTTAGATTGATTATCACCACTCAGGGAGAGAGAAAATATGCAGGTTACAATATCTGAAACTTCAATATTACAGAGTGAACTTTCTATAAGTATTAGGTACATGATCCAGTACCCAAAAGGATCATGTTCCAAGTATCCCAATCCTAGACATTCTTATATCACTAAATCATTTTTAATCGTGATGTTCCCATCATTAGTTGACTCCTAAATTTCTAGACTTTTTCTCTTTTCTCGTACCTGGGTCTGATGACATTTGACTTTCATGGTTCCACTCATCGAACTCCCTATAGGCATGATCTTGTGCTTGCCTTCTGGCTCCAATCACTGCTAATTGTCTTGGGTAACTTCATGTGATACCTGTTCTCCAGTGCCTCCCTCATGACATCCTTCTCAAAGGTAATTAAACAATGACAAACAGGTACCCGTGCAAGGCGAGGTACCTGCTCAAGTGTATTCTAGGACATTACCCTGAGCAGGCACTAAGTAAATCATCATAAATTCACCTTTGGTTTTTGTTTGAACTGTCTATCTTCCATTACTTGTGGTTTAAAGAGTGACAAATAATATTTTTAAAAGTTGCTGTCATTATATTCAAGTGGGAAAAAAATTGCCATCAATTCAATGGCAACCTTGGCACATGCTCCCCTCCTGTTCTGCTTTCTTGTTTCCCAGAAAGCCCAGAATAGAGGAAGTGATTGAAAGAGAAATGAGACACACCTAAACCAGAAGCAACAATGAGTTGAATTGTTTAATCCAGCCAGGTTTCCTTCAGCCAGCATTAAGCTACAGCATGATTTATATTCTCAACTCTCATCGGCTATTGCCTCCTTAGGGCTTGTTCAACCTACCTCAACCTACCTTTCTAGCCCTATCTCCTTGGATTGCCTAGACACATAATATACTCTAGGAAAGGATGGAATATTTTATGTTCCTCAGTGATCTTTCTCAATGACTTGCATTATTATTTCCACTGCAAAGTTCTTTTCCCTTTTCTCGCCAAGTCTTGTTCATTTTCCATATCAAATTTTACTTCCTCCCTGAATCACCATGTCCTCCCACTCTTGCAACAAGATATAATCTCTTTCCTATCAAACATTTCTTTAAGACTGTGGGCATACCTCTCCTTGAGCCTTTCTTCCATTCTGCTCTGCATTATAATCATTCGCATATTGAATTTTTCCCCTTGTCACCATCAAACCACATTCACCTTGAGGGTAAAGACTGTATCACTGCATCCCCTGCCATGCTTATAACAGAGCTTGGCGTGCTGAAAGCACTGAGTAAACATTTTGCAAGTTGAATTGAAGATTGTATCGTGGATAAATATTTTTTGATTTACTTCATATTTATCTAAATTTATTTTGTTACTTAGAAATATTACTGACTATGTCAATTTAATGTTTATTTTTTTCTTTTGTTCCTGTCACTGGCAATGAACAATATTTTCAATAGACTATGTATACACTGAAAGCCAAAAAAGAAGAGAGAAAGGGAGAGAAAATGGAGAATGAAGCCTTATATTTAATCTCCTTGTCATATTTCCAGATAAGAGTCCAGCAGCACCTCAGATAACCTGTATGACACACTAGGCTATGGCTTCACTAAAATAAAATAAAATTTAAAAAAGGAAGGTTATGCTATTATTCTTTGAAACCATACTTTCAATTATCTTCCAGTTTATCTCTAAATAGTCTTTCATTCCCATGAAATTTAGTGTTCTTTCCTTTTTCTTTGTAAACAATTAACTTCATAAATACAGAATAGTGAAATTAGGTTTAATAATAAAAAGTTATGAATGTTGATAGAAGATAAATCACATCTCTTTATCCTTCCAGTGCTTTGCTCCTTGGTCTCTGTGGTTTCTTTCTTTCTGAATCTGTGCCTCTTAAATGCCTTAAGGTCTAAAAGTTAAAAGATATAAAAGATGAGAAGCATTACTGGTAACGAGGACAATTGGGTACTGTGACTTTGTAGTCAATATTTTAAGTACAAAGCAAAAGAATGTTAATTTGAGAGCTACTTCAATGTTTCATCTTGTTTTCAATAGGAGTACCTGGAAGAATGCACTATTTTTGTTTAAAGAGACTTTTATAAGGCCCAGAGAAGAGAAGAGAAGAAAAAAGAAGAAAAGAAAAAAAAGTGAAGAAAAATGCTGAGATTGGGAGAGTTAGACAAAACTGTCTTTTATAAATAAATTTAAAAAGCAACGAGAAGACTTTCAATTAACTTACACAGCACCTGTCAAAGTCCAGAGTTGTGTTTATCTAAAGAAAAATATATGGTCAGTTTCTACATTAAAGAGATCCAATAAAGCCATTTGAAAAGTCTAAATGTATGTTCCTCATGACACTTTTTTTTCCTGAACACAGTCATGTACTGATCTGTTATATAGTCAGTAACATTTAAGGTATTTTTGCAGGTTTAGTGACGGAAAGAATAAGAAACTTTGTCCGTAGCACTTCTTTGCTGGAAGGAAAAGAACAAGGTAGGGTGAAGAGTGTATGGAAATTGAAATAAACATTTTTAAAGAAAATCATCAAAAAAACAGAGGGACTATTTTAGGCATTCTCCTCTATCACAATTCTTCATTCAGACATTGCTACTCAAAGGCTCAAATTTTCTTAAAAGCTAAATAAATGTATCCATATTTTTTTCTTGTCATTTCCTTAACTTTAAATTCCTTCTATTCCCTATTCCTACTACTGGCATTGCCAGATTTAGCAAATAAAAAATACAAGGCATCCAGTTAACTTTGAACTTCAGATAAATAACAAATATACTTCTACTTTAATATAAGTAATTTCCATGCAGTATTGGGAAATCTTATACTAAAAGAAGATTCATTATCTGAAATTAAAATTTAATCAAAGAATCATTTTTTATACGTCCCAAATATTACATGGGATATATACTTATACTGAAAATTATTTGTTGTTTATCTGAAGTTCGAATTAAATTGGACCTTCTTTATTTTATATGGCAACTCTGCTCTTATGTAAATTCTTCCCCGATCAGTCAAGCCCTGATCAAATCCCATTTATTCAGTGAAGGCTTTCATATCTACCTTATTTTGAGGAGATTTATGCATTTATTCATCACCCCCAATCAAAAAATATGAATGGAACACCTGTTTTTCTCCAGGAACTGTGTTAAGCGCTGGGGATTAAACAAGAGTCCACAGCTGAAAGGCAGAGGATGGCCTTGAAGGCAACAATAATGATACAGGGGAGTAAGTGCCATGAGTGCCACATGCACAGAGTATCACAGAAAATTCTCAAATGAGCCTCCTTGTAGGACCACTGGTTATACATCTCTCTTATCTCCTGCCTATCTTATACCAACATTTGGAGCTGTATCTTTTACTCCTTGGCTTCTCCCTGGTGTAGGACTTTGCTCATAGTGAGTGCTTATATTTCTTTTAATGTAATAAAGTTTTTTTTTTTTTTTATCCACTTGCTCTTCATTGGAGTTTTTAGAAAGATAACCAGAGTATTGGGTTTGTTTTGCGTCACTTTATTCAAAGTGTGAGAAATCATGCCTTTTCCAATTGTACTAAATGTGACAGGCATCTCTCTATGTCATTTAACCCTTGCAATCTCTCAATGAACTAAGTAGTATTTATCTCCCATAATATGGGAGAGGAAACCAACACACAAAATGGTTTGGTAACTTGCCCCAAATCACGTGAATAGTAAAAGTGGAGCTGAGATTCGAACCCAAGAGTCCAGTTCCAGAGTGCTTTGTTGCCACTCTATGATGGAGGCTTTTATGTTTCTAATTATCCACAAATAAACCACGTTGGCTCAAATACAATTCGAAGGAAGAAACTTAAAGAAGAAGGGAGCTAAAACTGTGCCACCTCACATAATGAAAGTATATGTTAGTTCATTACCTTTCCCTAATTTCTGTCTGCTCAAATCCTTCCAGTCTGTGCTACCTTCTGAAGCCTGGATCCAAGGTCAAACATTGTCCTTGGACAACAAATAGCATATCCCTGGACAATAGCAGATCTGACTAATCTGAGAAAGAAAAATTATGAAACTTTTTCAAGTAACTGTTAACTTAAGTTTAGTTATCATGTAGTTAAAATAAGTAAAAACATCCTTAAGCATTTGGTAGAAAACTTAGAAAAGACTAAACATGACAAAGAGATGTATTTAGTATGGAGTATTGTAACTTTATTACCTGACTTTTAAAAATACATACTTCAAGTCTTATTGACTTCCAAAATGTGACCTGTGAAATGCTACTTGGTAAATGTTAAAAATACCCATTTTCCCATTTGCGTTGAAGAAGGATACTTAAAACATAAGAGATTAATTTGGAAGCACTCTAAGCCCTCATTCTCTAAAGAGGATACTGCCTATTCCCACTACTTGATGGCTGGAATTTCTAGTAAATTCGTCATGATTTAAATTTCAGTTACCTGGGATACCAATAAGAACTACATAAAAAAAAAACATTTTTACTGTGGAAAGAGATGAAGAACTGGCAGTGTTCATGAAGAGATTTTTATCTTCAGGAATTCATCTTCCTCTATGAAAAACTGAGGCTATTGTGGTCTAGTCCCACTGTTCATGTCCCACTTAGTATAGTGCAGAATATCGAGGGAAGATCAGCTTAATATAATCTTGACTAATAAATTATCATGTTAAAATAAGTGAAATTGTTGGAACAAGATGTTTATCCCTATACGGCATGCTGATATCAAAGCTAAGACTCTATTAATACTTTTTTTAAAGTCTGTTCACTGCAAAATATTAATACTTTAAATACTTTAATACTTTTTTTAAAGTCTGTTCACTGCAAAATATAGTCTATGGCCTCTTTCACTTTCGGAATCAGAAGATAGTGCAGAAATGGGAAGTTATCACAGCAAATTTTAATACTTAAATAAATCAAACATTTTAAAATCTTAAAAATAAACCAAATTCTCTTACTTTGGATAAATTGTCCAATATCTAAATTAATATGAACTTCATATATAATTGATAATAGTATGACATTTAGAAAATATAAAATGTCAACAGAAACATTTTGAGTAAACAAGTCAAAAAAGCCTATGTTCGTAAAAATAAAAGATAAATAGATTTGGAGAAATAATAGAATCTCAGAGGTTGAAAGAACTTTAAAGATTTACTCATCCCAAGTTTTAATATATTCTCTAGCATCTTCTCTCGAATAAAGGCAGTTCTAGCTTAAGTATGGGTGACTGTGGAGTATCACCCAGGAGTTTGTAGCCTATGTTTACACTTCTCGCTTTTATCATGAAACTCGCCATTTTATTTTGTTGATTGTCCTGTCTTCATACTATATCAGTAAACCTGTCTTTAAAAAATATTGATATGTATGGCCCACCACAAGAAACCTTAATTCTCAAGGTTCCTAAGAAAAGACATTAGAGAAGTAAAGAGGAATGTGATGTGTAATTTAATGCCGTGGAGAGCAAGCATTTTCATTTTTATGCATTAACTTCACTAAATGTTGTCACTATTGCCAACCCTTCTGGCATTTGGGACATGTTAATTGAATCTAATTATAGAGTGACTAAAGCTGATGATACCGTGTGAGAAAGCCTTATTTAAAAATATTCTCGAGTTCCAGTAAAATGTATGCTTTCAAAAATCGATGGATGTCAATTCCCATAAAAAGATATGGAGGCATAACACGTGGGTGGGATTTTCCTATGGCATAGCTTGTTTCCACAAAGAGAGAATCTCATCAATTTGGAAGTTGTCTATCAGAATGCCCTTTCCTGTTACTAAGGAACTAGAAAAAAAAAAGAGCAGAGTCTATCAGATACGGTAGGAACTCCACAATTCTCCGCAACATCTTAAGGAATAGTAGTCTGGAATTTTGATCTCTCTGAAAAGTTGATGCAGCCACAAGAAATGTTTAAATATTTAGTTATAAATCTGTTTAATAAATATTTAGCTATAAATTGTTCATCTGTTTCACTAAAGATGATGTTAACATTTGATCATTATTGAGGAGAGCATTTTTAATTTTGGTACATGCATGGAAGAATAATTTTAAGATATTATTTGTTTTGTTTTTGCCATGACTTTCATCTGTATTCCAAGCAGTTAGCCACTATTTGGATTTTTATAACTCGGGGAGTAGATATAGAGGGCTTGTGTTGCAAGAACCAGGGTGACGGGAGTGGGAAGGGAAGGTAGAATGAATGGCCTGGGCCAGTTTTTCTCTATGTCTCTTGCCTTTTTGCTCATAGCTGGTTTTAGGAATATATTTTCTCTCTTTTGTCGTGCTTTTCTCTCGGGCTCATCCTTTTCCTTTGTGTCCCTTCAAAAGAAACAGAGAATAAAGATTAAATTAGGTACATACAGAAATAAGTCTAAAGAGGCACATTGAGCCATTTTAGATTAAGGGTTATGAAATAAAGTGTTAAATATAATATAATTTTGTGCATCCTAATGTTTCGTGTGTGTGACACTCCCAGGCATTATTGGAAGTGGCAGTAAATACAGGTGACTCTTGAACAACTTGGGGGTTAGGGACACCCACCCCTGTGCATTTGAAAATTCGTGTAAAACTTTTGACTCTCCAGAACTTAACTACAGTAGTCCCTTAGGATCCATGAGGGATTTGGTTCCAGGACTCCTCTCAGATACCAAAATTGACAAATGTTCAAGTTCCTTATAAAATGGTGTAGATCAATGTGGACAGTCAGCTCTCCACATCCACAGATTCCCAACCCCTGAAATGGAGGAGTTGGGATGTGGAGGGCCAACTATATATTTATTGAAAAAATTCTACATGTAAGTGGGAACACACAACTTCTTCCCCCATCCCCACCGGTGACAACTAAGATGCTGGATAAACAAAAACCCAGAGAACAACTGGGCCACGGGTATCCAGATTAAATGTTGCTTCTGGGTGTGTCTGAAAGGATGTTTCTGGATGAGATTAGCATTTGAATCAGTGGACTCAGTAGAATGCCTTCCCAAAGTTGGTGGGCATCAATCAATTGGTTGAGGGCTTGAACAGGATAAAACAGTGGTCCCCAACTATTTTGGCCCCAGGGACAAGTTGGTGTTCTTATAAGAATCTAACGCTTGATGATCTGAGGTGAAGCTGAGGCAGTGATGCTAGCACTGAGGGCTGCTGCAAATACAGATGAAGCTTAACTCACTGGCCTGCTGCTCACCTCCTTTTGTGTGGTCCGGTTCCTAACAGGCTGCAGACTGGTACCAGTCTGCAGCCCAGGGTGGGTTAAGAACCCCTTTTTTTCTGTCTCAGTTGATTGAGTTGAGTCATCTTGTCTTGTCTTCTCCCGCCCTCAAACCGGAATTTACACTATTGGCTCCCTGGTTTTCAGGTATTTGGACTCAGACTGAATTACACTACTTGCTTTCCTGGGTTTCCAGTTTGCATATGACAGATTTTGGGACTCCTCAGCTTTCATAATCACATCAGCCAATTCCTCATAATCTCAGTCATGCGCTCGCTCTCTCTCTCTCTCTCTCTCAAACACACACACACACACACACATTAATGCAAGCACGCACACACACACACGCGCACACACACACCTGGTTCGGTTTCTCTGGAGAACCCTGACTAATATACTAGTTAAGTCTTTACTGGATTCTAGGCCCTGATTTTTCAGTTTTACCTAGAAAACATCCAAACCTGTCTTTTTCTTGACATGTTTATTCACTAATTTAATTCACAGGGAGTATCTTATTTTTTATTTGAGATGGGCATTATCTAATTCTATAAATTACATTCATAAGTTCATATACACATAAACATATTTACATACCTTTCATATCAAACATCCTCAAAGAATACTTTTTTTTCCCCTAAAAATATCTATGTTCCTTGATCCAAAGAAGAGAAGACACAGATGATTCTTTTGAAATATAAATTGTGTTTGCATCACTGGCAAGCTCCCTTGAATAAAGTCTTGAAATCAAAACAAGAAACAATTATTGGAGGAGACCAGTGTATTTTCTGTCCATAGGTAGTAAGTGAAGAAGAAATTGAGTTTGATCTTTGGAAGACTGTAAAACAGTGCAGAAAGGCTTGGTTTGGTTGCAGCAGTGGCACTAAACTATATAGGAGGAACCAGAGAAAAATTGTGCTCAGATGTCCCTGGACAGTGTTAAGAGCTTCTGGTTCCCATAATGGCAAAGTGGCTCACAGTAAATTCATCCTCCCTCAAATATTAATTATAAATTCTGGGGAATACATTAACAAAAACTATTTGAAGGTAATGAATTGTTACCAAAGGCAGGAAGAAACCTAAAGGGATTTGACCCTTTATAAAAGAGAACCACTTTGGATGAGATCTATGATTAAGAAACTTTTCCCCTGAAGGCAGCCATTGGTCCATGCTGCATGGGATGGTGGAATTAAAGCAAAGAGCCACACAAGTTTGTGATCTCGGAGAAGAGAGTCTGGGATTACCAAAGAAGCTAAAAATTAAAGGAGAAATTCCAGGAAGAATCCCTCAATTCTGTATATAATTGCCCCTCAAATCTTTGGCTTCCCAGGAGCAAAGCAAAAAGAAAGAGCCAGAAGTTTGAAACTGCTGATTATAAATGTCATCCTGCCCACCACAGATGAAACAACAATAGATTTGAGTTCCTCCAAATTCGAGGGGCTTTATAAATATTTCAGACTTTCCATTAAAATCGAAGTAAGGCCATGCCTCAGGAATAAAGTCTATGTCTCAAGACTAAGAGTCTAGCCATAAGGCTAGACTAAATATAAAGCCAAGATGCTCATCCTTGCAAAGTGAAAAGCTTATACAAGTTCAACATAATAAGCCTATAGTTTAACTACCCACTGGGTCAATAAGCAAAATTCTTCAAAGGAAGATTCCATAACTAGTGTCTCTGCAAAATGTCCAGTCCACAAATAAGAAAATAAAGCCTAGACATGTGAAGAAACAGAAAAATGACTCATAGTCAAGAGAAAGTAATGAGGTCTAGATATAGATCTCAAAATGTAAGATTTTTCCTCAAAAAAATAGTCAAGTCCAGCACTCTTATCTCCACCAACCCAAAATCATCCATAAACAAAGAAGCTGAGATACATAACATAAAGCTAAGACTTTCAGCATGTAGTATATAAGGTAAGGAAAAAAAGATTCTAGAATCTACTGTAGCAAGCCTTCTACACCTGTTCCCCAACCACCGTCCACTCTTCCATAATGAGGAAGCAATATCCTAAAATTGGTCACTAATAGAACCAAGCAAGCTGAACTGATATCCTTATAATTTTTATCTTCATATTTTTTAATAATAATTAAAAAAAGATGTGAATAGGATGTAAATTAATTGGGACTGTGTCATTGTGCATATTTTAAAATACATACTAAACTGGAGAATAATCCAAAGTTCAAGGATAGAGTACACCTTCCTCTTCAGGCAGAATAAATTCTGGCAAGGATAATTAGCAAAAACTGAAAAGTAAACAGAACTCAGATATCTTAATGCACAACTTTAGCCAAGTTTTCCTGCACATTAAGGGTCACAAAAAAGTTTAACAGAGTACAATACTGACTCTAAAACTATCTCAGAGAATTAAGAAAAAGAAGCCAGATAAAGTATCAAAAGGTAAAGGAAAAACCACCAAAATTATAGTGATATAAGAGGAAATATAAGAGGGAGTATAAGATATGGACTCCTAAAGATTCATACTCAAATACAAATAAAATAAGAAGAATCGCATATTAAATATACAAATATGGGAGGGTTGCATAAAGAAAGAAAGAACAGAAAGGCAAGTATAGGGAAAAAAGAAAAGAGACAGAAAGAAAAAGAACTGCGTGCAGGACATAATAAAGAACCTACTCTGGGAGAAAATCTAACTCAAGGAACAGAAGGAAATATCTTGTGAGTACTAATCACTTTAGAAGGACTAAAAACTGCAATAAGGTAAAATTTAATAGATTAAATGCTAAAAATACAGAATTGGCTGAAAATGGAGATTGCAGAATTAATTAAACAATTTGAGGACAAAAAATATCTTTTCTATGGTAAAAAAATAATTTGGAAATGACAAGAAATCAAACAGATACATTGAGAGAATAACTATACGTAAAAAAGAAGGGGGAAATTTTTTTTTAATTAGAGAATATATAACGGAAATGAAGTACCAACATAGTTAATCCAAATTAAATAATTAGTTTTTCCTTAAATATAAAAGCTAAAATATGAAACAGAGAAAGTATTCAGAGAAAAATATATAAGAAAACTTTCTTGACAAAAAAAGAAATATCTAATTTTCTCATTCATTCTCATAACAACCCTGTGAGGAAGATATTATCTCCATTTTATAGATAAGGAAACTGTAAAATAGTTTAGAGATATTAGATGGTTTTAATATTTATAGTTATACCAGAAGAAGTTCTATTATCATATTAGGATTGAAGAAGACATTTCTAAGCAAAATTAAAATCTATAAGCTTTTATAAAAATAATTACAGATGACTCTCTATGAAATGTTTAATTCCTGAATATTAAAATATGCTTAAAGACAGTTAAAAGGCAAGTGACAGCCTGAGAGAAACATATGTCCCATATATATTGAGCATCAAAACAATGTACAAAATTACATAGAACACTCACAAATCAATAGGAAAAATTACATATGACCCAAGAGAAAAAAATGTAAATGAGCAATTCATAGAAATGGAGCTATAAATGGACAAAACACATGAAAAGATGCTCAATATCTTGAGTAGTCATGATATTTAAAAAGTTGAAATGTTTTAAAATTAGAAAATTATATTTTTAATTTCCAAGAACTATAATTGATTCTTTTCCACAGTAGCCTACCCTGTTTTAATGGGTATAATCTTCTCTTAATTTATCTTACAATAATAATCACATGCTTTTGTTTCCATTTCCTGTATTAACTATTTTGTCAGAGGTTAATCTAATAAAATAAAATAATATAACAAAATAGAAAAAATATATTTTAATCTAAACCTGAAGAGTACATGGTATTCTAAGATATGTTGATACATTATGATCAACCCAGATGTTTTGATTAGATTTTTGAACTACAAAGATAAAGAATAAATTCTTCAAGTATTCAGGCAGGAAAAAAATATACTAGTCTCAGACTTCTCCGCAGCAATATTTAGTGCTAGAAGATGATACAGTAATGCCCAGAAAGGTCTGAGGAAATAACGTGAAATAAGAATATTTTACATAGTCAAGTTTCTATTCCATTAGAAAGGCAAAATAATATACATTCTCAACCAGGAAAGAACAGGGAATGCAAACACCATGAGCTCTTTTAGATAAAATTAATCACACAATTAAAAAGAAAATCAGAATTAAAAATTAAAAGAGAACTCAAAAGTAGAAGTCATCTGTGGTGCATTAAAATTGGTCACAAATTTTTTTTTGTCATTTTCCCCAATAAAAGACGATTCTCCCCTTCCCAACAGACACACACACACACACACACACACACACACACACTCCAAAAATTTGCAGTAGAAATAGTGCTGTGTCGATTCCAGACCAAGCCTTCAAGGGGACTGGCAACTTTTGTGACTCTCTAAGTGTCATGCTGTAAGAAATGTTTCCAGCCACATGAAGAGGCAAAGTATAGTTGTTCCAGTTGGTAGTCCCAGATGAGAGTCCAGCTAATAGCCAGCATCAACTAACAGCATGTAGGCGCACCATCTTAGATGTTCTGGCCAACTCATGGAATTATGAGAAATAATGTCATGGTTATTGTTTCAAATTATTAAGCTTTAATGTATTTTGTTACACAGCATTAGAAAACTAAAATGCTAACACAGAATGATGGATAGTAAGCAGCAAATCTATTTTAGAAGACTAAACGTCTGTGAAAATTATAATTATAAAGCAGAACGTAAATATTATATTGATTGTAATGAGAAAAAGAACATTGCAACTAATAATGGCTCCCATTTCACCATAGTCCTCATAGTGACTTACAGGGCTCTACTTGATCAGTCCTTCCATCCTGTAAACTTCCGTTCCCTTCTATTACTCTCCTCTTCACTCACTCCATTCTAGCAGTGCTGTCCTCACTGGTCCTAGGACTGCCAGGCATGCCCTTAGGGAGTTAATCTAGCTTTCCAGTGCCTAGAATGGTTATCCTAGATATCTTACTCCACTCCCTTCTTTTCTGAAACCTCACCTTCACAATGGATTATTTAAGAATACAACCTTCTCTCACTCTGGCACTTGGCACTTTTGCTCTTTCTTATCCTTTGTTTTTCTATTCAAATTTATTTTTTACTTATTTAATTAGTAGCATGATTACCTTCATTATTTATTTCTATCTCCCTTTGAATATACTATAAGCTCCACAAGGGCAAGAATCCAGTGTAATGGCCATTTTATTCACTGCAGTATCCCAAACATTCTGGCTCATAGTTGGTGCTCAACATATATGAATTAATACAATTAAGAAGCTGGAAGTCAGGCAGAGAAGAAATGTAAGAATTCTGATTTTCCTATCTTTCATACTAAGGAGTCAACCTTGCATAAAATTCAATGTGTTTTTAAACACATTCAATATCTTACGCTTTCTGTAATATCTTCTCGATATTTATATGAAGTTCTATAATTCTTTTATTTGATATTTTTCTGTTAAACTCATATGAAATAATTTTAATACATCTAATTTTTACAAGAGTGTGCATACATAATTTCCTCTTTGTAAACTTACCTCCTTCTACGCAGACAGAAAGACTTTACTCTCCCCTCTGTTTATCTGCATAGAAACACATGAAGAGCAACCCTCACTCAATATTAACAAAGGTTATTTCTGGGGTCTGGGATTTGAACATTTTTTTCTTCCTTCTTTGAACCTGTTTGCATTAATTGAATTTTTTATATTAAATTTTTAAATATTTATCACGTATAAAAATTATAAAGTTAAATTTGAAATATAAATTACTGCTTGGTGAGGTATCTCTACCTGAATATCCCAAATGTCACTCATGTTCAACATGTACCCAAAAAAAGAAAAGAAAAGAAAAACACTGGCCTTATTCTTTATACTCTAAGCTTATTTTCTTGTGCTTTATCAAAGATAAGTCATGCTTATCAAACTGTAACTTGAAATTTAAATCTATCTTTGACTCCTTCTGCCTTAAGGCAACTAGTTATTAATTGTTCTTTGCTTCTAATTTTAATCAGTGTCTCAAATCCGTTTATGCTCCTCATTTCCATTGCCGTGATCAAAACCTATATAAGAAGTCCAAATTTCTTCACACATCACTCAAATAGCTGAGATTCTGTCCTCACCCTCCTATCCTACCTCAGTCACTATCTCGCCCCAGCCTTGGCAACCCTGTTACATCTTCAAAAGCCTGGACAACTTGCCTATTTTTAGGCTTTTCTGTATTTTATTAATTTTGTTGTTTTCTCTCTTAGTATACAATAAAGTTCCCTTTGAAAAGCCAAACCTGCCTCAGAGTATGGAGGAAAACAAGGGAGGATTATCTGTCTGTTCCCTTTTTTTGTCTTAGGTTTTCCCCAAGCTAGAAATTTGAAAGGAGATAGAGTACATGGAGATGGTGAAGAGATGGTGAAGGTATGATACTTGGAAGGGAACCAAAGGGAGAAAATATGAAAAAGAAGACACAACCAAAGGGTACATTCCAGAATAGTTTCATCCACTTCAGCTGTCCCTGCCACTTGAAAGGTCTGTTCGCAGAATCCCACTGTTTCAGTTTTGGAAGGTATGTGTTTTATTAAAGTGGTTACTACTCTGAACTTTATGTTCCAAAGTACCGCTGAACATAGGCCTCCTGACATGACTGGAGTATGATTGGTGCAATGGCCAAGCACTTTAGTCCCCCAGAGGCCTAGCCAGTTACAAAGCCGCCTCTCGGGGCATCTCTCCACATGCAAGATGACAGGGTATGGTGGACGTAACCAATTTCTTGAGGGCCAAGAGAGACAACAAGAATCCAAGCAGTGGTGAAGAGGAGTCAGAAGTCAAGGTGAAAACAAAGTGTGACGTTGGGGCTGCCAATAAATCTGAGGCCAAAGAGGAGTCGGGGAGAGGTGCAGAGCAAGGACAGTACATCCCAATCACAGAGCAGCACTGACAGCACTGGGCAAGAAGGGCGGGTGGGGATGATTTATACAATTAGGACAGGACAAACGAAAGCTGCCTACAGGCATCAGCCATGGAGACTTCCATGATGGGTTTTCACACACTGATATGGAGAACTAAGCAAAGGTCTGGTGAATGTGTGCAGGGAGAGAATGTTCTCATTTGTTTAGTGGGCAAGAACTCCTTACCTGATACTTTAGTGCCAAACATGCAGTAATGTGTAAAAGAGAACCCTGCCCCTGAAGGAACTGATAAGCGTGGTATTATAAAACTTGTATCCGCCCCCCCTAAAATTTACACATTGAAATTATAACCCCTAGCATCTCAGAATGCAGCCTTATTTGGGTCTAAGGTATTTTCAGATGATCGAATTAAGATGAGGTCATTAGGGTGAGCCCTAATCTATTATGGCTGTGTCTTATGAAAAGGTGAAATTTGGAGCCAAAGATAGACACATACATGAGGAGAATGCTTTGTAAACATAAAAGAAGGGGATCAGAGTGATGCTTCTACAAGCCAAGAAATGCCAAAGATTCCCAGAAAGCATCAGAAGCCAGGGGAGAGGCCTGGAACAGATTCTTCCCTACATCCTTCAGAAGGAATCAGCCCTGCTGACACCTTCGTCTTGGACTTCCAGCCTCTAGAACTCTAACAGTTTGTGATACTTTGTTACAGTAACAGGAACAAAATAATATAGGTGGAAACTTAAAACAAATAAGTAAACAAATAAATATACAATGGATTCCCAGTAGCAGTAAAGAACATCTAAGTGATAGGATTCAAAATGAAGGCAGGGGCACTTTTTTTAAAACAGGAAAAGGCTTCTCTGAAGAATTATATTTGAGGAAGATTTAAATGAAGTGAGGAAATTAACATCCCTTAGATCAACGGGAACATATCGACGAATTTGAGTAGAGATTGGTATAATCTAATGATTTTAGTTTGGGTTGTTTTGTTTCGTTTTAAAGATTGCTTTGTGGGGAATAAACTGCGATGGAGGATGATTGGAAATCAGGAGTATAGGCTTCAGATGACATGTGCTGATGGTGGCTGGAGTGGGGCCGTCATGAATTGATGACAAGAGGATACATTTGGGATATATGGTGATGGAGTAGGTGAAGACATGTAGTAGGGGGTCTTGAGAAGTAATTGACTTGTTACTACTACTAACATGTAGTAACATGTGCTCAATCTGGCTGAGATGCTGGTTCTAAGTACAAAACTGCAGATGTGAGGAAGGTGCGTTGGGTTTCTTAGAAAGTTCCTGCTATGTGGGCCAGATCAATATGAATAGTGGAGGTCTTACTGAACTAAAACATAAACAGCCTGAAGCCAGATGGCAGTAATAGGTTCTCTGAGATACAGCTGTCAAAGTCTCAAGTATTTCCTTTGTTGCCAAGCCATGAGAATGTCGTGAGGGGATATAGTCTGTGTGTATACTAGGGGATGGGGGAAGACAGAGACTACACACTAAATAAGAATAAATGTTTACACAGCCTTACTTCACACTGACAATAAAAAATGGCAAGACAGTGTGTTATGCGTCACTTAATGTTTATTTAATATCAATCCTGAACCCAAATTGATCCAAGGCTCTGAGGTCTTGATATCATTTTTTGAAACTATTTACATTTAAGCCAGTTCTTGATGATGTGAGCACATGGTTGAAGATTCAAAGAGAGAATCTGGCAAACGGTGAAAGGGGTCAGATAGGAACACAAGTTCTTTTTTTTTAAGTATGCCATCTTTCAAATTTAGTACCACATTGAGAACATTTAATTCATTAAGAAGTTGTGTAGTTTGCTAGGACTGCCACAACAAAATATTACAGATATTACAGACTGAGTGGCTTAAACAACATAAATTTATTTTTTCATAGTTCTAGAAGTTAGAAGTCCAAGGTCAAGGTTGTGGTAGGTTTGGTTTCTTCTGAGGTTTCTCTTCTTGGCTTGCAGATGGCCATCCTCTTTCTGTGTCCTAATATAGCCTTTTCTCTGTGTATAAGAACTTCCGGTAACTCTGATTGTGTCCAAATGTCCCCTTCTCATAGGAGCCCCAGTTGAGTTGGATTAGTACCCACCCAAATGACCTCATGTTAACTTAATCACCTCTTTAAAAATCTTTTGATTCCCTTCTCCAAATATGGTTACATTCTGAAATACTGGGGGTTAAGACTCTAACATATTAATTGGGGAGGCATAGACATGATTCAGCCCATAAAAAGGATAATTTCCACAAGTTCATAGGAAACATCTGATGGGCTTGAAAATTATGGCAAATAAGTTACTATTTTCATGAGGTTGTTTTATATAACAAAAGCACTCCCAGATATCAGTGGCTTTTGACATGAAAGTTTACTTGTTGCTCATACTGGTTGAGGGCAGCTGTCACTCTGCTCAATGTGTCTTGTCATTCCAGAATAGATGAAGGACTATCTCCTATTTAGGACTTGCCATTCCCATGGCAAAGGGAAAAGAGGGGTGGTGGGAAATGTGGTGCAAACACACAGTGACTCTTAAAAGCTTCTGCTCAAAAGTGCCATAGTTATCACTTTCACTAACATTTACTTGGCTAGAACAATTCGCATGACTTTGACATCCAAGCTTAAGCATGACTTTGACATCCAAGCTTAAGTAAGGTATGCTCCTTCAACAGGGAAGCAAAAAGCACTGCAACTCAGTTTCAACAGGTGTAGCTATATAATCCCAGCGCAGGGTACTAGGAAGCAACTAAACTGAGAGCAATAATACAATGTACCACAAGGCATGCCAAGGATTCCTAGAAATTCACTGTTCATGAAGAAAATATAAACTCAAAAAGGTAAGTAACAAAAATTTTATCAAGTTCACAACAGAGAGCAGGAGATGCTAGCAAAATACATGAATCAATTCTCCACGTTAAGTTTATAGGTTACTAATGAACCAAAAGGGCATAAACATTGTCTTCTGTTAGGAAGACTTGCTTGAAAGTTTATCTAGAAATGAGTAACCAAAAAGAACCTAATTAAAGGTTCACAGAGATTAATGATTTTAGACATTTCAAAAGCATTTGACAACAACAAAATTACTAAGCCATGTTAAAATGCTGAAGTCGAAATATTCATCTCTCACCCTCCCTTCTGATGCTTGTCCCCCACACCCCCACTATGACTCCCTGCTTTATTCTCCCATGACGTCTTCTCATTGTGTTATCTTTCTGTCTCTTGCCTTCACTAGGCCAGAACATATATCTTCTCCCAGTGTGTTCTTACCAAAAGAGAAGTGTTTTTTTGTAACTTTATATTGAAGTAAGGCACCCTTGTGTCCCTTTCAGTCTATGCTCTCCCACACTCCAAGAATGGAGACCAACCTGACTTCCAACACCAGATTAGCTTTGCATTGTTTTAGATGTGCTCTTGTGTGTCCGGCTTCTTTCACTCAACATCAGCTTTATGAGAAAAAAATCAATAGGTAGATCATTCATCCTAATTATGTATTAAATTATGTCTTGTGACTGAATCACAATATTTTTACCCATTCTACTTTTGGTGGATATTTGGATTATTTTCAGGTTGGCGCTATTAAGAATAGGGCTACTATGAACATTCTAGTTCGTGTTTTTCTGGAAATGCGATTTATGAATTTATTTGGATCTTTACCTATAACTAGAATGACTGGGTCATAGGCCATGTGTATATTTAGCTTTAACAGTTTTTGAAAGTGGTTGTACCATCCTCCAAACTTTAAGGTTTCACATTCATTTAAAAAAGCCTTAACAGTTGGCACAGTCTTTCCAAAAGAGGCATGTAGTGACCTCACCTTTAGAAACAATAGGTTAAGGATAAGACATGGTACATGCTAACCGCCATGTCTCACTTCTAGTTAGTTATCTGCTAAAAATTTATTAACTAGAGGGATTTACTGGCCGGATCACTGCCTATAGGTACAAAATATTTTAACAATGACGCATTCTGCTTCTGTACCCCTGCTTGCTTACCCACCTCTTAGTTATCAGTTAATGAATGGAGGAGATATAGTCTTTTGTGTAAAAATTAAGGATGTGGGGGATGGAATCGAGGGCTTAAAACCTTTGTGCCCCTGCGTCTCGGGGCTGCTCCTTGGCAAGGACAGCCGCCGGCTAATAAACTGTCTCTTGGATTAGAGCACTCGAGTTGGGCCTGGTTATTTCGGTCACAACAAGGCAGACCCGGAACCCATGCCTTCTGACTCCAAGTCTAGTGCTTTTTACATTGAGTAAATTTTAAACCCTCTACACTACTTTCCCCTCACCAAAACTTTGCCACCTTCTTCCTTTAATGCTTCTCAATTGAATAGACAGCTAGTGTTTATGAGCTCTTCTCCCCAGGGTATTTTTGCCTTAAAGAGGGTCAGTAGAGACTTCAAATACTAATTCTAATTGCGAGAATTTCAGGTCCCATAAAAGTTCGGTCCATAAGAAGAAACGGGGGAAAAGGAGAGAGGGAGATTTTTTCAGTTACAGGGAACTAAGTATTCAAAAGAATCACTCAAATCCCAAATGACTATTTATCTGAATAAAGCCATCCTGATGAAACACGATAGGAAATAGAACGCTTGTTTTTTATCATGTGAATGTCAGGGCAAACACTTTGGAGATTTATTAAACCCTTACTTCTCCAAAGCGATACATTGGAACCAAAGGGAAGCCTGAGTGGTTTAATTGACCCATAACCAGCCAAGTCTCCACCCAGGAAACTAGGAGCAGGAATTTGCTGCCGGTTTCTTGAAGATAGCCTATACCTGAGCCCAGTGCATGAAGAAGCAGTAGAAAAAAATTGAGAAAGATGACAATGGAAATCAAGCCCCAACCCTTGATGGCCCACTCAGGTGTACATCTGTTCCCCAATTCTGTGTTGTAATTAAAGAGAAATGGTTTTTACATATTAAGATATTTTCCATTTATCCTAGTCTGATGCCTGAATTTAAATGCAGTTCAAGTTAAGAGTACTAATTAATTGTGAATCACTCCAATACTTGAATATAAGGCCTCTCGAGCCTAATGTGCAAATTTATGTAAAAACAATGTGAAAATTAGAAATGCATTGGCACATTTTTTTAAACCAGAACTGTAGCACTCTGTCTAGTCAAACAGACTGCTCATTTGCAAGTTGTCTATATGCAAAGCATTCTGCCCCTGGGAGCCTCAAATCTCCTTAGCAAGTCATCTGAAATTTGAGAAGAGCTTTGTTCTGAATCTGCTATCTGCTCTTTTCACTTTCTCTTCTCTGCTTCCAGCAGAGCAGACAAAAAGCTAAATACAGATTTCACCTGGCAACCCCAAGGATGGCCAGAACCTGAAGCCTACCCAGGGAAAATTCCAAACCGCTCCCTCCAACCCAAAGGACTCAAATTTCCCTTTGCAGACTGGACCTGGTCTGTTTATGGGTACATACTGGGCTAGCTTTTGGAATCTCAGTAAAGTTTGATGTTAAAGCAGGGCAGCTGTTTTGAAAGCTGATCAATAGTGCAGACATGTCAGAGTCAGGATTCTGCAGTTCTGGGGCTTCACCCATTCTTCAGAGAAAGAGCCAGCATTGACAGGTACCCAGGTGCAGCAGCAGGGGGCGCATCTGGCACATGAGCCCAAAGCAGACTGCCACCTGAGCCAGAAGTGTGTCAGAGGTCAGTCCCAGGAGATGCTGGGACGGGGCCAGCAGGGCAAGGTCAAGTCATTCCACACCCAGGAGTTGGAGGGGAGCCCTTCTGGAAATTCCCTAGTTAATCATATAGCTGTGGAATGGAAAGGATGATGAGAGAGACAGGAGGATCTTCCAGGAACTGGCAAGCAGCCAGGCAGAGCTAATGGCAGCCCACCCACGCAAGATAAGGCAGGCAGTGGATCCTGATAGCTGAGAAGGAGCACTCTGGGACGGGAGCTGCACCAACAGTGAGTGTGAATCACTGTCACCTCTAAGAGGCTGACTCAAGGTTTTCCCAGCAGCTCAATCCCAGATTAAAGGGGCATCATCTCTAGGCCCCCAGCCTCCAGTCACACCTCTGCTTGGTGGCCCACTCTGCTGCCCACAGCTCATGTTTGCTCAAGTTATGCAAAAGGTTAATTTCTCATAATGACTTGTTCTTTAAATGCTGCTTTCATTGTGACCTGTAAATTCAATTTTCACCAGTTCGAGTAGTTGTCATCACACTGATATTAGCATCCTAAGGCCCCAATACTCAAAGTGTGGTCTCTGAATTTGCATTATCATCCTCAACTCTGAGTATGTCAGAAATTCAGACATCTGGGGCCCACTGCAGACTTCCAGAATCAGACTCTGCATTTAATAAGACCCACAAGGGATTCATGTGCACACTGAGTTTTGAGTAAGTGTTCTAAGATATTCCTCTAAATCTCTACCAAGCCAAGCTGAGTTTCAGTATTTCTATTTATCAGCTGGGTAACCTTGAATAGGGCACTTTTTTTCTTCAACCCTCAAGTCCTCATCTGTAAAATGGGGATGCTAATCCTACTTAAAGTTAGTTAAATTGAATAATAATTAGAATTTGTCCTATAAGTTGTGAATAATGATCAAAATATTCAACTTTATTCTTATGTTGTATCCTGACTGAATGATTGTATCATAAACTCCTAAAAGCAGGAACAATTTTCCCTCTACCTCTTTTTTATCCTCTCTATACACTGAGTGTAGTGTTCTGCCCATAATGAGGTTGACTATTTGACATTTACAAAAATCAACCTCCCTTGGAATTTCCAACTGTCTCTCCACCCCCCTCCCCCAAAATTCTAATTTCAATTTCCAACTCCAAGCACAAAGAGCTCCTGTCACTTTGACCTAATCCTCTGAGGTTCATCCCTCTAAATAAGTGTATTGTCACTATCTGTAAAGCACTTTGTTACTATGGCAACACATTCATAATTGGGTGTGTGAGTAATTGAGAGTGGCTCCCCTGACCAGGGGCCCTCCTGCCAGACTATACAGAAAACATTCTGTCCTCCTACATGTCACCCACCCATAGGTTTGCATCAAGACCCTACGAATTTCTCCACTTTACATGTATTTTATCAATACTATAGACCAACAGGAACAGAAGGATAGATATGGTAGGAAAAGTACTGGGGGAGGAAATTGAAGGTCTCAGTTTCAGTTCAGAGTCTAACTCATCTTTTCAGGACCCACACGTAGGCCCCCGCCATCCCCCTTATTTAAAAGAGATGAGTGAACAACGTGCTTTCCTAGGCTTAACCTCTCCCATGTTCTATAATATTCTCAGCCTCACTTAACTCAGCCTCATTTAACAAACCTTCCCAGCATTAAACATTAACACAGCTCTTTTTATATGGCACGGTTCATTACCATGCCAATAAATGATTAATTATAATTCTCCTTCTGGACCAATAATTTGGCGGGACTTTTATGATTCATAATTTGTGCTGTGTTGGAATGTTACCATTCGAAACTGACATACCAGCATTTATTGTTTTTTATTGCCTCTCTGAGGTCGCTTTTGAAAGAGACACCAAGTGACACATGTTTAAGAAGGGTTTAAAAGTTTGACGTGGTTGGAGTAGGAATTACTTATCTAGCGAGGAGTGGAGGATTGATGCTTCTGTGCATTTCTGTGATCATTTGAGCCTCAAACCCAGCAATGAATAATTCAACAGGCTGTTTGGCCACTGCAACAGTTTGCGATGGTGCATCCTGTGTGGTACCTGCCAGCAATTTCAATAACATTTTAAGTGTGATCCTGAGTACTGTCTTGACCATCTTACTGGCTATGGTAATGTTCTCCATGGGATGCAATGTGGAAGTCAAGAAATTCCTGGAGCACATAAAGCGGCCGTGGGGCATATGTATTGGCTTCCTCTGTCAGTTTGGAATCATGCCCCTCGTGGGATTCATCTTGTCAGTGGCCTTTGACATCCTGCCCATCCAGGCTGTAGTGGTGCTGATCATGGGATGCTGTCCCGGAGGAACTGCCTCCAATATTTTGGCCTATTGGGTCGATGGTGACATGGACCTAAGGTAAGATATCTAAACCTCCATATACTGCTATCGCGTTGAATTAATCTTTCAGAACCTGTGGCATTTTGACTATTCATCAGGTCTGCCACTGAATTAGGGTACAACTGAGGAAGTAAACAGAAAGGAATAAATGATTTTACTTGCCTTCCTGTGTAGCTGCTTGCCCATTGAAATTTGAGGGTTACATATATATATATTTTTAATCTAACTCAGTTAGTAGGGAGTTGGATAATTACTGTTTATCTTTGGGAAAAGGGTCAAAGTTTTTTAAAACAGAAATCTTTTTCAAGCCACACAGGCTGCAGCTGAGAAAGTTTTCTTTGTCTATGAGAAAAAACAACAAACAAACAAACAAAACTTTGTGGTGATGAGGAGCTTTGCCTGTAATCATGAAATCAAATTGTTCATTCAACATTAGAATCTTTGATGAGATAATAGTCAACTCTACCAAACACAGCTAGTTCTTTTGACAAGCTTTTTCTTGGTATAAAGCAAAGGAAGAATTTGTACATTTGTTTCAAATTAAAAGAAAAACACTTAGAGCAGCTTCTTTAAAAAAAAAAAATTATGCTTACCTTACTATAAAATAAACAGAAAATGGTTTCTCTGCTTCCCACAGAGTAATTTAAATTGCAATGATTTCCCAATTCATCCTGTGCCAGTCTGAACTAGCACTAGAAAAAAAAAGCTAATAGAAATAAGGCAAAGCATTAATGTGACAAGACTGAGAATTTTAATGCTGCAAGTCGAATAGACAAATGTCTTTTTCCTTACCTCACAATTCCTCATTTCCTGTGAAAGGTATGCATTTCTGCAAACCAGCCAGGTGTTAATGTAACGTATGCTTATTAAACACTGTACTCTAGGCAATCAGCTCTGTTAATCACCAGCTACTATACTCAGAAGAGAGAAGCTCAAAGTATAAAAATGTAACCACTGCAAAATGTAAAACCATTCCAGGTCAATCCAGTGTCTAGTGAGCAATTGGGAGCCTGCCACCGCATCTGAGCTGATGCTGATTTCACCAGGAGCTCTGGAAAAACCATTCAAATTATATACCTTCACAGTGCATATTTTTCATATAAGAAAATATCATATCTTCCTTGCAATAATTTTTTTTTTTCCCGTAAGGAAAGTCCTGTAAAGAACAAAGGATGACAAGTGCTGTTTAGGTTTTGTTAATCTATGAACCACCATATAGCAATAAGATCTTTTTAGACTTTAATTTAGTTTGACCAGGACAAAGGCACACAGAGATAAGAATTCTAAAAGCTAGTTGACTGGACTGAACCAAATTGAGTATGGGGCTTTGATTTCCACTAAACAGCTTTTATGTAATACAGTCAACCCTTGAACAACACAGTTTTGAACTGTGTAGGTCTACTTATACATGGATATTTTTCAATAAATACCGTAAACGTATTTTCTCTTTATGGTTTTTAATTTATTTCATTTTAAGAATACAGTATATAATTCATATAATATATGAATTATATGAAATATATATACATACACACATATATATATACATATATATACATGTATATATATATATAATCAGTAAGGTTTCTGTTACATAGCAGGCTATTAGTAAAGTTTTTGGGAGTCAAAAGTTACTTGTGGATTTTCTGCTGTGAGGGGGAGGGGGTCAGTGCCCCTAACCCTAACAGTTGTTCAAGAGTCAACTATATTTGTTACTTTTTAACAAAATGGAGGAGTCTTATACCCTGGCATAATGCCACATGTGTGATCATTTGATAAGATAGAAAAGTATGTGTGATGTTGGTTTGCTTGTTCTTGAAACAGATTCCCTTCTATGAGCTAAAACTGCAAAACCTTAATCTAAAAGGCCAAGCTATACTTTTCTGCGGTTTTAGGTAAATTTTATTACTCTTGAAACAGGAGATGATTATGAAATCTTGTCTATATTGCATAATAATTCCTGCAGTAAATAATAATGTTAGGAAATAAGAACCAAAAGCAGTGTTTGAAACCTTGGTGAAAAATCCAACTGAATCAGTGTATAGGTTTCCTTCGGCAAGTCAGAATAAGTCCTATAATGGGAGGGATGGCATTGAAAATTTTAATTTTCATTCTAGAAAATGTGCACTCCACAGATCCTCCTTGTCTTAAAAATAACACCAACACCTTTCCAGTCCAATAGTCACCTCTCTAGCAATTCCACCTATCTAGAACTCAATAATAGGCTTGTGCACACCCAAAATAAATCCCATTTAATCCCATAAAGGGACCTAGTCATTCTCCTAATTCCAAAGTTCTTTTGTGCTTTTTCTCAGCTCAGAGGATAAAAAAATTGGAAGTGGGCAGGGGTGCTAGAGAGGCAGGCCTGAGTCCCACAGTAGCATGTGGTCCTAAAAGCCTGACCTTGAGAGAGAAGACCAAAATGCCTCCAGAGCAAAGAGTTCAGCTTACAAAACGCAGTAGCCTTTGCATTGTTTATTTTGGGGACAAACACAATCACCCAGAAGACATCGCTGCATTTTAGCAGAGTAAATAATAATGTTTTAGCAGAGTAAATAATAATGTTTACCACAATGACCCATAATTATTGCAAGATGATGACATGCATTGCATATGTTAGGTGGAAGACTGATTAAATATTTCTTTAAAGCAAATTTAGAGAGAAATACCTCAGCTATCGGGAAAGTTTTCCAACACTTCATTCTTCCAAAGTGAGCACTGGATAACTAAAGTCCTGATAATTTATTTAGATACAATCCTATCTATCATTGCTATTTCCAGTTCTTTCCTCTCGGAACTTTACTTTCTCCGTTTCCACTTGAACTCTAGCAATGGCAGTCAAGATATGATTGTTTATACGAATGGGTTATCTGTACTAGTTGAATGTATGCCACAAATGCCAACAAAACAACCCCACCTAGCCTTAATTTTCCTGGGTATGGTTCCTGGAAGAAGAAACCAAATCATTTTTCCCTCACTCGTCATCTCTTCCAAACCTGGGAAACCACTGCATTTTAAAATCCCTCATGACAAAAACAAACAAACAAACAAAAAACAAAAAAAACAAAACCCATGCACACAAAGTAACAAAATAACAAAGCTTGCTCCTTGGAATACAGCAAGTCATACTGGACATTTCACCCCGTCCCCTGACCATGCCAGCCTAGAAAGTTATGGGAATCTGATCAGTGCACAGGTATTTTCACCTGTTCTAGTTGTGTCATGGGCACATTACACACAAAATCTTTCAGGGAGAAATGACAGTGACATTTTCAGGTGTATCTGCTGGGGGCCCAGACCCACATTTATGGGGATATAGAGATGTCTCACCTTCTTGTGTCCTCTACCCCCAGAGAGATCCTGTTCTTCAGTCTCTCCTTTCTTAGCAATGGCTTCAGCCATAACACACAAGGACATTTCCCTTGAGCTTTCCTTTCACATCCTTCCCTCAGTTTCTCCCAATTTATTCACTGTCATGCACTTTCTATACTCTCTTTTATTATTTTGTAAATTTATGGTCTCTAGATTTGCCTACCACATCCTTTGTTCTGTGGCCAAATATTGTTACATTGTTCATCTTCCAGTTCAGTGTTCACTGTTATTCAAGTTGTTCAATTCCCTTATCTTCCAGTTTATTGTAAAGTCAAAGCAATCCCTCCCATTTCAAACACATAGAAGTCCAGCTCTAAGAACTAACCCAACACTATTTGATTTTTCCTTTATTTTTCCTCAAAGTAAACAAGCTTTGATTCTCTCATGTAGCATTTATTTTTGTATATTGCTAACTAATATTTGTTAGACAGTATTATGAGCCATGTACAATATAAGTACTCTACATGCATTAGTGTATTTAATCCTCAAGGTAATCCTCTGAGGTCAGTACTATTACCTTCTGTATGTGACAGATGATAAAATTAAGGCTTAGAATTTTGACCAAGGTGACAGAGTCAGTACATGTCAGAGTTAGAATCTGAATCCAGACCTATCCATTTATCCCTCTCGAGACTCTTATCCTTTGCTCACTACTGTTTCTATCACTTACTACAGCTCCACTTTTCAGCACCACCAATAACACACTCCTTTTGATCTTTTAAATTTAGTGTTTCACTTCTAATATGATTATAAATCTTTTACATTTTCTTATAACAAACTTCATCGAATTCTTCGACATTCACTGAATTCTCGTTTATTGTTTTTATTTCCAGAAAGAAAAATAATTCTCCTTGGTGGTGAATAGAACTAAAGCCAAGAATTAAATACAAGAGATTTTCTTCTTTTTTACATTTTCTCTCCTTTCAATATAAATTCATGGTAGTATTTCTATTGTTGACAACTATGCTCTTTATAGAAGTTTAAATTTATTTTATGTAAAATTATTTTTTCTTTTACTGATTTATTCTCCTACATTGCTTCTTAAAATTATTTATCTATGAATTGTTTCTCACCTCATTTTGAGTGGATCGATGTTCTCGTATTAGCTCAAATGCCACTGACTTCCAACCACCTATTCTCTCATCTCTTGGCAGCACCTTACCGTCAAGATGTCTCCTAAAGTGAAACCTTTTCTTTCTCCAACTCCTGCCTTGTCCCTCCTATGGCCTTTAAGAAACTGCTCTTGCAAAACTCGAAATCATGATACGACTTCTTAATGGTCTTAGCATTAACTCAGTATTGAAGCTTTCACTAGGAAATTTGAAAGAGAAACAAGGAGAGAAGCAGACTTCCTTCTAAAAGTTGTTCTCATAGTTTAACACAAAAAATTCTCAGACTTCTCTTCACTATGATCCAGGTAATGAACACTGCTCCCCTCCACCATCACGCTCATCTCCTCCACTCTAGAAAGGATGTTCCACATAGGATGCAGTGGAATAAAAATAACTTCATTATGGGATAACTTTAAGTCCATTCTAATTTATTTTTAAAAATAAAAGATAAAAAAAGAGAATGGCATAGAATTGAGGAAGGTAGAGAAAAAGTGGAAAATCAAACCCCAGTACTTTAAATTTAAGTAGGACAAAGCACAATTTATATCAAATTGACTTACTGTGCTGTAGGACTTTGCTTAGCATTCTATTTTGTATATAAATTAAGTTAACCTGTTACCATAATCGATTGAACTTTTAGAAATGGTTTACATACAACTAGTGTTGATTATTGTTATACTAGTTAGCTCTACTCAGTATTTTTTTTCTAAATCCTTTCAACTCATTTTAAGTGAGGTCATTCCTGGTTTTTTAAAAAAATGATTATTAGGAAAGATGATTATTAGGAATGATAAACATTGTTCCCACTCTTTATTTTGGCAAATCAGTGCTAAATTAGATGGCTTGAAACAAAATTCCTCCCTGCAGCTGTTTTTCTTAGTATTGTATAAGGTGCTTGTTTCTGTTGTGTTTTTTTTTTGTTTTTTTGGTGGTTTTTTTTTGTTTTTTTGTTTTTTTGTTTTTTCGGGGGTTTTTTTTGGTGGGGTTAGGGGCTGTGGGAGGAAGCAGGTGTTTTAAATAATTTAGCATCTTTCTCCAAGTCGGCATATAACACCGTCAAGAAATTACTACTCTGATAGTCTCAATGCTACAACTATCGGAGAAAAAGCCTTTCAAAAAAATTTCTCTAGTTTCATGAGTCGGAATTATGCTGGAATATAGCACACACTATGACTAAATATATATTAACAGTAACTAGATTTTAGTGAGCACCTTGCTTTATTCTAAGTACTAGACTCACTGGCTCAGTCAGTTCTCGCAGTCTATGAGGTGGTAATGGTTATGATTTCATATTACAGATAAGGAAACACACACAAAAAAAGTCAAGTAAATTACCCAAAGTCACATAGTAACTGGCCATGCCTGCTTCCAATCCAGGCAGTTTCTGGCTTTGGTGCCTGGCCCAACTTTTAAGGCTCTGTTCCCCGGGGCAGAGAATGTGCCCCTGTATACAGGACATTTAATGGGAACAGAAAGACCCACTACCCCAAAACCTCTTTTACATACACTGTGACAGTGCTAAAAATTGCATCATTCCATATTAACCCCTCCATGTCGAAAGCCAAAGTCCCCTTACTTAGCCAAGTCAACTCTCTAAAACACAGATACTCGCAGATGGAATGTATCAGATCCTGCCTCTTCTGAATACACATTTGGCAAATTTCTTAGTAGAAATAGAAGTTAGTCCTACCCTGCCTGCTTGCGTGTTTTCTTTCTCGTTTGTTTTTTGTTTTTGTTTTTGTTTTTGTTTTTGTTTTTTTAAGTCAGCTTCCTCTTCTTTTCTCAAGCTATAGCATTTGGGGCAATAATTTGTCTCCTTTAAGGAAATGCAATGAAGCTTCCTCTCTTGGACATGCATTCTCCTCCAAAGGTCCAGGGAGGCCCATCTATCTTGTCCCAACACAGACAGACATGGCGAAGCCCCTGATGTCTTTCCTGAAATAAATGTGTTTGTTATTTTCTGATTGGAGTTTCAAAGAATGCCATGTAATGAGTTTAAATTGTCATTAAATATCTTCCCTGATTGTTGAAAACCAATGGGGAGGGAGGGATGGCCCAGAACAAAGTAGGAAGACACCAAATACGGATCTCATCATTTTGCTCAGGGCCAGACCCTGCATACACGGGGGCACATGTATATTTCTGTCCAGCAGACCAGATGGTGCTACTGGTTGAGACAGTCTTTTTTAAGACTTTCTAATCATGAATTGAAAAATGGAAACTTTCCCCTAGAAAACTCAGGTGAATGTATCAACCTGCCCATTTCCTTTCAGCATCAGCATGACCACATGCTCCACGCTGCTGGCCCTGGGAATGATGCCTCTGTGCCTCTTAATCTATACCAAAATGTGGGTCGACTCTGGGACGATCATAATTCCCTATGATAACATAGGTAAGTCATTCCTCTGTGAGATTGCCAAGTATTATTCTCCTACTCTCTGCTTATGCCCAGCTAGGTTCTCAAGCCAGGCTCAGACCCAGCCAGTATTTACTTACCTCTTGCACCAGCAGCAGTTTATGCCCAATTAGGATTTCATTACAAGTCACCCCTGTGTTTGAATTAGAGTTGGCGGAATTTAAATGCCAGACCTGGACACCATGAGAGAACCTGTTTTTTCCTTCCATTGATATCACCAGGGAGAGGGGCCAACTTAAGGGTTTCCCCTGCACAGCTGTCTGGACTTGAGGAGGCAGAAGTTGCTCATGTACCAGAGGCTCTGTTCTTTCCTTAACCCACGGTGCAACTAGTTCATGGGAATAAGAGTTTGCTCCCAGAGAGTCAAACTGAAGAACTACAAAAAACATTCCACTAATGATTTAAAAATTGGACCCCCGGTAAGCAATCATGAGTGTGGTGAACAGAAACTATCAGATAAAACATATTGTTTATAACATTTGACTGTGAGCCACATCTTGATTTAAAAGTCGATTTACTGGCACGGCCTGTGTGTCGTGCCTGAGAGTCACATTTGCTAGTTATGACTCTGTCTCCACTCATTTCAACTCCCAGATGTTTACCACTATCCCAGTGGAGTTTTTTCCCTATTTCTGGGAGAATAAATGATGGTGGAAGATTAAGTTGTTGGCATAACATGGGGTCAAGGGAAGGACAGGATGGTTTCTGATTTACCCAAACCAGGCATCAGGCATATTTCATAGAATTATCACCATAAAAGATGAAATTTAGGTGAAATAGTACATCAGTACCAGTCACTAGGTACACTGCATGCTAAATAGTCTATTTTCAGCTGACCGTAGAGATAAACATCCCCCTGATGGGCTGTGTCAAAAAGGTGAGAGTGTCCCACCGAAGAGAGCATGTAAGCTAAGGCTAAATGGTGATTCGGCAGGTTGTTTGTAAAAGGAATTTTTGTTGCAACAGAAAGCTGGCCTGGATGGCACCTAATATCCCTTCCATTTCTAAGAAAGATCGTGATAAAACTTGATTCGAGTTCTACACAACTGACTTAGAACACACTTTGGGGACACTAATTGGGAGCAATCTGTATTGCAATATTTTCAGATATTCTCCCTCTCCACCCCTATCATGGCCATTTGACCAAAAAAAAAAAAAAAAAAAAAAAAAATGTGGTCCTCCTTGACATCATGTTCAGAATGGGATTTCTTGATACAAGGTCCTACAACTGACCCCTGGAAACTCCTCCTGTCAGACACCGTCTCCTGCTGCAAACAGGTTTTAGTATGACCCTCCACAACCGCCTGCCTATGCTCATGCTGCTGAGCTCTCAGTCTGCTCCTCAGAGGACACCTTCCTTAAAGTTGGAGAATGCAGTTTGCTTGAGTGGTATACATTTTAGGCCTCTCAAAGAACCTGTCTGTGGAATGAAGAGCTTTAATTCTATATTATTCATTAATTAAGAAGAGAATTTAAGCTTTAAAATATTCTTTTGATATGCATTCCATTCTGGAAAATGTCCCATAGCAATATGAGTAATTCTAACTATGGTGTGAATGACTTATATCACATCCTTCAATGACAGTAAATTCTGAAAGCAAGAGAAAGTGAGAAAGAGTAATTAGAAATGGGTCATCAAAGAAAAAACAAAATAAGAAAGAAAATAGAAGAGAAAGAAGAAGAAAAGTTAAAAAATTTAAATGAGAGTTTGAAAAACAAAAATATTAATTCTGCTTACTCACCATTCTGCCCAGGCCTATTTCCAACCTAACCTTCTTGCTACTGGTTTTTCTAATCTTTTAATGTAGAAAACAAACAACCTAATTACTGCAAAAGATGTTATCACTACGTTTTCGATGAGGAAATTAGGCTTAGGGTCACTGTTTAATCTGTCCAAGATGACCAGGTTGCCTGGTCTGTTCTGCACTTGTTCCGCACTGAGGATAGGTCTGTTTGGCACAGGTTCCACATAGTGCTCACCATGATTCAATAAATACCCGGTGAGCCCCTTCGGATGATGCATTTGGATGGAGGAGAAGGCAGCTTGTACAGCTGGTACCACGAAAAACACAGTGCAGCAAGTTGTTGTTCGTACTCCTCTCTACCTTGTATTTGAGTGCATACAGTACCACATACTGTATATCTGCTTCATCACCTAATTCTCACAGCAGCACTTTGAGATGGGTGTAATTTTACCCATTTCATAAACAGGGAAACCATGGCCCAGAGGGGTTAAATGATTTGTACAGTTTTCACAGTTTGTAAATAAGGTTCGGCTCTGAAACTCTCTCATTCCAAGTTCCACCACATGACTCCAAGCACCACTCTCTTTCATTCTCTTTTTCCTTTCTACCTTTCTTTCCTCCTATACCTGCTTTGTAAACTTGATTAAAGACCAAGTTATGGTTCAAATGGTGTAACTGTAAGCAGATGCTTTCTCATCTAAATAGGCAGGAGTTGGGCAGAAAGCACAGGAATGTGAGGAATAAGAGAAACAAGCAGAGCCTGGGAGAAGAAAAGAGTAGGATCTCTAGACCACTGAAGAGTAAAGAGTTAGAACAACCCACCTCTCCAGGTGAGAGTCACATACTCTGAGTATGAAGAAGGACAAAGAGTGTGTCTTTTCCAATCAACTTCAAGTCCCAAAAAAAACTTTATCTGGCCTCATTTGGTCAAGAGAGTAAAGTGAATATGCAATGGATTCGAACAGATGGTCCTGCTTGCATGTTTATTCCTTAGCCTTGGGCTGCCCCCAAGTCAGAAGGCCTCTTAGCAAGAGGGGCCAAACATGGGAGTTTGCTGTCTTTTCATAGATCCAACACATTAAAAATATGTTACCAAAACCTAACCACACACATTCCAAGCACAGCATTTTGCACCTAGATTTAAGCTACCAGAGTACAATCCATACCAAGATGGTTTTCATTTAAGTTCTATAAAATTCAAACAATTTAGAGAATAGACCGGAGACCCAGGGGAGGAAACTCTTCTCAAAGTAGCAGGATGTAAGGATCCCGAAAAGGGATTTTCCTGAAGGCTCTTACCAGTAAATCTATAAACAACCCTTTTTCAGGTCCATTGTTCCACCATTTTCTCCTTAATTTCTCCTTGCCATCATTTTTTTTTTTTGTCCTGCTCTTGGTATCCTTAGCTACCAGAAGCTTACAAAGAAATTATGTTTTCGTCACTATAGTATTCATTTTAAATTCATATTTACAGGCCTGGAATCGAGAATCTGTTTGCCAGTCCTAGTTCAATCTACTCCAATACTAAGGAATGTCTGCTGTCAGAATTTCATTTTTCAATTCCACTTTCTCTCAATGCTTTAAAAAGAATGTTTGAAAAGGAAACAGCCCATGAGAAGTTACAAGTTGTGTGTACTATATTATATAAGAACAGCTATTGGACAAATGAGTGTTAAATAATTTAGAGAAACAAACCACACGTCATGAGAACAGCAGTAAATTTAACATGGTGAAATTGAAGTATGACTCTTATCTGGCTGGGTGAGCATGCTCCTGCAAAGAATTATACTTACTTAAGAGGTCGTCAAATATATTATCTCACAGAAAATTTAAAGCATGCTTTTCAACCTATTCTCTCACCTCTCTGCTATATATTTGAATAACTGAAATCATTCTTAACCGGAAGTCATTAGCCTACAGAAAGCTTGGAGAAGTTTGAACCTTTTCTTTTATTTCTTCTACCAAGAAGTAGCAGATATAAAATATCATCTATGTACTTCTTAAGAACACGCACACACACACACACACGCACACACACACACACACACACACACACACACTTTGAAAAGGAATTTTTCCTAGGATATAAAGATCCAAACACCAAAAAGACAAGATTCTGACAAAATGAAACTAAAAAATATCAATCGGCAGTATAAAAACTCTAAAAAATTTACCCCCAAATTTAAGGAAAGGATTTATATTATTTACTGAAGTGGGTTTTTTGTTTTTGTTTTTGTTTTTGTTTTTAATTCTGTTCTATGTATTCAAGAAGGATACTGATATATTCCCTAAGCTTTTTAAGGCTGCTTATTTTTCTGTTTTCCTCTTTTCTTGTGCTGTGTTCTGTTGATCAAATTGCTCTTCCGTCATCTTTAGGTACATCTTTGGTCGCTCTTGTTGTTCCTGTTTCTATTGGAATGTTAGTTAATCACAAATGGCCCCAGAAAGCCAAGAGGATACTTAAGGTAAGTGGCCCATGTTATAGAATGCAAAGTCAAATGTTCCATAGTGTGAGTTGAAGTGATAGGTCTTTCCAGCTACTACACTCGTTTTCTCATTATTATGGGGGTGGGACTTAAAGTTATTAGACATGCAGTTGACTCTTCTAGAAAGACTTTCCTTGTTGTATCCACAGGGCAAATTTCTATCCACCTTTTGAGATACGCAATTCAAACATCACCTCTTGGTTTTATTCTACTCTGTGTTCCCACAGCACTTTGTTCTTATCTCTATTATGTGGCTTTGTATTATAAAATATATCTACACAGCTGTCTTAGATAACAGATCATATCTTTCTTATCTCTGTATTCATATGACCTGGCAATTGGTAGATAATTATATATATATAATTTTATATATATTTATATATATATATATATATATATATTCTGGCTAAATGATATGGATATATAAACATGGATTATATAGATATATGGATATAGATATAGAGATGTAGACATATTCCACTGACCAGGGAACAAATTAAGCTTGTTGGTATTCTTTGTTTCTCTGGATAAAAAAAAAAAAGTTATAAAATCCAATTTTTTTTAATGTGAAAGGGAGAAAACAAGAACAGTAGCTTTTGTTTACATGTATATTTTAACTTTTATAGGGTTTATATCTATTTTCTCATTACCATAATAATCATAAAAGGTGACTAGGGCAAGATTTTATCCATAATTACAGATGAAGAAACTTAATATTCAGAGAAATTTCATAATTTACCAAAGGAAAGAGAGCAATAAGAATGGAATCCGGAAGCCAGATCTTCTAGTTCTTATTGAGTGGGTTTTCTTCCTCTCTGACAAGGATAATTTGCAAGCTAGAACAACTTCAGGCTAATTGAACATGGATGCTACATGTCCTGCTATTTTCTTAAAAATTAAAACATAGGACAAGCACCAGCATTTCTGGCCACAGCCATCAAGCAAGGAATACACAGAGAAGTCACTTCATTATCACATTTATTGGTTCTCCTTGTGTCTTTCTTCCAGGTTGGGTCCATCACAGGTGCGATCCTTATCGTGCTCACGGCTGTGGTTGGAGGAATACTGTACCAAAGTGCCTGGGTCATCGCTCCCAAACTGTGGATTGTAGGAACAATATTTCCTGTAGCCGGTTACTCTCTAGGGTTTTTGCTGGCTAGAATAGCTGGTCAGCCCTGGCACAGGTAGGGTGTTTTTGTAAATCAGATTGGAAATTTTCTTCTGTAACAGCAGTTGTATTAGTTTGCTAGGGCTGCTTTCACAAAGTACTCCAAATGGAGTGGCTAAAAACAACGGAAATTTATTGTCTTACAGTTCTGGAGGCTACAAGTCCTAAATCAGTGTGTAGCAGGATTGATTCCTTCTGAGGGATATGAGGGGGATTCTGTCCCAGGCCTCTCTCCTTGGCTTGTAGATGGCCATCTTCTCTCTTTTCTCTTCATATTGTCTTCTTCTGACATTTCTCTATATTCAAATTTTCCCTTGTTGTAAGGATGCCAGTCATATTAGATTAGGGTGCATCCCAATCACCTTATCTTAACTTATTACATCTACAATAACCCTATTTCTAAATAAGGTCACATCCTGAGGTATGGAGCCTTAGGGCTTCAGCATATGCATTTGAGAGGACACAATTCGACCCATAACAACTCATAAATACTGATGACAAATTCAAACTCTTTCACCTGTAACAACTATTTCTGAATATGTCATTCTACATAGACTCATTCATTCCTAAATTATGCAAGTCCCCCCAGAAAGAAAATATTGACTGCCTCTCTTTTGCTCAAATTCTTCTGGACCATTTCCAACACAATGCGGGTTGATCTCTTCCATTGTCTTGCATCTTTATTCTCCAAGCAGAGTAACTTTAAGAAAAGCACTTAGGTTAGCCTTTTAATATACGAGGGTTCCTCTAGCCAGCAAAGGTAAGACCTCATCAACCAAAGGTGCTAAATACTAGAACTAGGTTTAGCATGTAGAGGTTTGCTACTGAGTAAGAGCATTTCCTCCTCTACTAGCCCATCTGAATCAACAGACAGAGGGAAAAGCAGATGTAGGAGCTGGTGCCTGTATGAAGTTTGGAAAGAGCTGAGCAGTCCTGGACAGTGGAAAAAGTTGGATACGTGAGGCAGGCTGACCTAGGCCTGCACTCTGACAGGCCACATACCTACCAACTGTGGGACCTTGGGCCGGGCACTTTTTCTCTGACCTTTCTCATCTGTAGAAGGGAGGCAGTAATGCCTACCTTGGAGATTTTTGATCAAAATTTAACCAGAAAAACAAAATCAATTTAACAATAAAACAAGTATAACAAATACTCTATCTTGAGTGTTTGCTCAGCCCCTGCTCTGTGCTCTGCACTGTTAACATGTACATAATTGAAAAGAGTGAAATGAACTCCTTTGCCATTTGTACACCACTAATAAATGATCCATAAATGAGCCTGCATTTATATTATATTTTTAATTTATATGTATATTCCTCTTTATTATATATATTTATTCAATCAATACCTTTATTTATTAATAAATATATATTACTTATTAATAAATATTATATATTAAATAAAACAAATAAATATTCTCTATGTAAATATATATATTTACACATATAGATATAGATGACATAGACATATTTCACTGCTCAGGTGGTAAAATAAGCTAATTGGTGTTCTTTGTTTCTCTGGACAAAAGATGTTATAATCTCTAGATTTTTTTTTTAATGCAAAAGAGAGAAAACAATGATGACAGTGTCTTTTGTTTACATATGCCTTTTTAACTTTTAGAGCATTTTATATCTACTTTCTCATTATCATAAGAATCAAAAGATAACAAGGGCAAGATTTTATCTATATGTGTGTATATACATATAGAGAGAATATTTATTCATATTATATAATAATACATAAATAAGTTACATAGGTATTCCATATAAATAAAATTATATATTGAATAAAATATTAAAAGCAGATCTATATACATATATTATATATGTACTTGTTCTCATATCTACTTTTAATGTTATATCATAACAAAGCAACACAAAAACAAAACAATAAAAACGTGTATTCTCTTAACATTTCTTTTAGGTGCCGAACAATTGCCCTGGAAACAGGGATGCAGAACACTCAGCTCTGTTCCACTGTGGTCCAGCTCTCCTTCACCCAGGAGCAGCTGAATCACGTGTTTACCTTCCCACTCATCTACAGCATTTTCCAGCTCATCTTTGCAGCAATATTCTTAGGAAGTAAGGAATATGCTAATCACATTTTATTATGATGTTCTTCTTTAAGGAATCCTGGAGTTATTAACAAGGCATTTTTAATAATCTTTTTCTGGCAATGAATTACATAAATTAAATTAAATGCCTTTTTTTTTCTGGTAGTGAAATAAATGGGTAGAAAAAGCCACCTATAAAATTATCATGATTTCCCAACTACTGAAGAAAAGATTATAATTTTACCAAAGATTCTGGTAAAGATTATATGTAAGTGAAAAATAACGGCGATCAATCCTTTCCACTGACTCTCTTTTCCTCAGTAAGTAGGGAGGCATATTAACCTGTTAAAAACCATTTTATCGTGTGCCTTCCTACATGCTTCCTGGAACCTTGAACCAGTAATTTTTTTCAAAACATTGTTTTGATATGCTTTGTAAATATAGGATATTTATCAGAAAAATGGTATACTGAAGATATTTATCAAGCTAAGTTTCCCACATGTGCATGTATATATAGGTATATTTTTTAAATACCCATATAATCGAAACAGTTGAAGCAAACATGTTCTTTATTTCAGGTACTAGGGATAGCTAACTCGATTTTCAATTTTATTCTGATGTAGCATATAGCTTTGACCCATTAGCCCCTGCCACCTGCTGGCCTTCAACTAGTTAAAACTTCCTCTACATTTTATTTTCCAAGGACAGATGATGGTTAACCTCTATTTTATTTAAATATTTTTTTTATTTTTCAATTACAGTTGACATACAATATTATATTACTTTCAGGTGTACAACATAGTGATTAGACATTTAAATAACTTATAAAGTAATTACTCCAATAAATCTAACACCCATCTGACACCATACATAGTTATTATAATATTATTGACTATATTCCTTATGCTGTACATTACATCCCCATGACTATTTTGTAACTACCAATTTATACTTCTTAATCCCTTCCCCTTTTTACCCAACCCCCCCAACTCCCCTCCCATCTGGCAACTACCAAATTGTTTTCTATGAGTGTGTTTCTGTTTTGTTTGTTCATTAAGATTGTTTTTCAGATTCCGCATATAAGTGAAATCATATGGCATTTGTCTTTCTCTGTCTGACTAATTTCATTCGGCATAATACCCTCTAGGTTCATCTATGTTGTTGTACATGGCAAGATTCCATTCTTTTTTTTATGGCTATATAATGTTCCATTGCATATATGCACCATTTCTTCTTTATCCATTCATCTACTGATGGACACGTAGGTTGTTTCCATATCTTGGCTATTATAAATAATGCTACAATGAACATATAGAGGCATATGTCTTTGAATTAGCGTTTTGGGTTTCTTTGGATAAATACCCGGAAGTGGAATTACTCGGTCCTTTTTTGTCTTTTGTTATAGCCTTTGTTTTAAAGTTTATTTTGTCTCGTATAAGTATTGCTAACCTGATTTTTTTTGTTTCCATTTTTATAAAATTATTTTTCTGTCTTTTTACTTTCAGTCTGTGTGTATTTTTTGATAGGAAGTAAATCTCTTATAGGCAGCATATGTAAGGGTCTTGTTTTCTTATCCATTCAGCTACCCTACATCTTTTGATTGGAGTATTTAATCCATTTATATTTAAATTAATTGCTGATAAATATGTCATTATTGCGATTTTATTATTCACATTTTTTGTAATAGTAGTTCGGTTGTGATGAACTCCCTTAGTTTTTCCATGTCTGGGAAGCTCTTTATCTGTCTTTTGATTCTAAATGATAGCTTTGCTGGGCAGAGTAATTCAGTTGTAAGTCTTTGCTTTTCCTGACTTTGAATATTTCTTGCCAATCCTTTCTGGCCTATAAAGTTTCTGTTGAGAAATAAGCTGGCAATCTTATGGGAGCTTCCTTGTAGGTACCTAATTGCTTTTCTCTTGCTGCTTTTAAGATTCTCTCTTTGTCTTTAATCTTTGGCATTTTAATTGTGATGTGTCTTGGTGTGGGCCTCTTTGAGTTCATTTTCTTTGGGACTCTTTGAACTTCCTGGGCTTGTGTGTCTATTTCATTTACTAGGTTAGGGAAGTTTTCTGACATTTTTTTAAAACAGATTTTCAATTCCATTCTCTCTTTCTTCTCTTTTTGGTATCCTTATGATGAGAATGTTGGTACAGGATTTACTTATTGGAGCTCTGGTGCCTGCTGAATCTGGTCTTTGCTGTGTCATTTGTGGAGATGGTTCAGTGGTTCTCTGGTGTGGTCTGAAGCTGGCCACCACTTGTGTTGATCCTTGGGCCTCTTGGGAGGGGCTGTGGTGCAGTCCAAGTTTACCCACTGCCTGTGCCCTGCATGGGGCTACTTGGTATGAGCTACAAAGTGATCTGCAAATGGCCGCCATTTGTGCTGGTTTTGCATGTGCCTGGGAGAGGCTAAGCTGCGATCTGAGGCCAGCTGCCACTAGTTTTGGGCTTGAGGCTGCTTAGCAAGAAGTCTGAGGATACATCAAGGCTAGGTGCTACTTGTTTGGGGTTTGTAAACCTTTGAGAGATTTTAGGAAAGTCTGCAGCATGAGCCAAGATAGGTTGTTTGCATGGAAAAGCCACTGGAAGCAACTTGAGCGGGCCCACACGTTGCATGGGGAAGGGTCTCAGAGAATCACTAGAGTGTGGCAAGCTAGATATGATGCCTGCCTGTGTGTGCAGACTGAGTGAGGAAAGAGCCCAAAAAGGAACAATGGCTTCTGCCGGCACTTCTGTCTGAGAGAAAGCTGCTCCTCCAGCCCTTTCCCTGAAGCCAGACGATTTTGTTCTTTCTCATACATCCCTGGCACCTTTTGAGCTGCTGCCCTAAAGCTGGAGCTCAAAGTGAGTCCGTCAGCGAATACATCCATGCATGGGCCTTTTAAGAGGACCACCTAGGACTTCGGCCACCCTCCATTTCTCTTAGCCACAATCTCTGCTGGTTTACACAGCCAGATGTTAGGGGGACTTCTCACCCTGACACTGGAAACCTGGTCTTGGAAGTCTGGTGTGGGGCTGGGACCTTTGCTGCTCAGGAGGGACCTCCGCAGCTGAGATGTTCCTCCCAATTGTTAAGTACCACACTTGAGTGTGAAATGAACTCAGTCTGGGTCTCCACCTGTCCTCCTATCTTCAACACAGCTTCTTCTGTATATCCTTAGTTATAGAGCTTCAGTTCAGCTAAACTTCAGGAGATTCTCAATGATGGCTTTTCTGTAGTTTAGTTGTAATTTTGATGTGGTAGTGGGATGAGATGAGCACAGCATTTACCTGCTCCACCATCTTTACCAAAACTCTAACCTCTATTTTTAAATTCTATTTTTTTTTAATAAGAAATTGCTGTTTTAAGCTTCATGGCATTTTAATGGGGATTGTATGGTGAAGGTAAATGATGCAAATGATGTGAATGTTAAGTTATAAAATGCCTGGAGTTAGTTTTGTTTAAATTTGGTTTTACTTTTTCACTTAGCTCCAGTAGGTATTCAACTTGGCTGTGGGTGCTAATCATTTTCTTCATTACTGTCTTGAATGTTATTCTCAAAGCAGAGTTCGGCTTTCTATTACAAGACTATCTGAAACCACTGGAAACTTTTCCCTAATTTATCATTGATGCAGAAGACAGGAGTCCATGGCCTAATTATTTTGTTTTCTTGTGTGATACAAATATACCCAAATTGGTGCACCTCAATATTTTTACAAATAATTAGTTAATGATGTCTACTAGACAAGCCAAAGAAAGACTGGTTGATAGAGCAATTAAGTAGATTTACTAGTTGAATAACTAACTCAAAAGGAATTAACAGATAAGCTGAAGGAATGATGGGAGGGCACCAGTACTGGTCTTAAACTTTCCCACAGTTTTATCAGCAAAATTGAAATTCCAATTGAATCCATATATTGGTTTTGAAAACAAGAAAGAGATCTTTATTAAGTATATGCAATGCTTAGAGGCATATTTCAGTGAAAGGATTAGAAATTTAAATATTTTTTGGAACAAGAATAGGAAAGGAAATAGAAGAAGAAGTTAAAGTTAAAGGAATAATAAGGAAGGAAGGAAGGAAGGAAGGAAGGAAGGAAGGAAAGGAAGGAAGAAAAAAGAAAGGAGGGCAGGCAGGCAGGGGAGAAAGAAAAGGAATAAACAGGTCGATTAAATAAAATCAGGAGTCTAAGTATAAATTGAAGCAATCCCAGCTCAAAGAGTTTGTAATAAAAGTGTTGGAATATTTTAACTAACCACAGCTCAATTCAATCAGTTCAATAGCTCAGGGCTTCAAATCTACTATATTACTAGAAGTGCAGGGACCAATCCAAGGAGATATTGATCTTGATATATTAATATCTTTGAAGCAGGACATTGTATCTCTCAGCCATGTATCATGATAGTTAACATTTACCAAGCTCTTACTGTTCTCCCAGGGCCATGCTAGGCACTTTAGTACTTTATCTCATTTAATGTTCGCAATTGCCCTTTGCAGTAGATAGTATTATGATATCAAATTTAAGTGTAAGATATTGTAATTTGAGGGTAAATAATACCTTCTCTTCCCCTGAGGACTTTGGAACCAATTAAGAGGTAGAAGAAAAAATCAGATATGTAGATAATACACTTTTATTACAGATAAAACAATTAGGAAATATAGCTCAAAACTGCTACCAAGCAGGCTTGTTAATACCTCACCCTTCCACTGAATCACACATGTGCACGTAACACACACATATACACACATAAATTGCAGGAGTCCCCTTGAAGGGCAGTCTGCCCAGGTGAGCTGACCTCAAAAATATGCTGAGAAATGGCTGAGAGTGGCAGCTCCATAGAAGAGAAAAGGCTGATCACCAATCAGCCAAGGCCCCCTCCTTGTGGGAAAGAATGAATAAAGGCTGGGAGAGATGGGAGTGTTATTCTAGCTCACGTCCTCCTACACAGACCATTAGATCAAGGTCCTGGACATTGCCCCTTAACGTAGCATATTTATTGAGGACTAGCACATTAACTGGGAGATGATATGTACAGAATAAATGCTTGGCGAGTACCACCTGCAGAAGTCATGGGAGCAAGTATCCTATATAGCTGTACACTAGATCTTCCTAAACTGCAGTCATTTCTCTTACCATGAGTGACCATGGAACTAGGAATGGTGATTGTCCTAAGTAGCCTCCAGCCTACAGAATCTGCAAACTGATTTTTGAGCCATAGCTTTTAATCACTGTCCAAAGTAAGTTTGCAGCTAATTATTATGAAAGTTGCTTAACCTCTCCTGTATTGTTTTTCAGTTTATTTGATATATAAGAAATATCATGGAAAAAACAATGAGGAATTTCCAGAGAGCAAAGACAACAAAACAGTCCCCGAGTCATCGCTCTATAAGGTGAATGAAGGATTTCAACCACAAGAAAAGTAGACACCAAGTAGACAAAAAAGAAGAATTCTAAAGACCGTGCTTCAGCTATAACAATATTTAATTATTTGTTTTGATGGGATATTTGGCAGGAAAAAGTTAAAGCAAAAACTTAAATTCCAGTTGAATCCATATATTGGTTTTGGTACCAAGTGACTGACAGTCCAAATCTTTAATGTAGCAAATATTTATATGTATATAAATATTTCTGTGTCTTTGAAATATCCCCCCCCAAAATATCCTCAGATCTCAAACTGAACCTGACATAGGTAACACTGAGAGCCTCGTATTCCTGAACTGAATTCTTACCCAGAATCTCATAAGCCAGAAATGAGCACCTGACTTTTTTATATTAAAATAGCTCCACTGAATTATTATAAAGTGATCAAGATTTTCTCCAGTATTTATAATTGTAAAAAGATTGAAATGAACATCTTCCACTAACATTAATTAATGTTGCAAACTATTCGTGTAACTTTGTAGTGTAACATGGGCAAATATCTGACTTCTTGTATTTAAAAATACTAGCCTTCTCTAAATGATAACCCAAAAGCAAAAATAAGAGAAAAGAGTTTCTAAATAGAATTCAACAACCAAATTAATAATTTTCTACATTGGTTTCTCTGTCTCAGGAGTCCAATGACACCCACTAGACTTTTTAGGAAATGGCTTGTATTTAGCAAAGCATTCTTTAAGCCTTGGAGAGGGACTTCCTCAAGGTTTGCCTGAATGAGGCAGGCGCATGTTGGCTAATATGACAGCTATTCAGTTTATATGGAGCCCCAGAGTAGGCATCATTGACTGGGGAGGTGTCAAGAGGTACAAAGACAGTAGAAGTATTGGAAGAAACACCACTACTCTAGTGGATGAATTCGATTCAATGGGAGATAATGGGAATTACATGAAAAGGCACAAATAACAGAATCCCACTTGAAATGCATGACTAGCTCCAAGTAGATGTGCAGAAGTAAGAAGCGATAAGAAAAATGAAGTCAGGGAGCTATAGAGGAAGTGAGTATTGAACAGTATTTGAGAAAGAAGAGCACACACCCAGGGCCCAGAAGTAGAAAGGGCATTGCCATGTAAGCTCCTTGAATGCTATAAGCAGGTGTAACAAGAGGAAGCAAGAAGGATTTGATCAATGACAACAGGGTTTTATGGCAAGAGGGAACTGGCTGAGTGTTGGGTTTTCGATTTTAATGTCTAGTTTAATTTCCTTTCCCACATTCTGCAGCAAGATGCAGGCACATTCTTAACTCATTTCATAGTGATTTAGTTCCACTTTTCTGTTTGGACATTTTTGCTGCCTCATAGACTCCCTTTCAAATGTTTTGGCTCCAAAAGGGCCTTTTGCGTTTGAATAATGTGAGTTAGATCCTGCTGGTGCACCTCAGCATTACAGGAACATGAACATCAGCTCTTTCAATAGAGGGATGAGGGATTCTGCTTTTCAATGTTGTAATATTTATACCTTTTTATAAAAGATTCACATTTACAATTGAATAAGGATCTTATATTTTTCTATCATTAGACAAATACATTAAAAGGGACTAGGGACTTTTATTAAAGGATAGTAGGTGAGAGGTGGTACAGATTTTCTTATTAGGGAGTGTCAAAGAATATGCTTTCCAACAGTGCCAAAGGGAGACTTTCAGTCTGTCTGTAAAGTACCTCTTATACTTTCATCAAATAGACAACAGGCAGCTGCACTAGAGACACACTGTGAATTCATATCATAATTTCAACATACCCGAATTCAAGGGCCTGGATGCCAGCAGTTGCAGCAAGCAGGTTTTTCCTCCCTGTTGATAAAGATATGAGAGTGAGACAGAACTTGGCTTTCTTACATAATGTGGTATCTTGTAAGTTGTGGATTTTTTCCTACTGTGCTAGAGGGAAGAAAATTAGCTGTTTTTAAGTTGACAGCTCTCTATTTTTAAATGACTTTGAAAAGACAAATAAATTATGTATTTTATTGCTTCTGTGAGTATCATATTAAATGAATATTTTATTTGAAAGGCTTGAATAAATGAAAATAATTTTTGTAATGTTTGGCCTATTTGAGTCTTTGTGACAACTGTCAAGATATTTTCACTATTTAATTCTAGAGATATAAATAAGGTAAAGTTTCTCAAATATTAAATTATTCTTTAAAACATGCCTGAAACTCTTAATTAAACACTCTAATAATAAGGTCTCCCACTGATACAGACTGAGGTTGTCCACAAGAAAATCATACTAGTGTAACACTAACTAAAGACTCTTAAAAATGGTATGATGATGATAGTTAATCTAAAAATAATAATAAAAGTATTATGTGTACTTATAAATAAAACTACCACTACCTTCTACTATATACATACATATGTATGTGTGTGTGTGTGTGTATGTGTATATATATATATATATACACACACATACATATGTATATACACTTCAAAAGCCACATTAGTTTAGAACAAGTGTCTTCAAAGTATGATATGGATACTCCTGGGAGTTCCTGAAATTATCTAAGGGGTATGCAGGCACAGATATGGAATCAATTTCCATTTCTTCAATTTCCATATGTATACTTTCCCAAAACTGACCTGCTTGAAATGCTTGAGTTGCCCTTAGTTCTCATTTCCAACCTCCTCTTCATGGCAGGGTTCCATTCACCGCCCCCCCACCCCCCCAAAGAAAGGAAGACCTTACTCTCATCATCCCTTAGGCTTATTATGGTACATTGCCCAGGGTAAAAGACTTTTGAACATCAACTAAAGGAACAATCAAAATACTGGTGCCTGAGGAAGGCTTCTCATCTTTCTTAGTTGTATACATTCTTATTTAAGAATTTAGAAATGGGATATTTTGACCCATGTTGGAATATTTTGAATATAGAAATACTATAAAGTAGAGTGGAAACAAAGACAATTTTCCATTAACACTCTCGCTAGCAATTTCATCTCCAACTATTTATCCAAAAAACATCATTCTTGAGGGTAATTTTGTGAGAGCGAGCAAAGGAGCATTGGTTAGAAACATTGAAAGAGAATACCGTTTTTTTCACCCAAGGGAAGATAAATTTATGGCAAATATCTGAATCTTATCTATCTTGGAACTGCAGTTCCGATGTGAGGGGACTGACATAGGGACTTGTATTGATGGATTGGTTAGGACTGAAACATAAAGTCGGATTTTTTTTTTTTCTGTCAGAGAAAAAAAAGTCTGATTTGGCTGATTGGTTTGACAGGGGTCCTTGCTTTGCCAATTAGGAAATATGAAAGACATTTTCCATAAGTTAAATGAGATAAATCTGCCCCTCCAAGATTTTAAAAATATATTTAAAACGTTATAATATCAAAATCATATTATAAAATAATTGATCTAGAATATATAAAGACTTACATTTCAATAAGAAGGTAAGTAACTAAATTTTAAAATGAGCAGAACGATTTGAATAAACTTCAGCAAAGAATGGCTACTAAAGCCAATGAACCCACAGTAATAGCAAATAAATAAATGAAAAAATGCTCGATACCATTTATAATTAGATAAATACAGATTAAAACCACAATGAGGTACCTCTACATGCACAATAAAATAGCTAAAATAAAAATTACTGATGATAGCAAATGTTGTTGAGACCATAAACCATAACTCTCATAGACTACAGGTACTACCGTTACTTTCAAAAAACAGTTTGCAGTTTCTAGTAAAAAACACACACTAACCATATAAACCAACAATCTCACTCCTAGGCAGAAGAGAAATATAGTAACACAAAGAACAAGAGCCAGTAACTTGCAGAAGGAATTGATTAAAAGGGGCATGAAGGAACATTCTGGGATGATGGAAATGTTCTGCAACTTGAAGTGTTTGTCAAAATGCATAGAACTGTATGCTTAAAATTGGTGAACTTTATTCTTTGTAAATTATACTGTTAATAAAGCTGATTAAAAAATTTATTGATTAAGATGTAGTAAGGAAATTTATTCCATTTTTCCCTAACTCTCTGAGGACACTGAGTTAAATTTGGAGCCTCTAAGTAAAAGAGCAACAGGCTCTAAGAGCTATTTATTAAGTTTAATAAAGCCTTTTGTTGTATACTTTCTAGAAACAAAAAGTTAATAGCTCAAGTTCCAGAAACGTTTTGAAAAACAGGTATTTGCAATTCTTTGTTTTCAACAAAACTGAACGAGATGCCCATCAAGTTGTCAACCCTTGAATTAAAAAAAAATAATAATAATAATAATTTGATGATAGACCACTGATTTCTTTAGCAAGTTAACCTGGAAGGCATTTGAATTTGAAGGACAATATATACCAAAAGTTCTTGTAGTGTCCTTTTCTTCATTATGTGAAACAATGTTGGTCAACACCGAAGTCTATAAACACACACAAAAAAGAGGAACAATGTAGATGTTGAAGCCTCTCAGTCTAATAATAACAGCAAACTGTTACATAGTGCTTACTGACTTCCAGGCTCTCTTTAACCTCTCTGCAAATATGAACTCATTTAATCCTCACAACGATTCTATCCCCCAATCCTTATCTTTTACAGATGAGGAAATTTAAGGCACAGTTAAGTAACTTTCTCAATCTTACACAGTTGGCAAGTGGCAAAACTTGATTTGAACTCAAGAAATCTGGCACTACATTCTGTACTGTTGACCACAGTCCTAAACTACGTAATATCCACAGATACATGGAATTTTAAAATTTTCATGAATGCATTACATTAGAATAAATTTTGCGGTGTAAATGGAATTAAAATATAAATTCAAGCAGAAAAAAAAAATAAAATGTGAATTTTCCAAATATGAAGGCAAAACTTTTCCATCTTTTTTCAGTCAACAATAAGTATCTTATCTATGAGGTATGCAGATAACTTTGGATACATTTAAAAGTGATGTAACAATTTAATTTTAAAGTTTCACTGTTTTACAAAATTGTATTTGCAACTATTGTCAGAAATTGAACTTATTGTTTAATATTATGACAAATGGCAAATATCGCCTAAAAATATACAAAGTATTTTTTACATTTTAAAAATTATTTGGTGAGGTATGCAACCTAATTTTTTTTGTTTTAATTCTAACCTTTTATTAACTTGCTAAGTATTACATTTAAAAGGCTAGTCAGTGTTACAAAGATGGTAGGGGAAGCTAACGAATGATCGCTTTTTCTGAAAATTAAATACGTACACACACAAATACACACATATAATTGTATACAGTGCTAAAGTAATGAGAAATAGTATCATTACTCAAAATTAAAATAATGGTTTGAGATATTTAAACACAAAGATTACTAGTATGTTGAAACAGTAGGGTTTTCAGCTGAACTGCTGATCCATACATTATTATAAGTTCTTGCGTCATCATGGTTACATCATTCTCAAACTAGGAGAGTTTAAAATAGAATAGCTGTTTTAAAAAATAACAGATATGATTCTGTCTTTCTGTTACTGTGGATATAATGACTCTTTCATAGGTAGTTTCTTGGAACTAAGAAACAATATAATGGCTATGGTTACAAAGCTAATATCCCTAACATCAACCCTTTTAAGGAATTGGTGAAGACAATGCAGACATTTATTAGGGACAAAATGGAACAGCAAGGGGGAAAGCATTATGAAATAATGTTTAGTGAAAAAATAAATACTTATAATCTTTATATTGAAATACATGCAAATGATAAGGATCAAAAGAGAAATGGAAATATGAGAACACTTTAAAGAAATGGGACTGTGGGATGGTTTTTCAATATTTTTCTTTACCACTATGTGATATGTGAGAACTAAATAAAATCAAGAGAAGAAGGAAATATTAAGAATATCCTTGAGAGATAACATGGGTCCCCTCATGTCAATATACAAATCTCAGTGAGTATGTCTGGAGAGGGAGAAATATGTCCTCTATTCCTTCTAATAGCTTCTGCCACCCATGACTTCTCTCTTCCCAGCTGGTCCCTATGAGTCTCTGTTCCTAACCAGTAGAGCACAGACTCCCCAGATGTGGCAAACACGATTGTCTGGTTAACCCAACACCTGGTGATTACTATCAGTGGAGTTGTCTTGGGTTAAGTTTCCCATAAAAACATCTAAAGAAGCAGTGATGGTAGACAAGAGGAATCTGAAAGTTCTAGGGGAACTGTCAAGACTGTTTCTCTGTAAGCAACTTTGTTCAGGGTACAAAAAGGTGGCAAGTTTTGTAAAGGCAGTAAATGACTATAACATTTAGTTTACCGTATCTCTTATCACAAAAGAAGCTCGGTACATACTTGTGGAATTAAACATGTTGGCCCTGAATCAGATTATGAAAAATGTTGCTCATTTTCAAGCCAAAAGAGTCTTCTCCGTAGACTTACAATTAAAAGTAATAAACACAGAGGTTACATATATAGGGAATAGGATTTTTTTTTATTTCCAAAAAGTTACTGCCAAGTTATGTGTTGGAATATTTCACTTTGTACACAGTATGATTATAATTTTTATTAATTCTCGCCAGACCATGCAAATTTCTTTAAAAGATAATTACATGATTTATTCGCTATAATGAAAACAAGTCCTGCCATATAGTGATTAGGTGGGATTAGAAGGACAGAAAATTAAAATTAAAATTATATAATTCTAACGTGTAATAATAGTTTTTAAAGCTTTCCAATACATATTTGTTACATTGAGTTTCCAACTACACATAGAGTTATCACTTAGACTATTCTGGGACTAATGAGTAAATATGCATTAGGTGTGATTTTAAGCACTCATTATTAACTCAGCCACACAGAACAAACCCATTAACAATGAGTTTATCTGGTTTATCAAGTGAATCCAGACTAGGTTCTTAGGAATGTGCATGAATGTTATATTTATTCATTAGACCTCACTAGAATCCTAAAGTAATAAATTCATAAGCCAGAGATTTTTAATGTAGTGTCAATGATGTTCTCCAAAATGGCGAAGTGATATATATAATTAACTTTATAAGCCAAGTGTTAATTCTCATAATATAAAGTGCCATGAATGAGTCATCAACAATATAAAGAGTTATGCTACCCTTGGTCTCTAAACTTTCCATATGTTACTATCCCATACTTCCAGCCCCCACCTCTGCATTCATCCTAGAAACTTGATCTATTTCTTCTTCATCTTGAACTTCTACTGTTGAACCTGAGAAATTTTCTCAAACCAAACACTGATGCCTTCCCCCAGGCCACTGAACAAGGTCCACTGCTTGAAGCTAATCCTAAATCCAGCCTCCCTTTGGAAAATCTTCCACGTACTTAGAGCCAGAGGAGGTGAGAATAAAGTCACTTGTCCAACATAAATTGATGTCTCTAAGGAATCATTTGATCTTACATAACACATATCACATTGACCAGATGCTGAAGATTATTTAATTTTCAGATTTGGTTATCTCCTTATCATTCATTACTCCCATAGTGTTTGTTATCCTCACTACCATTTGGCACTTCCCAAAGGTTTGTTTGGTTAGTTTTCTTTTTCTTTCTCCAAATCTCATATAGTTAGGGTTTGATGAATATTTGTTCAATAATGGATATATGCACCACATAATGATGTCCCAGTAAGTAACAGACTACGTATATGACAGTGGTCCCATAAGATTTAAAGAGCTGAAAAATTCCTATTGCCTAGTGACATTGTAGTTGTTATAATCTCGTAGCACAATGCATTACTCATATGTTTGTGGTGATTGTGGTATAAATAAACCTACTGTGTTGCAAGTCATATAAAAGTATAGCATACACAATTAGGTATCGTATATAATATTTGATAATGATAATAAATAACTATGTTACTGGTTAATGTATTTACTATACTGGCTATCATTATTTTAGAGGCTACTCTTTCTAGTTATAAAAAAGTTTGCTGTAAAATGGTATGCCATGTTACACCAGCAGCAGCCTTATACATCTTGTGTTTATCATGTTTAATTGCATCATTTTCTCTTTTGCTTGATTTAATCTCATAAACTCTACAGCAGTGTACAGGAATGTCCAAAGTCTTCACATCCACTCAACACTCTCTTACTGACTCACACAGAGCAACTCCTAGTCCTGCAAGTTCCATTCATAATAATAGCCCTATACAAGTGAACCATTTTTTATCTTAAATAAAGTATTTTTGTGTACCTTTTCTATATTTAGATATGTTTATATATACAAATTTTTATCAAAATATTACAGATGCCTAAAGTATTCAGTACAGTAAAATGCTGAACAGCTTTGTAGCTTAGGAGCAATAGGCTATCTCATATAGCCTAGGAACGTAGTAAGCTATACCATCTAGGTTTGCGAAGTGCACTCTGTGATGCTCATACAATGGCAAAATCTCCCGAGGACACATTTCTCAGAACATATTACCTTTGTTGAACAGCACATGGCTGTACTATATTATAGATCTTTAAAAGGCTTGGTGTCTTTATTCCTTTTCCATGCCACCTGGCCAAAAGTTTCTTATTCTTGTGTTTCAAAAATTCATTAGTCCTACAACACATTATTTCTTAACTCGCAAAATATACATCGGTACCAACAGCCCACTTACCGTTTTACCTTCTTATTCATACCATAGTTTCCTGGAGAAGCAAACAAGCATTTATCTAGGGCTCATAAAATTCTTAGAGAGACCTCAAGTAATATGGCAGTTACCAAAAGGCAAATTATATAATTACGTGTGTGTGTGTGTGTGTGCGCGCGCACGTGTGTGTGCGTGCAAGTGAGCATCTAATTGGTACAAACAGGATGTTGATATTTACGGGAAAGATGTTTTCCATGTTTTCCATGAGACACAACACTATCTTTGCAAAAGCAAACCGCATATTTGCAAAGGAGAGAGCTTTTAATTATGACTTTAGTATGAGTGGTCCATCTCACTGACACCTGCTTCCCTTTGTTTATTACTCTCATTTCTGACAATTCAGAAAAGGCCATGTCTAGTAGTTGAAACTACTCAGCAGCTTCATTTCCAATAGCAATCTGTCTTAAGTACCTCGTCCCTGCCCCACCCCTTACACAACTCCCTTTTTCAAGGACTTGAGCATTTTATAGACTTGTAAAGAAACTGTATTATATCTGATGATGATGGTGATGACATCAGTCATACACCTAAGGTTCTGTTCATTCCACACTCCAGCTTATCTCTTTCTTTATGACTCTATTTTATTGTTATTGGGATTGCTGAATCATAAAGTTAAGGGGAATAATTCCATTTAAAAATATCTTTTATACTATTTGGAGGTTATACCCATATTTTGAATCTTCATAACATATTGAATACTCATTCATTAAAATGTCTGTGTTGTATCACATGACAGTAGATTATTTAAACCTCTCTTGCATTTTCCCCCACCAATACATAAACTCCATAAGGTCAGGAACTTTTACATTCAATCCTATAACCTCAGCACCTAAAACAGTGCCTAGCTCATAACAGGTGCTCGAAACATTTGTTAAATAAAAGTCTATGAAAAATCTATTGAGTATGTCAACACATGAAACATTTTGTTTCTCCTGTTTCTCTCCAATTACTTTGCTCCTTATAAGTCTTATATTTCTATGATCCCTGATAGCAACTGTGACCATCTCCAACATTTATTTCTTGGCTCTATGACCTTCGACTACAGTAAACAAGTAATTTGTCTCATTAAATTAGATTCAATGGCTTTAACTTTACACTGTTAATGACTCTAATTATCCATATTTTATCCATATTTTCAACCCTGATCTCTCATTTAAGCTCTAGTCCTACACCTCTCATTGCACATAGGACAATACTATAAAGCATTATCTGTCCTCTTTATATCCAAGTTGTATCCATTTACCTAATTCCATTCTTTCTATCAATAACATTCTCCAAGTCAGCCCAGCTTGAAAATCTGAAGCCACTTCTTACTCTTCCCTTTTCTTTATTCCTTAGAGTCAACCAGTTAAAATTACCAGTTTATGATTAACTCAGAAAGCCTCCTAGATCAAACCTTCTGTCTTTGTTTCCACCACCATATTCCAATATTAAACCTCATTTTCTCATATCTGTATAACTATATCAGCCTCTTAGTTTCCCTTCCTCCAGTTTATCTTTCCTCCAAAATCCTGTACACACAACACTTGACAGCATATCCAACAAATATTAGGAATCAACTACTATTAGTTCGATAAATGAAAGAATAAATGAATGAATATGTTGCCATAATGTGTCTTAAATATTTAGTTTGTAATAGTCACTTCTTTCCCAATGTGTCTCAACTCAGACTTCAAATCTGTCTACAATTAGACTCCAACTTTTGTTCGCTCATTCCAAACTCCCCCTTCGTCCTAAGTAGTTTTCCCTAAGCAGGCCAGAATCAAGTTTCTCCAGCTCTAAAAAGAAACCCTTCCCAGTCTTCACAGATGCAAAATTTGTTCTATTACCTCCATGAATAAAAGTCTCGAATGACTTGTGCCCCTCATTAGCAGTTCATCTTCTCTGAATTCCTATAGAATTCCCTATATGGTACTAATAAATTTTGGCGTTCTAATCTGCAATGTCACTTCACTATGTTTTACACATACATCTTCTTTCTTCAGCAAGATTTACATAATCCTGGAAGACGGACACTGTCTTAAGATCTTTGCTTGACCGACTACAATGATGTAAATGACTGGGTATTTCTTTAACACTCTACATGCTTTATTTAACCTTTGTATTCATCCTATGAAGAATAAAAAGGAAACAAATTTTGAAGCAGAACAAAATCTACAAATAACAGGCTCCTGAAAGGAAAGAAAACCCACATTCTACACCAATTGATTAACATGAAGCATGTAACTCAAGAAGACCTTTATAGGTAAAGCTTCCTAAAAGTTTACATTTATAGCCATGAAATAAAGAAAAAAAGTAAAAGAAGCAGAATTTAAAACAGAATATTTTACTTTTTTATTATTGTTTCCTGAAATGCCAAAACTGACTAACTCTGTTTATTTATAGTCAGTTGAAATGGTGGAATATGTGTGTGTGTATGTATGCATATATATATATGTTCTTAAATAATATATGTATGTACATATGTTCTTAAATAATAAATATCTAGAGAAATTTATTTAATTTGATGGTTTTCTATATACTTAAGAATAACAAACCTCCATAACCTGTTTTTTAAAAGTATTCAGTAATAGTAATGTCAAAAGAAAGACAATAAATGGAGATAGAAATTATATATCAAAGAAATTACCATATAATTTTATTAAGGATGCTTGTTCCTGCAACTCAAAAGTGGAAAATGCTCTTTTCAGATAAATTTCAAAGATAAGAATGATGATAAGTGTTTATTTTTGACCCTCCAAAGACTAGCAGATATTTAGTAAAGAATTAAAAATAATGAAGGAAATAACTCACATTTTTTGGCCTCGGGGAATTCCCTACTGTTATGGAAATAATTCCCCAATCTTTATCCTCTGTTTTTTCAGATAATTATTTCAGCATTCATTTGGCTTTGGTGCTTAATAATAAAATAAGAGTTTTTGAAGAAAGATCTCAGACAAAAATACCAATATGTGAACAGAGCCACTCCCAGACCATCCTGTGAGGTAAATTATGTATTTTCTTCCTCTGCGTACCTATGCTCTCTTTCTGCCAGGTACTCGCTGTGAGTCATTATAAATTTCTAGTTTCACTAGAAATTTATCACTTCCCCAGAAAACTTATTCTCCAAGGAGGCCAATCCACTCAATATTTTACAAACACTCCTCAAACATACTTGACTCCATACCTTAATGGAAACCATTTCTGTAACCTCCAACATCTTCCTTTCATCTCTCCATCTATCCAAATTTCACCCATCCTTCAAGGTCCCACTCAAGTCCCACCTCTTCTTTGTATCTCTTTCTGATCACATCAGATTCTTCAAAAATGTTGCAGACCTGTAACATTCACGCAAATGCTATGTCTTCTCTCCTCAAATAGGATTGCATGTCCTGGTAGAATGACATAATATTTTATATTTCAAAAGGAAAGTGATTTGACCAAAAACATGAGCCTACCTTATTTAAAATTTCTACTTATTCTTTTAACTCTCTCTTCCACTTTCCTGTATGGAGTTCCTGTTAAGTCTTCACATCTTGTTTTCTGCCTTTTATTTTGGTTAGCTTTTGTTTAAACATTTCTTATCTCCCTGACAAAAGTATAAGCTTCTTAAGAGCAGGCTTTTGTCTTATATTGTATGACTCAACCACCAAGACAAATAGTTTCATACATGTACTAAGAGATAATTGGGAACTCAGTAAAAATATGTTTAATAACTTCTACATAGTGGTTTAGAGCTAGAGGACCTGGAATCAGATATGGCTTTGTCACTTAGTAGCAGTAGTATTGTGACCTTGGCTTTGTTATTTATCTTTCATCAGCCTTAGCTGCTGCATTTGTAAAATATGGACATCATTAGCTATTTTCTTTGTTTTTGGTATTGTCAGGGTTGTGCTATTGTTAGCGGTCTCCTTCCATTCATAATTGGAAGAACAGCCATGTCTGTAGCAAGAAACAATTTTTTATTTAAGAAAGCTTAACTATCCCATCAAACTCTGCAGAAAATTTACTGACTTATCACTGTATTTTCTAAGCTTTTCCTCTGAACTAATAAAAGTATGGGAAAGCAATAAAACAAAGGAAAGGAAACATTTATAATAAATATGTTCAGTTTTAAGGACCCAAACAAATGATACTGCGAAAGTCTTTACTGTCAAATATCATTTTGTAATCCTTGATGGTATCCAACATCACTTATGAACAATCTGCTGGGTTCTGGAGATGATTTTATGGTTCATTGCAGTCTTGGTTAAAGTCTTTAACCCATGACACTGACTTCAGTGAAAAATTTCAAAACCACCTTCCGTCATTTCAAACACAACATTTGCTCGCGTTTTGCTATTGGAGTCTTTTCTGCAGTATAGAGGTATACCAAAAGGGATCTGAGCAGCCAAGTGGCAGTCTTCTGGGATGCTAAAATCTGCATGCCTGAGTGACTCTCTGATTCTCATATGCCAAAACAATTAAAGAAGCAGGAGTGGGTTAAAAATTGTCAATTTTTTTCTTTCTAAGTCATTGCACACAGTTCCTATGCATAATTTGTTATCCATTATGCAGACTTTAACATCTTGTTTACCACTGTTCAGATGGAGTGTTTCTTTTTAGAAAAGCTTCTGAGTTTCTATAAATTGATTAAGAAGAATTGCCAATCAACTATAAGTGTGTGAAACAAATGCTCATGCCCAGGAGGTAAACTTGCTCTGGACCTCTCATTCATCTGAACATTACTTATTTATTGAGCAAACATGTACACTGTGTTAAGCACTGAGTACATCGACTGCCTTTCTTTAGGATGTTGTAGATTGTCTTTCACATTCGAGGTTCTTATTTAAGGTAATCTGACCAGCAAATCAAAAGCGAAACATTCCACTCCAGAAGATTGATTTAAGCATAAGAGTTTAAAAATCAATCTCTCAACAATTTGATATGATCAAATTAACTTTCTGGCCATGGTCTTTAAAGGTATTCCATAAGAGCACCTTTAAAACATCACTATCTAACTTCCCATTTTTCAAAACATCAAATATATTATCTTAGCTCAAGTCTGTTAGTCGCAGTTTCTAAGCCATGAATGCACACTTGATTTAGTCCTTTTAAGCCTTTACTTCACTATTTTTTGCCATCTTGCCCCTCCTTGGAAAATGTTCTTTCTACTCTGTCTCTGCTAAATTGAAAGCGCTTTTCTCAAATTCAAGCAATGGATTCATTTCTCCTAGGAAAGTCTTTTGCACATAGGTCCAGTCACAATGTTCACTTGAATTAGCCACATTCCAATCAATCTCATACAATATCTAGGTTACTTGAAAATATAAATGTAAATATGCATCTACTGTGCACCTTGCAGCTGTATAATTAATATAAGATGAATGCATAAAGTTTTCTTTAATTTTTCATCTCTTTACACCGAGTTTTCTAATATACTATCATTCTCTATAAGTGCCAGTTTTTTTTTTATGAAGAGAAGCCATTAACAAATTTATAAAGACCATTAGTAACACTAGGAAAATTGGGGGGGTGGGGAGTGTAGAAAGAGAAAAGTAAAGGTTTACTAATTTAATAGAATGAGTCACTTCAAAGGGGCCTTTAATTTTTAGAAGTGAGTCCAGGAGAATATAGACCAAGACTAATAGAATAGATGCTTAGCAAAGCTAGCCCAAGTTTTCTAAGAAACACACACACACACACACACACACACACACACACACACAAGCATACAAGTGAAATCATAAAATATTGTCTTTGTCTAAAAAATTTAGCGTAGATGGATATAACCAGAAAATTTGCAAGATCATCATCCAATGAACATTAGTTTAGTCGAGCAGTTACAGTTCCAAGTGGGCCTCCCAGAGGTCTCCTTGACCAGAAATGGTGGCGACCAGCAGAAACTTCTCAAATTACACCAGAATCCTGGGATTGACCTGGAACAGAACCATAGGGAAGCTGGAACAGAAGCTGTTTGTTCATTTGCCAACATTTACCTCAGCACTAAACTGCCAAATAAAAAGTGCCAACAAATTTTTAAGAGAATTATCCTTAGCTGCGCAACAGTCAGAGAGCTGAGCAAGGATTAAAATTGAAGTATTTATAATGCCCTCTCCTGAGCTCAGTGCATTGAATCTTGCCTAATATCTGACAGTAGAAAATATCATTTCACCAGTTTTGTGTCATAATCAACTCCAGGATAAGACCTTAAATCAGACCATGAAAAGTAGTTGAAGCTTTTTATCATATAGGCATAGCAATGCTGAGAAATATAAATGTTAAAAGGGAAAATAGCAACTTGCAGAATCTAAATCCAGAAAACATAAGAGTAAATACACACACACACACACACACACACACACATATATGTAACCATTAAATTTTATGTTCTTTTCAACGGAATGCCTTGTTAAAGGAATGATAAAGTATCATTACTTGGTTATTGGCCCAAAAATACAGTTTTCTGTATAAATGTTTCTCAATATGGAATCACTTGGGATCGTGGCTCAGAATTGAGTGCTTAAGGAATTTCAGTAGAGATGCTTTTTTTTTATTGCATTGCAATAAAAATTTAGAGTTAATCAAATGCCATGAAATTTTTCCCTGATAATCTATGCAGCCAGCACTGCATTGGCAAATAGCTGTTTAAATTTACAGCTTCAAAGCAGAGGAAGTTTGCTGACAGGTATGACACAGAACATCTTAGTAGGAAAATACCCTTAAAAGCAATTTTTTCATCAAGTTCTCAACAACCTCTTTCCCACCTATGCATATAGCCCCAGGAACTGCCAGCCCTTCAGTAACAACACATACTCTATTAGCTTCCAACACTGAAGAAATTGGACAGAAGCCATCTTTGGACTTAACTACATTATCTGTCTACTGCGAAACTCTCGACACATGCCTTCTTTTGCCCACATATTCAGCTGTCCCTTTTAAGCATGCCTGCTCCTGAATGTATAGGCAATAAGTTAATGATGTTGAGTTTGAGAATTCCCCCAGGTAGCTTCATTGTTAACCTTAACCCAGACTATGCAACTCAGCCCTTAATAGTAAAGTAGACCAGAAAGAAAGCCGTGTGTCCTTGGTAGTCTAATTACATTGTTATTTTAACACATTCTGCACTTTTTCATATTTTGTTTTTATCTTTCACTCTTATTAAACCTAACAATGTAACGCTATATCTGATTTTTTAAATTCAATACATACACAAAAAAAGAAAAGTTGAGGGGGAAGGTCAGACACATAAAAGTGTGATATCTCCAGTCAGAGCCAAATTCCTAAAGGGTTAGCCCATTAAATGGCCAAGCAAAATAAGACACAATCGGTGCTAACTTCATTTTCAAAAGTTCCCACGTGTAGGTTTATAGGTGCCTAGAGGGATGAGTTACCCTCAATTGTGTCTTGTTTAATTTGGCCATTAAAAGGGCTAACCCTTTTCTAACTTGGCTCTTGTTGTAGATATCACACCTCCACATGTCTGAATTTGATTCTTAACTTGGCTTTTTCAGCACATATTAAATGTTTCTGATTTGGTATCACTCTAAAAGAATTTGTAAGTGGTTTCTTTGCACTTATGTCTGGATGGATTAGTGTCAGGTGTGATTGGTGGGTTTCCACTATTAAATTATTTCACACTCCCTCACCCCACCTAAAGGCTGTAACCTCAGAGTTCATCTTCTGTGTGGGGGGCCAAAATATTCTGAGATCAGGCACTGGAAAAGTTAGATGTATGTATCGCAATCACAACAAACAAAAATGATATGTCACTTTGTTGAATAAACATGCTATCTTTGACAAGAGCTTTTCATTAACGCTTTTTACTTGGAAAAAAATAAAGATAAGTTGCCTAATCCAGTAGATAGAATGCAGAAATTAAGTCCTTGTTTCTGTCAGTTTCTTCATTTATTAGATGGAGAAACTACTGTTTATTATAGGATTACCTAATTTATGATTTAGTAGGGAGAAACTCAATTGGAATAAACTGAATTTCTTCGAGAAAATTTGTTATATTTGTTTCTTTCTCCTCCAAGAATTAAATTTAGCCTATAAAGATACATAAAACACATGATAACCTAAATTAGAATAGATGAGAAAGAAGAAAACTCATGTAAAAATTCATAAAATGGAGTAAGGAATGAGTTGTTGCACTGTGAAACTTAGAGTGAGAATACACCATTAGAATCCTGACTTACTAGCTCTATAACTAGCTCGTAAGTCATTTAATCTCACTAAGCTTCAATCTTCTTATGTGTAAAATAGAAATTACAATAATTTCTACTTCATGGGGTTTTTGAGAGAATCACATGAGACTATAGATATGAAAATACCTTGTAGAGTATTAATCTCAGTAAAATATTTCACAAATAGTATAAAAAATAGAAAATAATTAATTGCTAAATTATGGTGTGACTATAGTACAAGTTCATAGAAAGAGGGTATTAGTAAGAATTGGAGAAGATTAGAAAGTGTTCTTTGAACCAGGTGCAATTTGAAGTGTACCTTGAAGTACAAGGAAAGAAGAAAGTTTTGGAAGAGAGAAGTAGGATTTGGGGGTGAGGGAATTCGTGGGCAGCAGATGCAGCAGCATACAGGTAAAAATCCCTGGTATGGGCAATGGGTGCTGCTAGTGAGAAAACTGGAGATAAGGGTACTCACCCAGGAGTAACAGAAATGAGAATGAGGAGACTGAAGGAGCCCTGTTATGGACTGAATGTTTGTGTCTTCCTAAAATTCACATGTTGAATTCCTAAGTTCCAATGTGGTGGTATTTGGAGATGGAGTCTTTGAGAGGTAAGTAGGTAATTAGGTAATGAGGATGGGGTCCTGGTCTGATAGGATTAGTGCTTTTATAAGAAGAGACACCTGTAGAGCTTGCTGTCTCCTCACAGAGAGGTTATGTGAGCACTCAGAGAGATAGCACTGCCTACAAACCAAAAGAAGAGATCTCAGAATAAATCCTACCTTGCTGGCACCTTAATCTTGGACTTCCCAGCCTCTAGAACTGTGAGAAATAAATTTCTGTTGTTTTAGATGCCCAGTCAATAGTATTTTGTTATGGCATCCCAGGCTGACTAAAACAAGCTCTAAATATGGAAAGCCTCAAAAATCAGACAGAAGGCTGAATGCAAGAGGCTAGAGGTTCTTTAGAGGAGTGATAAAATGAAAGAGATGTCTTTGGAATGTTATTTTAGTAATAGTGTGCAGGGTGAAATAAAAAGGAATGAAGCTGAAAGCAGAGATGCGAATGAGAAAGCTGTTTCTACAATCCATGTATAGTGTGATGAAAATAATTACTGGAAATATAGCAGTGAGAGAGGAGAGAGTGAATCTAACAAGCTTAAGCTTTTCTAAGACTTACACAATAGTATCTGGTAATTGGGAATAAAAGAAAGAGAAGAGTCAGCCCAAATCCTAAATTTGGTTCTCATCTTTGTATTTTTTTAAAAATGGATGGAGAGCTTGGAATGAGCAGGATGAATTGCTTAAAATAAGAAAATCAAGCATTATTATTATCATTATTATAATCATCATCTTCATTATTAATATAGTGCACTAAATCTTTACTCATGGGTTAGCCAATCAAAGATTAGGAAGCTAGAACTATGCTCAGTTCAGCTTAATTCCAAGTCCTATCTCTAACTTGGAGAATTGCTGCTACATACCCCCACCCACTCCCCGCCCCGCTCTTACATTTAGCATAATAGAAATAGGCAAATACTCGCTTCTTTATCTCGTAAGTCTATTTGTAAATGAGACAGCATTTGTAAATAATTGGAGCCCTCCAAAAATATTGCCATGCTAACATAAAAATTAGTGTGCCAAGACACACAACCATTATTATAAGTATTCATATATATATGGATATATAACTTTATTGTTATATATAACCTTAATTGTTAAGGTCAGTGGAACAACTAAACAATAATCAAATGTTTTCTATCAAGAACTTTAGGAATCATAAGTCAGAATGTTATTATCAAACTATATATTAGTCGAAGAATAAGCTTAAAATTTAGACGTTTAAATCCTAAAAGTTCCAAGCTTAATTAAATCATTTTAATAGATGTTACCTCAAATATATAAAGTACTTTCTTCTGAGAGTCTGTGTTTTTGTTATAGTCATCCAAAAACATACCTGAGATGTAAGAAGAAAATATTATATTCATCAGAGCAAATAAATTATTTTAGACATATCTTCATTACTAAAAAATTGTTTGATGAACTATTTATTTATATGCATATACATACATATATACATGTGCATATGCTATATACATAAATATAGATATCGATATCGATATAGACATAAATATGTAAAATCTAACTTTGAACATTAGAACTATAAATAATTTTACAGGTCATCTAATGTAGTGCTTTTATTTAACACATGAAACCTTGAGACCCAATTTATATGTTCACATTTCACCTATGGAAAGAACTGAGGCAAGAGAGTTAAAGTAATTTAGCAAGGTCATCTTTTAGATAAGTGGCAGAGCTAAGACTAAGCACATGTCTGAGATTCAGAACCTCTCCTCTCAAAAGCCCAAATTTACAAACTTTTAAACTTTTAAGCGTTAATGAGATTCAGAACCTCTCCTCTCAAAAGCCCAAATTTACAAACTTTTCATTTTGTCAAGATACCTTCCTGTCTCTTTCTCAGGAAGCTACCTTCCTGTCTCTTTCTCAGTCTATAATCCCAGAGGAAATATTAGGAACCCAACCATCCAAGGAGAACTGGGTGAAGCCACCCTGGACCTAAGAAAAACCAAGAAACTGAAGGCCATCAGCTTTCCAAGAGGGCCAGTTAATTTGGAGAATGTCCAAACTCATCCCTAAACAGGTCTTCTCAGATTAGATTTCTCATGCAATTACTGAGATGAGTTCAAAACCACATTGGAAACTGAAGTCCAGAACAAATATGTAACTTCTGTTTCCTCCAACCTGCCTCTTCTTCTGGCTTTCATCAGAAGGTAAAATTGGGAGCTAAAAAATGCTTACCTTCTTTGCCCTCTAAACTCTCCTATGTGCCCCCTCCCACATGCCCAGCGCCTTCTTGCTATAGACACATTTAGGTCTGCCTTCTGCAGCTTCTACGTGTGCAGCTCCTACATCACTCAAAATCAGAACTCTAGTTTTCCACATCTCTCTCAAGTCCCAAGTGTGACAACCTAATTGTTACAAAGAATTTTCCAAACTGTGTTTCTCTGAACATACAAATAAAAAGCTTTTCAAGTTCAAGTAAGTTTTGGAAACTTGATTATATTCCCTTTTTGGAAATTCACTCTACACATACTAAAAAGCCTTTGGGAATTTCATAGACCAAAAAAAAAAAAAGAAAAAGAATGAAGAGATGGAGAAGGAGGAAGAAGAGGAGGAGAAGAAGCATTTGTTTCTGTTTAACCCAATTTTTGCCAAGTTTATCTGACCATAGACCTCTTGGTTTAAGTATATTTCTCGGAACTAATATTTTGTAAAATGCATTTTAGGAAAATTTGCATTAAGGTCATTATTCCTGTAATTGGATTAATGTTCCTCCTGGCCTTGCTAATGTTTTATAATTTAACTTGAAGTTCCTAGAAATATACCTTAACCTAAAGGAACAATCACTGGAGAGAGAATCTTATGCAACTGACAGTCCCCTGAGGGACTAGGGAGTGGCAGAACCTTTCCAGTGCCAGGAAATGCCAGACTAGCACACCTCCCCTGCAGCTCCTCCATGCCTCATCTCACCATTGTCCAACTACCAGGGATTCAGGCGTCATGGTGGCAAAGCTTTTTTTAAAATCCCATTTCTCTACATAAAAGCATATGGATATAAAATCCCTGAGGAGAAAATTTAAATGATACGGTTTATCATAGAGTTTTCTTTCTGCAGTGTTTATTGAAAAAGGCATTATCACATGGATTCCTTTCGAATTGCATTTTGACTTTGTAATTTTATTTATTCATGGTTTTCCGATGTCAAGGTGTTGTGAGAGCTTAAAATTCTATTTCAGACCCACCTAATTGTGTTTGAAAAGATCTATACAAACAGTTCCTACCGTGTGAATTATCTGTGTTGTCTGTGCTCTGTGTAATGGCTCCTACAGCTTCCTGCAGAATTCAACCCAATGGGCAGCCTTTTCTCTCACCATCAGAGTCCTCTTAACAACTCAGTCAAACTGAGCCCAATAAAGCCTGATTGACACACCTCAGAAAGACCTTTATTTATGCTCAACTACCTCTTTGGAAATATTGCTTCAAAAGTTTTCTTTATAATCAATGCTGGATTAACCAAAGCCTGTACTAGCCTGTACTTTTGTTTCTCCTCCCCCTACATTTATTGTCTACCATCTTAGCCTATTAGTTACTGCATCTACTAATGCCTCTACGACTGCAGCTTAAGCAGTAGATGGGCTGGAGAACAGAGATAAAATTCCTTTTAAGGTCACTCCATTTGCAGTAGCAATGGGAGAAGAGACCGAAAATGGCTCCCTGAAGCTTCAGATCGACTCATGATATTATCTATTTGCTTCCTTCTCAGTCACCTAACACTTATTCATTAACCAAAAGAAAATTTGAGGGCCTGATTTACTTATGATGAGACCATATGAAGTATTACAACCCATAATTATTTTTCATATGGACTTTCAATGTAGTTGGGCACACAACCTAATCACACACACACAAAAAAAAATATTATAATAATACAGTTGCAAAATAGTGCGAGCAACGTCTCAGAATGATATTTTATTAAATAAATTCACTTTTTTAAACATTATTTAGCTCCTACTATGTGCCAGGCAATTTGTTTGGGGCCAGAGATGAATAGATAAAAAAAAGAATCCCACTGTCAATGCACTCACTGAAAGACTAGAAAGAGAGAGAGAGAAATTAACTAGCACTTACAAAATAGTGGCACAAATGCTTTGACAGAAGTGTTTCAAGAGTGCTACAGGAAAACAGAAATTCCAGTCGCATGGAGTCTAGTAAACAAGAAAGAGATCCTGAAGTGAGTTTAGAAGACAAGAAGTTTGCCTAGGGGATAAAAGAGAGAAAAGCATGTAAGGAAGAGAGAGAAGGCAGGGAAAAGGGAATATGCTCAGGACTGGGAGAGAAAATTCTAAGCTGGGTTCATTGGCCAGGGACAGAATAAATGTTGCACATAAGGGTGTCAGGAACAAAGACAAAGACAGGAGACAGCAATCCAACTATGGAGGGTATAATAGATCTTACCAAAAAAAAAAAAAAAATGGATTTTATCCTTAGGGTAGTACAGAGTAATAGAAACATTTCAACTAAAAAAGCATATCATTTCATTTGAATATTACAAAAAATGACTGCAGCAGCAATATAGGAGAAGTTCGAGTAAGAGCTAGTATGGAAACAGAGGTAGCCTGAACCAGGACAAAGCAGTGAGAATGAGATGATTCCAGCCACTAAAAGAGATTATGTTTTCCATGCAATGGAATATTACTCAGCCATTAAAAAAAAAAAAAAAAAAAAGAATGAAATCTTACCATTTGTGACAACATGGTTGAACCTAGAGGGTATTATGCTAAGTGAAATAAATGAGTCAGACAAAGACAACTACCATACGAGTTCACATATATGTAGAATCTAAAAAACCAAATAAACATACAGAAACAGACTCATAAATACAGAGAACAAACCCCCCTCATGAGGGAGGTTAGAGGGATGGGTGAAAAAGGTCAAGGAATTAAGAAATACAAATTTACAGTTACGAAATAGTCACAGGGATTTAAAGTACAACATAGAGAATATAGTCAATAATATAGTAATAACTATGCCAGGTGGGTACTAGACTTATTGGGAGATCACTTCATAAGTTATATAAATATCTAACCACTATGATGTATACCTAAAATTAATATAATATTGCATGTCAACTGTAATTAAAATATTTTTTAAATTTAAAAAATACAGATTATTCTCCAGTTGAACCTAAAAAACAATAAAAATAAATAAATAAAATAAACTATGTAGGAGGAGTGTTGAGTTTAGTGATTGAGTTTGGGCTGAATGAATTCAGGTTTCCTCTGAAATAGGCAAGTACAGATATCCAGCAGGATATCAAGACTATAGGTATGTGTTAGAGATAAATTCGAGTATTTTCTGGATGTAGGTGGCAGTGGAAGCCATGGAAATGCTGTTTGTCAAATAATGTCGGATCAGAGGAGATCATGTGGAAGGTGGGGGAGGGATGTGCAAAAAAAAAAGACACAAGAGAAACTCTAGGTAACAACATCCACCAGGCAGGTAGAGGGAAAAAGGTGCAAAGCAGTTGAGAAGAGAGCTAGAGAACTGAGGTAAGAACAGTGTTACAGAAGTGACCCCCGCACACTACTAGCCTAAGTGAAAGAGGGCATTCCTCACGCAACCTACACAGCTGGGACCTCTTGTTTTCATAGGCTTCCCTGGGGAATAAGGGCACTCTGAAAATCCAGTCCACTGTTTATGTCCTGAATATCACGTATAACCTCTGCTCTGCTTTTTTTGCTGGTTTGGTAGCAAACCAATGTAAAAGCAATCTGATTCATCATCTTCATCTATCTGTAAACTGGGAAATATGTCTGTGGTCTTTCCAGTCCATTTAAGTGCCACTTTCATTTTACAGATAAGAAAAAGGAAGCTCACAGAGGTTTAGAGTTGGCTACCCACACAGGTAATAAGGGCACCAGAATTAAACTCTCACCTTGCTTCAAATCCAATCATTTTGCACTATATCCCACTGGTTCTGATGACATTTCCTATTTGTTATCCTTTTGTCCTTTCTCAATGAATACAAATTAAAACTAGAGACTGCTTTCAAAATTTGACCTTGCAGCCTTTACATAAATGAGCATCATTGGGTGTTCCGAAAAACAGCTTATAAAAAACACAAATCGGTGATGATTTTTAAGTGTTCTTACTGTGTGAATGCTCAGTGTTTCTGTTCAATTTTCCCTTCTGCTACTTGAAGAAGACAAAAAAAAATGAAAATGAAAGAGTGAACGAAAACTTCAACAAATTTCAGTCAGGAAATAATAGCCTTAAGAATACTATTGATCACATTTTAACTTGTAAGTAACCTTGGGGTGGGGGGAGCTCAGGAATCTAGGTGAACATATATAAATGTTCTACAAATAATATGCAAATAGAATTTTCATGGCTATGTAACATATCCAAGAATAAGCCCCAAGAAAACTCTAAAAGAAAATCTAAAGATTAATATTTTGTGGGTCAAGACCACTGTAATCATGAATAAAATGTACTGTGAGAATGGGATGCTATGTAAGATTAGGTCGGATTAAGGAGGACATTTTTGTTTAATCAATGAGAATAACTTTTTAAAAGGTTTCAGAATGTGTCCCCAGTGATTGAAATTATTCTACTGCTATGAGGAAAGAAATTGGGTCAAAACTCATTATCAAGTGACATTTCCACAAGTAGCAAGGGAATATGCTATTTCCTATCAGACATTACATCCAGAGTCTGGGTAGGTTTCTTTCCTGAATCTGAGCCTAAAAAGCTACTTCATTTCCTCACCTTTTCCCAGCATTTGTAACTATCCAAGTTTCAACAGTGACTGTGAGTAGTAGACAAACTACTCTAATTCCCTGTACTATAAAACTTATTTTTAAAAGTGACTTGTAAATCAGCAGCTTGCTTCAGTTTCTTCCTGTCAACCCATAATGACATACCATCTCCATTCTTAGGGATAAACAGAGGAAAACTGTCACAGCTAAAAATAATTTTTTAAAATTTATTTATAATAAATCATTTTGGGCACAACTTTGCTTCCATTTCTTCCTCTCTGGAGGATCATTATGGAATTTTAATACTCTGGACTTGAATTATCAGCTTTGGTTTTTGCTTTAAGGCCATAATTGTAAGTTACTGAGAGCATTAATTGTAGTGTTCTTTTCTCCACTGGCATCTTTCTTCAGAGAACTCCAAGCAATACTGTTCAGTGTTTTATCTCTTAAATCCTCACAGAAACTTTGGAAAGTAGAAATAGCACTACTTCCCTGCATAGCATGATACACGCATTTAGAAAATATGTGTATCATGCTATGCAGGGAAGTAAGATTCTTAACTTATTAATTACTTCGTAATCAAATGAGAGTCATAGCCTATTCTTGATATGTAGGTTTTATGAGGGCCGATATTTTGTGTTTTTTACTTGATGTATAGATGGATGGATGGAAAGATATATATATTCATAATCTTGGTATACTGTGTCCTTTCTTCCAAATGTTTTACATCTGACAGAAATGGGTAAATGGAAAAATAGATATATGGATGGATGGACGAAGAAGTGAGTAAATAAATGTAGACTATTTAAATGGAAGGATGGAAAGATAGATGGATGGATATTGAATAAGTGAGAAAATGGGTGATGGATAAGTAGGTGAGTGAATGGATAACAGGATGGATAGCACTGCTGATTGTGACCCAAAATGTCATTTTATGCCACAAATGAGACCACGAAGAGGAAGAATCTCAAATACATTCAGTAGGAGCTCCTGCTGGGCAAATAGAAAATCCATAGAGATGAGGAAGAACTAAATTGGATTAGAAATGAAGAGTGTTAGGCAAAGGCAAACAAAGTGTATTTGTTTCACCAAGTTTGGGATTAAATCAAATTGCAGAGTTGAGTATTGCTCTAGTTCTACAATGTTGTCACAGGCTTTGCTGCAGGGTGATGAAGATACAGTTATGGATGCATCAATGGAAATGCCTGAGAATCCAATATTCCATAAATTATGTATCGAGAAAAATAATCCCCTTAGAAAAAAATATGTTCTAGGGAGCTCATACATATTTTATACTTTGTCGTAATTCAATGTTAGTCTATATATAAGTTCACACCAAACATTTAAAAACAGGAAGAGTAGCATATTGGATTTTCTCCTCAACTGTTTAGCCTCTTTCAACAGCCCTGCCTATTTCACAAGGTTATTTTAAGGATTAAATAAGGAAATGAAAGCACTTTGTAAACTGTAAAGTGCTACCCTGATGTAATGTTTCATTAACAAATTAATTTACAAATGACTAGGACAAGGTGCCTTTTGAATGATGGTTTTCATTCCTACATGAATTAGAAAATAAATGCTCTGGTGTGGTCTACTGAGCAAAATAAAGGGGCTGCAGCGTTCCCTGATGTCATGGCACAGATGTGCAGAATTCCGATTGTCTACATCAGACAGTAGCAATCAGGCAGCATGTGGAAACCCATCTGGTTCTCATATTGTCTGAATGAGGTGCTGAAGTGGAGGATTTTTACATAGCTGAATTTGAACAAATCCTCCCGAGCTTTCACCAAATGATTAAAGACAGTGCAAACTGTCCTCAACCTGGTCCCCATTCTTTGATGTACACTGTCAGCAGACTCTAAGCTATCACGTGAGACAAAGGCTGAAATGGTAGATGTCAGACCAGTAACTCTGGAGTTTTTGAGTGATTTTGCTGAATTGTCACTGGTTCATTCAACTGAGAAGTTATACATGAGACATTCAGAGGTGAACCAAACATAAACCAGACGTACCCAATTTTTAATGTTCTCAGCTGTGTATTTGTGGGAAATATATTTCTTGGAGGCTTGCCATTTCTTTGTTGAGTGCAATGGCTGGGGTTTCTGCTAAATAGTGGTGGTGGGGCTGCTGGTGACAGAAATGCTAAAGCTAAACACAGAAGCCTAGCTAAAGAAAACAAACTTTCTCTCAAGAAGACGCACAATTAGCTCCATGTGTTAAAAGAAGAAAATTATTAAATCATTTAGTCAGGCATCTATGTCAAATGCAAAATGTTTTACTTTAACCCTTTCTAAGACCATGATATGCTCTTATTAATAGATTATTCTATGACTGTAAAAAAATGGGAAGCTGATGGTAAATAATGGAAATAAAAGATACATTGGTATTTTAAAGAATTAATCTTGATTCCTGGCTGTCTAGAGTTTTTCTCCATGGTTATTCAAACTGAATCCAGAGATGTAAAAATAAATTCTTAGGCTGACCTTAAAATCTGGTTAATATGACTTGCCCAAGAATATCCAATCAGGAAGTGACAAAAGAGAGATTAAAACCCAGATTTTTAAATTCTCAATCTTAGGGTTTTTCCACCACACCAATCTTTCTCTTTTTATGTAACCATGTGTTGTTCTCCTGCAGTCTATAGAGTAATAGAACACAGGAATGGGCTTTTAAACTCTGAAATTTCAATGAAGACCCTCAATTAATAAAGTGTTTCCTTGCTATAAAGCAGTTGCTGACCCTGGTCTTTCTCATCAGTCACTTCTAGTTTAGCTACTTTCCACTGACAAGATCATTCTACCTCTCTCTTATCACTCTCAAGAGGCCCTGGAAAGGAGAGCAGCAGGAAGAGAAAGAGGTAAGTGTTGTGGTTTCTGGTCCATAGATTTTGATCCCATCATTTAAGTCACTTAGCACACGTTTCATCCCATAGGCACTTAATATTATACATTCCTTCTTAGAAAAGAACACTAGTTCGTTTAAATTTGCTCACATGATCATAAATATGAGAAAGGAAGTCCAGACTGAACAATAATAGCCTGCTAATCAAGTCATCATCTTTCAACTAAAGAGCAATGGCCAATATGACTCTTATAGTAAGAATCTCTCTTTAGCCTATCATTCCATAAGGAAAAGGAAAAAAAAAAAAACAGATGTTTCCTGTAATTCTATAGGCTTATCTCTAAGAACAGAGATATAAGTAAGGAGGTACAAGGAGAATGAGAACACACTCCCAAATTCTTCACCTACCTCTGCCCTCTCAAGACTTTCTTCAGATTGGGAATTTACCAGTGATCAGCATTAGCAGAGGAATAAAGACTGAACTTCACTGGATTGGATGGTTTCAAGACCCAAGATCTTCTGAGCCCAGTCTACAGCTGGGCAGAAAAGGCTAAGAAAATATTGTCCCTCAGACAATCTAGAATGCTTCCATGGCCCATAAATGCTGTCAATGACCTTCATTCTCTTCATATCCAAGATCTGTCACTCTATCTCCTCCTTTAAAGACTTCAGACAATTCAAGAATAGACATGAAGAAATCAACAAATGACTTCTTCAACAATATTTAAACTTTATACCTATGTTAAAGTAGACTGTCTCCATGTGGCCACCCACAAATTATATGCTCATGATACACTCATTATAGATAAGAATGTTTGTGACCTGTTCACACACCTCAAAACAGATGCTTTAGAAAATGTCCACCACAATACTAGAGAGATATTGACCACTAGCTCCCTTGGAAAGTGTTAGGTATACTATGCCATGATCAAATGTTTTATCTCTATTTGATCCACTGTTATTTCTTTGGTGTATATTAGTACTTAGCATCTATTATATACTTCACTTGAGGATTTTGGCAGGCTATTGAACTAAGTGTTCATTTGATATTTAACTACCTACAATCTTATCTCAGATTCTATAATTCAGTTATAAACATCTGCATTATTTTGAATACACTTTACATCTGCCCACAAATTGCAATCAGAAAAGTCTTTGCCTTGGAAATTATCAAGTACACTAGCCTGGAACATAGTATTTGTTCAATAAATAGTTGTTGAGGAAAAGTAAAATGGACTTATCAGGCAGGATTTAGATTCTAAAAATGGTGGAGAAGAGGCATAAACAAGTTTATCAACTATCCCAAGTGGTATATAGAACCTCTGTTTCACACACAAGAGAAGAGTTGCCAAACACAGACTGAGATGTGACAGATGCTTTTGCAAGAACACTTAGCAGACAAATAATGCTTTCCTTCACCTCAAAATTTCACATTTTACATTTTAGTTCTCTCCCCCAGTAAGGCAGGTCTTTTTGGAAAGAATTTACAATATCTTTTCTTGAATCAGAGGCCTCCTTCAGTTATTTGCTTTCCTAACAGAAAGTTTACCCAAGGGAGCACCCATATTTTCTTTTCTGTTGAAAGACTGGGAAAGTACATACCCTTTATTAAAAAGAAAAAAAAAATCTCATTTGGGTGAAGGTTGAAGAGGCAGGCTGGGTGTTCTCGCCATCTCACCAAGAAGTACCCTTGTTATTCTTTCCCTTTTTCTTTTTAGGTTTAAAGTTCTGTGATATTATGAGAAACAACAAAAGGCATTTACATAAATCAGCTAAGTGCTAAGGTAACAGACATAATGAGAAGAACAGAATTAATGTTTTTGGCTCTCAAGCTTCAACAGAAGGAAGCATTTGTTAATTTTCAGTGAGGATTCTTCTGTAAAGTCATTGTCCCAATTTTAAGTATTCTTCAAAAAATAAATTAACCAGCACTATTTACACTCTAGATTCATTCCAAAACCAGAGCAAAAATCATGCCTTATGAATACTTTTAACTATAATTTATAAAGTACACTTTAGGGTCTATCAAGCATTTCCTCTGGAAACTGGGGAAGACTTTGGGCTCTGGCCCAGGCTGGGTCTCAGGAACTGTACTTGTCTTCACAAAGGGAAAAAGAAAAGACAAATCTGGATAAGATGGCCTCAGGAAGTAAGAAATTGTTCAAATATGTATAATTCATGAGGAGGAGATTAAGGCAACATTAATGTTGTTTACTAATGCATCCTCATGGCCTGGAAAAGTATCTAGTACATAATAGGCATCAGATCCAAAATGTAGTGATTCTGGACATACTAGCAATTGCATTTGTTCAGAATACAAAATACAAAATAAAACAAAATTGTCTTTGTGTAGCATGCCCTCAATGAAGACTAGCGTAAGAGAAGTTGCTATTAGAGAGTGTTGGTTTAAATATCACCACCCCCACCCCACCTCGCTGCACAATTACATAGCAAAACATGGTCTGGGTTCCTGTAAGCCACTTGGGGGGCTACCCTTGAGGACTCCTAATCCCTTCGATGAGAATAACTCTTCCTGTTAGACTGTCCATGCTATGTTACTGGGAGTTTAGTACCTCTTGCACTGCTTATTTGTTCTCTCTCATCAAGCCAATCATCAGAATCAAAATGAATGGCAAGAACTTGGTGCTTCAGGGAAAGCAAGATAAAGTCAACAATAAAAAGTGTAGTTGAAATCTACAGGCCAAAAATATGATCTCCTTTCACTTTGAAGGGTCTCAGACAACCTTCCGAAACTACTGGCATAGGCAGGTGGAGTCGATTTACCAAGGAGAGAACTAGACATGATTCTATGACCTTGACTTCTTTGTATACTGGGTCTTCCCTTTACGGACTTCAGGATCCTTCTGAGACACTGACTGACTGTCCTCCAGGATGGCAAAAGTATTATAAAATAAAGATAAAGACTAGGGGGTAATGTCAAAATGGTTTTCTATGTGGATGAGGTGCAGCTTAAATGTTATTTTGAGGTAGACCAGTTAAGTGGTTAAAAGGTATAGCAATGGTAGGAATTTGTCAAGTACCCATTTTATGTTCTCTTTTTGGCCATTGATTTGTGGATGATGGGTGGTGAACGATAAATACAAGTGTGCCCTCCAACATCAAGAGATCAGTGGGGTCAGTTGTTGGACACATAGTGATATGGTCTAGGGATGTAGAAGAGCTCATAGGAGAATGGATCTGTTATAACTTATGCACACCACAAATGAAGTATGCCTTCTGGGTAGGTATCAACTTCTACTAGAAAAAAAATATACTGGACAGAGGGTACGGATATCAGTTCACAAACTCAAATGTGCAATGGCACATAGCCACTTTTTATAAATCAATTTAAATACAAATGTGAGCCTGCCTCCTTCCATACTTGCAGGAAACCTCAGTCATTCCTAGAGTCCTCTGGCCAATCTAGGGCTATGCATAGTTCGGTGCCTTACACGGGAATCCAGCTGAGATGTTCCCTTTATTGTTGTATGATTCTTCAATAGACTTCTGCAGCTACTGTGTCTGCTTGGGGTGGTGGCCCGTTTGAGGAAGCTGTTTATGAATTCTCTCTGCCAAGATGCACCAGGAAGCCATTCCTTTTAGGAGACTTGCCACATCCTCTGGTTGCTATCCCAGGAAATCATGAAAGCGCCTGCCACTTTTCTTACCCTTTTCATCCACCAGCTTTGGGAACTTCTTTTAGTCTGGGAAAACTCTTCTCTGGTCATATATCTCCCAAGTCACTCTGCTGCTTTCTCTAGGGCATTCCCTCATTCTCTTCCTATGGCACTTCAGCTTTTGGAAACAAAACAAACAAAACAAAACAAAACAAAAGCAAGAAGTTCTGTAGACAGTTTCTGCTTTCCACCCTGCCACAAAATTTTCCTGGGACAGGAAACACAAAGGCAGGCAAACTCTAGCTAGGATGTGAGGGAGGAAAAGGAACAATCACAGAAGGAAAACAAACTAATATTCAACTACGCCTATAAAAGAGAGATACCAGAGAAAAAGTCCAGATTAGCAATACTTCAGAGGTGCTTAGAAAGTCAGGCTAACTTATGAGAAACCCTTAACTTGGACACAAGTGTTACAGGTGGAATATAATGCAACATCCCTGATTTGCCCTAATATGAGGCCAACAGAACTCCACAAGGCCTTGAATACCCAATGGCCTTGAATGGGCCACAGTAACTGGCCAGGTTATAATCACAAACCTCACTCAACTGGCCTTGCCAGCATTCTGTCCTTCTCTCAAGGGGCAACCACCTGTGTGACCCTATAGCTGATTGTGCCAACTACATGTATGGTTTATATTATCTGCAGTTTAACTAAATAACTACATTTTTCCAGAAGAGCATCTGCTGAGGAAGGCTGTATGAATTTCCTAGGGCAGCCATAACAAATTGCCACAAACTGAGTGGCTTTAAAAAACAGAAATGTATTCTTCACAGTTCTAGAGATCAAAAATCTGAAAGCAAGCTGTCGGCATCACCATATTCCCTCTGATGTTTCTAGAAAAGAATTCTTCCCTCCTTCTTTCAGCTTCTGATGGTTCCCAACAATCTTCGATATTCTTTGGCTTGTAGATGCATCACTTCCAGTCTCTGTCTGTATTGTTCTTGGCATTCTCTCTGTGTATCTATGTCTGTATGTCCAAATATCCCTCTTCTTATAAGGACAACAGTCATATTGGCTTTAGTGCTCACCCTAATCCAGGATGACATCATCTTAACTTGATTATACCTGCAAAGACTCTTTTTCCAAATAGGGTCACATTCACAGGTTCTATACAGACATGAGTTTTGAGAAAACACTGTTTAACTCAGCATAGGGTTGGAAACTCAAAGCAATAAGAAAGTTTCCTCTTTTTTATGAACTGTGTTGTCCAGCTTGCTGTATCTATCTGGGACTGCAGTAGTCTGGATATACTGTCACTGATTGTCAATTGTCCTTGTACAGCCTCTATATCTCATAAGTAACCTTGACAGTAAGCAATTCTCTACTGTTTATGGGGCTTCCTTTGGGATAAATTTTTACAAGGTTTAGGATTCCCAGACTGAGACTGACAACCACTAATCCTTTCTCTCAACTTTGCGTAATGGAAGGGAAAATTAAAAGCCTCCCAAGAATTGTGTCTTGACAGCTACAACTCTGTCTTCCAGTGGTTGAGGGAAGCGATAAAGTTTCAATTCAGAAGTTCAAACTTTCAATTATACCATGAGTAAGTTCTGGGGCTCTAATATACTTCATGGTGATTATAGTTAATAATACTGTATTGCATATTTGAAATTTGTTAAGAGAGAAAATCTTGTGTTCTCACCACCAGAAAAAGGTAACTGTGTGAGATAATGGATGTGCTAATTAATTTGACTGTGGTATTCTTTCCATAAAGTATACGTACATCAAATCATCACATTGTGTATCTTAAAAACAATCATGCTGCGCAACCCACATATATACGATTCTATTTAACCATTATACTTCAGTAAAGAAAAGAAAATAGTAAAAATTTTAAAACTGAAAGAAAAAGCTCACATCCATACACTTCACAGAATGGCACTGAGTAATTCTTGGGACTGGGATAATAGTCAGTCATTCCATTCTAGCTCCAGCCACTCCCTAGCTGCCCACATCCCAGATCCCTCCAGTTCGAGAAAGTAACCCTAAATGCTACTCTTCACACTGCAAATCTGGTCCACCATATGGACTACCAAAAACTCATTTTCAAGAGAATAAATGCAGGAGAATATGGTCTCTGGGTCTGCAATCTGTCTGCCAATGCAAATCCTGCTGGGTTCTGATTGATAACAGCTCCTCCAGCTGAAGGTGGATGACACCTCACAGTGGTCAGACATTTGGAATGAATAAGCAAGGAAGGGGCCATGATCAGGTCTGCACTGGAAGCTATCACTGTTTTTGCAATTAGCCATTATAGGACACTAGAGCAAAGGGCAGATGAACCAAGACCTAGATGAAAAATCCAGAATGTCTTCTTTGCTCTTGAAAAATTTGCATCCAGCCCCCAGTTGTGAATGTAAGTTCGAGCTACAGGACAGCAATGGAGCAGAAGCTACCTGAGGGAGAGGTCTCTGAGGACCCAGGACAACCATAAGACATTGAGAAAACCTTGCCTCCCTTACAAGAGGTAAGGTCTGGACTGGGAGTCAGCAGAATGGCCCCAAGACTGCAAAGGAGAACCAAAGGCCAGGTTCCAGTTAGGGTGGCCTCTGGAAGAAGTTATTCAAAAGTTAGGAAGAGAGTAAGGACAAAATTCATGATGCAAGGTACAGGAATTAACCCCTTTGGGGGCAGCAAACTAAGCTGAAGAAAATGCCCTTTCTCACCATAGCATTGAGTGAGGGTGGGGAGCTGGTTAGAGGCCCAGGATCAAACACCTATGGAGAAACTGAGGGCAAGATATAGGAACTTTTCTTGGTTTATAGTGGAGGCATTTCTCAAACTTAAAGAATATTATGATCGGCTAATTGGTAGTAGGGGAAATGATGTATTGATTTTGTTATCTATACATATTTATCAAAATATGTACATCAGCTTAATCTACCTACATGTTTTATTAAGATGTGTCATAAGTAGTGACCCTGATTACTGTAAAAAGGCCATTTCTTCACATTTAACTAATACACTGAAGTGAGGAAAAAGAACAACAATATGATCGTTTTTCATTGCAAATGACTTCTCTACTTCTAGATTCTTGGTGATGGGTTCCTTCCTGCCCTGCCCCCATAACCACCACCTGGTGAATCATACTCTGTTAAGATCTGAGTCTTCTGTTTAACTTTAGGATTTCTCTTCTCTCCAGGAGTTAGTCTTCTAACACTAACTAGCTCAACAATCTCACAGTCATGCACAAAAAAGTTAATAGAAATCTATTCATAAGATGTGAAATAATGTTACAATTTAATCCTTTCCCATCTCCCTGCCAGGTGCTTCAGTGGTAAAACTGGACTCAAGAACCTCAACACAAATGAGATGTTATATTTGGTAAGCCAAGAAATTGAAAGATATGATAAAGAGTTCTCCTTCTATTTAACCGAGAATAAAACAAGGCAGCAGATTTTTGCTAATGTTGCCCAAAAGGAAATGCTGACGCAAAGGAATATTAAAAATTTGCAGTATGACTTTGCAAGAAATGTGAACTCCATAGATTAATCAAATATAATTTATCAATATGTCAACAAATATTTATGGTATGCTTTTTGTGCCCTAAGTAATATACTAGGCTTGTTTATGGAACAAACATAGTAAAAATTATATACTACCATGTCTAAACCCTCGAGGAAATTTTTTTAAATTTGCATGAAAGGATAACTAGCATAAAAGCAATGGAAGAAATTACAAAGGAAAAGATAGACTGATTTGACTGCATGAAAATGTAAACCTTCTATTTCTCAAAATACAGGCTTATCAGATGATAAGCAACAAAATTAAAAATATATGTAATTATGTTTCACCAAGGACAAGTTCCTTGATATATGATGAGATTATGATAATATGATATGATATGAATATGATAAGACACTAAGATCCCAATAGATAAGTGGTCCACAAACATAACATTCATAAATGAGAACATGTAATGGATTTACAAATATTTGAAAAAATTATCTCAGTAATTAATCAGACATGAAAAATTAAAACAAAAAAAATTTAATTTACCAATTTAGCCAAGACATTTTTAATGATAACTGAGAAAATACAGTCTTTCTTATGTGAATATTAGGAGTGAAGAAAGGAAACAAATTACCTCTCCACCTCCCAAGTACGGCAACAAAATAGGAGGGGAAAAGTCTACATCAATAAGTAATGGAAGAGAGAATATCTGAGGGAAACAATTAATTTTTAAGTTAATAGAATTAGAGAACTGGAGGTATTTGGATGAGGGCAGATTGTAGCCTGGAATCTGTTCCATCTCCTGAGAAATTAGAGAACAATTTTGGCAGTGGAGAGCTGAATAGATCATAGGGGACATGGAAAAGGCTTTGTGCTATATTAAGCAAGATATTCAACTACATTCTTACAGTTGACATAATTGTAAGTTTCAAATGGCTCTCTTTTATTTTAGTCATCATTATAGGCTAAAATTATCATACCAAAATTATAGTAAAGCAATTCTGCAGATGGCTAGTACTAGGAGGTCTGGACACCCAGCTCTCTGCTGATATGACTTAACCTGTTGGATTTTAGATATCAGAAGGAACAGATGGACTGCATAGTTTTCAAAGATTCCCCCCAACTGAGTTTCTTAAAAGTATTGTATGACACCTGTATCAAGGCAGTCAATCTGTGTTGTTCTTTAGGCCCAAACCTATATGCCTTACCAGTCATGCTGGGGGTAAAGCTGACAGCTCTTTTGAAAACTGCGGAGCTTAACAAAGATTCATGTTTGATAAGAAAATCATTCCTTCTCTCTGAGAAGATGAGCCAAGGCATAACTGAAGACAGGACCAGGAGTCTTCTTAAAGTATTATTGTGAATCATAAAAATAAATGGGCTTACCAGAAGCCAAAAAGTTCTGCTTCTCTCTCATGCTCACAACACTTCAGCCTAGAAAACTTTAAAAGTGGATGTAAATATAATTCACCATGCTCAAAGGAAAATGTCAACAATGTACTCACGCAGCACCTCACTTAGGGCAATGCAAAGCATCCACCTAAACAAGCTACAAAGGGAACAGTCTAGTATGTGAAATGTTTTTTTGATTATTTTTTTGTGGAGCAATTAAATATTAGAGAAGAAGTACTCAAAATAGTAACATTGCTTTTAGAATATGGACCTGCAGTCCTTCTTTCGGTAATAATTAGCTTGTAGGATCATTATATGTCTTTTCAGGGCACTCACAGCCCAAGATAATAAAAGCCTAACACCATACAAGGCTTTTTTCTTCTCAAGGAGAAGAAAGTTAACCAACTCACTCAAAGTAGTATATGCTCTTTAAGAAACTAATTTAAAGACAACAAAAAGCATCATTTTTTTAACGCATGTAAAAAAAAACAAAATTTACATTTCCATCTGGCAGCATTCCTTAGCCTGTTTGAATATAGCTTTGGGTTTATATTCATAAAGCTCATGCAGTTCAGTCCAAAACTAAAACCTAAAAAAGCAAAGCCTGAGGAAAAATCAATAAAAGCCACGTATATCTATCATTGATTCCAGATTATTGTTTTCCAAGAAAATAAAGAGGATCGTGGTGGATAATCAACATATCTCGAGTCTACGTATTCCTCATGAAATTTCTGACCTAAGAAAACCAGATTTGTAGTTTTTTAAACAAGCAGCTAGTATACTATTAAAGTGAAATGTACAATAACAAATGAGTCAAATTTGACAGGATGAAATGAGTATTAACTTGTAAACTAAGATAAACTAAATTTTGGATAAATTTTAAGAATGTCATCCCACCATCGAATAATTCTCAAAATAGACAAAACATTAACACCCCCGGTGCACATTATTAAACTTGATTTTTTTTTCTTCAGGAGATGATCATGATCTCAAACTTGTCACATTCAAAATAGAGTTCCTTACATCTTCACCTTTGCTTCCAAGTATGTTCCTCCTCCATCTTTCACATCTCAGGAAATGGTGCCATCACCCCAAAAGTTGCTCAAGCCAAAACCCCCTATCTTATCCTCACACCTCACACCCGACCCCTCAGCAAATCCTGTTGACTTTCCCTGCAAGATCTAACCAAAATCCAACTTTTCTTATCACTTCTACCATCCTGGTCCAAGATATCAGCTCCTTTCACCTAGACCATGAAATAGCCTCCTAACTGGACTTCCTTCCCCTACTTTTGTCCACCTTCAGACAAAATGATACACAGTGCCCAGAGCAATTTTTTAAAGTTCAAATAAGATTACGTCACTGTTTAGCCCACCTAATCCTCTATAGCTATTACTCTCAAAATAAAATCTAAATTCTTGACCTATAACTACATACATGATCCACCCACCGTCTATCTCTGTAACTTCACACTGGCTTACTCTACTCAATTACAATGTTCTTCTCCCAGATAGTCACCCACTTTATATCTTCACTTCATTTAAGTCTTTACTCAAATGCTCCTTAGGCCTTTTCTGGTGACTCTCTCTAAAATATCCATCTGCAGCCTCTATTCTATCACTCTGTATGCCTTACCCTGCTTTGGATATCCTCACAGCCCTTAACACTATTATACATATATTTGTTACTGTTATCTTTTTTTTCTGCTAGGATGTTAATTCCATAAGTGCAGGAGCTTGGATGTATTCACAACTGTATCTCCAACCTTCTGAAGCATACTCAAAACCTAATGTCCATTCAATGAATATTTGTTGAGTATGCATGTCCTTGAATGAGGATAATAACAAAAAGTGGATGAAATAACTGCAAGCCTTACTGTTATCAACTAAAATTCATTCCACATATCAGAATGTACCTTGGTATGGAAAGCAATGTGAAAAGAAGTATCAAGACACTAAAATGTTTATTACATCAATTTTATTACATTATGGTCCTATATTAGATTTTGAGTATAATATAATTTATATGTACAATGTCAATTGCATTATACTTTTCGATATCTATTGCTATCTCTTTATGCTTTACAATATAGTGTACATACCGGCTGATTTGAGTCAGAAAAATAAATATTTATTTTCACATTGATGTAATAAAATGTTTGCTCTCCTTACATTTGGTATTTCAGTTTCTGGGAATTTGTCTTGAGGGAATTATTCAAAACCTGGGCAAAAATGTAAGCACAATTTTTTTAAAATGTATGAACAATGTAGAAAGAAAATCTAACAATGCCCCAAAGGTTTTAATCTCAATCTTCAACCACCTAAGATGTCCCAACAAGATATCAGCTAATTTAACTGGTCAGGGCATTCCCTAAACTGCAAGATCAACCCCTCATTATTCAGCTAAACCCAAATCAGAATGCTTTTCAATGGAAAACATCTCTTTCTCCTTTTAGTGTGTGTGTGTGTGTGTGTGTGTGTGTGTGTGTGTGTGTGTGTGTTTTAACAGGAAAGTGAGAAAATGTTAGAGAGTATGACTGCTGAGGGAGGACAGTTCTAAAAAGCTTTTTTTGGTTTTAAATAGGAAAATAAAAATACAAAAGATGTTTGTGCTTATTCAAGATGAAAAGTGTCACAAACCTTAATTGGTAATAAACCAGTTCTGACTAAAGGTTAACATAAAAATGTATTTCAAATAAAGATGTGCAAATAGATCAATGGAACAGAAGTGAGAATCAAGAAATAGACTCTTGCATTTATGGTCAACTGATGTTTGACAAAGATTCCAATCTAATTCAATGAGGATAGAATAGTTTTTCAAAAATAGTGCTGGGTCAGTTACATATCCCTGTGACACACAATAAATTTAGACACTTACTTCACACCATACACAAAAATTAACTCAAAATGGGTCATAAACCTAAATAAAAGTGATAAAAGTACAAAACTTTTATCACTTTTGGGATAAGTAAATCATTCTCAGATGTGACACCAACCAAATGATAAATTGGACTTTATCAAAATTAAAATCATTCATGCTTTAAACAACACCATTAAGAAAATGAAATGACAAGCCACAGACTAAGAAAAAATACCTGCATATAATATTTTTGACAAAGAACTGGTATTCAGAATTTATCAAAATTCATACTACTAAAAAAATTGAAAGATATATAATATATAATAAGCAATATAATAAATAAATATATATAAAAAGAAATTCTGCAATGAATTTACAGATAGTGCTAAACTGACAATATCCACATGGACAATAATCAATTGTACTACACTAAATACAATTTGCATTTCTCTGGAAAAGAATTTTTATCTGCATTATCAGTTTTTTAAAAGTTAACTTTCAGCTCCACAAGGTTATAAAGAATTATAGTCAAAGGCAAATATAGGCAGAGATAACTCAGATGGATGAGAAGATCAAGACACCCATTAAATTTCGAAGCCTTTTGCAAATTTTTCTTATACAACCACATGATACTTTCATGATAAAAAATGGTATTTAAATGGTGACAGAAGGAAATTTAACTTTGGATGGTGAACACACAATGTAATATACATATGATATGTTATTGAATTGTACATTTGAAACATGTAATTTTATTGGCCAATGTCATCCCTTTAAACTTATAAATAAATATCTAATACGTTAAAATGAAATTTACTAGTTGTTGAATATTTTCCCAATATCGTATGTATTTTTCCATTCTCTGAAAGTTGACTTGGTTTTAGCTTTGCCCCAGAAATATATAACCAGTTGACAATAGGATTTGATGACATGGCTTCCTCAAAAGTACTTCTAGGTGTTGGGACTTAAAATATCAGAAATCTAATAAAAGGCTTTCATGTGCCTGGGGAAATTGCCCCAGGATCTAATCAACATCACACCAAATCGTCATCATCCACCAGGGACTAAAATGTCTAACTTTCTTTAGTCCAAAATTTGCCCCTTAATTAAAGGTAAACTTTCACATTAGAAAATTAGAAGTTATTTCTCCTTAAGTAAGTAAGCTCTAGTCCGCAGTTCCTAAATCCTGAAACCACTAGCCAGCATAGAAGCCACTTCTAAAGTACAGGAAGGACTCATGTTCTGCATCTACCATGTAAGATAGAAAAAACCTCAGGCCATTTCTATTTGGTTTATTTCCCATTACAAAAACAGATGAGAAATCCTTAACAAAATACTAGCAAACCCAATTCAACATATGACAAGAATCATACACCACGAACAAGCGGGATTATTTCCTGGGATGCAAGGATGGTTCAACATATGCAAATCAATAAATGTCATACACCATATTAACAAATTGAAGGATAAAAATCATATGATTATCTCAAGAGATTCAGAAAAAGCTTATCGGAAAATTCAACTTCCTTGTATGATAAAACCGCATAATAAATTAGGTACAGAATAAATGTATCCCAACATAATAAAGAACATATATGACAACCCACAGCTAATATACTCAACAATGAAAAGCTGTAAGTTTTTTCTCTAAGATCAGGAAGAAGACAAGGATGCCTATTCCCTCCACATCTATTCCCTCCACATCTATTCAGTATCCCAGCCAGAGTATTAGATAAGCAAAATAAAGGGCATTTAAATCAAAAAGTAAAATTGCCTCTGTTTACAGATGCTATGTTCTTATATATATAGAAAATCCTAAAAACTCAACCAAAAAAAACTGTTAGAACTAATAAACAAATTTGATACAGTTGCAGGATAAAAAACCAACATATAAAAGTCAGTTGCATTCTATATACTAACAACAAACTATCTGAAAAAGAAATTAAGAAAACAATTCTATTTACAAGAGTACCAAAAAGGATAAAACACTTAGGAATAAATTTAACAAGGAGATGAAAGATCAGTTCTCTGAAAACTGTAAAATATTGTAGAAATAAATTGAAGACACAAATAATGGAAAGATATTTCATAGTGATGGATTAGAAGAATTAATATTGTTAAAATGTCCATATATTCAAAGTTTTCTGCAGATTTAATATGATTCCTATTAAAATTCTAATGGTATTTTCAAAAAAATAGAAAAGATAATACTAAAATGTGTATGGAACCACGAAAGATCCCAAATAGCCAAAGCAATCTTGAGCAAGAAAAACAAAGCTAGAGGCATCCTACCTCTTGATTTCAAAGTATATTACAAAGCTACAATAATCAAAATAATATGATACTGGCATAAAAACAGACATATAGACCAATAAAACAGATTTGAGAGCCCAGAATTAAGTCCACATATTCACGGTCTACTGATCCTTCAGAAGAGTGCCAAGAATACACAATGGGGAAAGGACTGTCTCTACAGTGCACGATGTTGGGAAAATTGGATATACACGTGCAGAAGAATAAAATTAGACCTTATCTCACATCGCATACAAATATCAACTCAAAATTGATTAAAGACTTAAATTTAAGACCTAAAACTATAAAATTACTAGAAGAAAATATAGGGAAAATGCTTATTGACATTCGTCTGGGCAATGATTTTTTGGATAGGTCCCAAAATCACAGGCAACAAAAAGCAAAAATAGATAAGTGTGATTTCATCAAACTAACATAAAAAGTTTCTGCACAGCAAAGGAAATAGTGACCAGAGGGAAGAGACAACCTTCTTTACAGAGTGGGAGAAAACATTTGCAAATCATACATCTGATTAGGGGTTCATATCTAAAATATATAAGGAACTCAAACAACTCAATAAGAAAAAAAACCCAAATAACCCAATTTTTAAAATAGTCAAAGAACCTGAATAGACATTTCTTAAACAGAGACATACAAATGGCCAACAAGAATATGAAAAAGTGTTCAACATCACTAATCATTTGGGAAACACAAATTAAAATTTCATTGAGATATCACCTCAAACCTGTTAGAATGTCAAAAAGACAAAAGAGAATAGGTGTTGGGAAGGATGTGGAGAGAAGAGAACCTTATGCACTGTTGGTGGGAATACACATTGGTATAGTCATTAAAGACTGAAATAGAACTACCTGATAACCCAGCAATCCCATTTCTGGGTATACAGTTAAAAGAAATGAAATCAGTATCTCAAAGAGATCTGTAAGTTCATGTTCATTGCAGCATTATTCACAATATCTAAGATATGGAAACAACCTAAATGTTGTTCGACGGATGAATGGTAAAATGTGAAATATGTATATGTGTGTGCGTGCGTGTGTGTGTGTGTGTGTGTGTGTGCGTGTGTGTGTAGTCAATGAATATTACTCAGCCTTAAAAAGAAGGAAATTATGCCATTTGTGACAGCATGGATGAACCTAGAGGATATTATGCTAAGTGAAATAAGCTGGACACAGAGAAACAAATACTACATGATCTTATTTATATGCAGAATCTAAAAAAGCCAAACTCATAAAAGCAGAGACTATATTGGTGGTTGCCAGAGGCTGAGGGGAGAGGGAAATGGGGTGATCTGGGTCAAAGGTACAAAGTTTCAGTTATGCAGCATGAATAAATTCTGGAGATTTAATGTGCATTATGGTGACTATGGTTAACAATACTATATTGTATAATAAAAACTTGCAAAGAGACTAGATTTTAAGTGTTCTTACTACAAAAAAAGTAATTATGTGAAGTGATGGATATATTAATTGCTTGATTGCAGTAATCATTTCACAGTATATACATATGTAAAACATCATGTGTACACCTTAAATATATTCAATTTTTGTCAATTATACCTCATTAAAGCTGGGAGTGAATAAAAAATATAATGAACACCAAAACGAAAAAAAGAAAAAAAAAACACATGGTAGTGTTTTCTTCATTCTAACTGCTCCAGTCTCTCATTTCATCCTTCAAATTTTACTTGGACGTTCCTATCATGTAGTTAGTGCTTTAAAACCGGGTTCCCCAAAACCAGCCTGATGAAGACTGGTCCTCCTCTATGACCTGTTAGGAACCTGGCCGCACAGCAGGAGGTGAGCGGCAGGCCAGAGAGCAAAGCTTCATTTGTATTTGCAGCCGCTCCCCAGTGCTAGCATCACTGCCTCCGCTCCACCTCAAATTATCAGGCATTAGATTCTCATAGGGGCACAGATCCCTGGTCCAAAAAAATTGGGGACCACTGCTTTAAAGTATAAATTGTAATAATCTTTGTTTGGTGCTAAGGAAGAAAGAACTAGGGCCCAGATCTGACAGAGATTCCTCTAGGGGCCTTTACCACATAACTGTTGCTGGCAGTATAAGGGTCAGAATAATTAGCTTGGTGGAGGCCTAGCCCTTGAAGACTTGAAGATATGGAATAGATATATTAATTAGGGCCCTGCCAACTCCTCTAACATTTGTGTATAATGACAATGAAACATTTTAATTGTTATGATTATTATTTAGTATGTTATGATATGTATTTCATTTCTTTCACAAATAAAAACTTGTCAACTGGTATAACAAGTATAGATGTTTCCAGTGAAGAGATCGCAACAGCTACTCCAACAGCTGTCTTCACAACAGCTACTCCATCTACATTAAAAGAGAGAATATTGGTAGAAGTACTGCTAATCATATAGTGCTATTATTTATACTTACATGATAGACTAATCCCAGTAAGACGTAGGAAGATATACTTTGTTGCTAATATGGCATGGTTCTTTCCTCATATAACTGAGTCATCAGTTTAAAACCTGCAATAGAGAGGGTGATGTTGAGGGAGTATTTTAGACTGTCTATCAAGGGAACTAACCCAGCTCAGGAATGAATGACTACATGACATGTAATGTTCTGATAATCGGCTCTAGCAAGAATGTGAGTTCTGGATCAAAATAATCTATAGAGTCTCTATAAAATAGAGCAAAGTGGGGGCTGGTCCTTGAACCTTTCATGTCCTAAGTAAGAGGCTCTTTTTTAAAGTCTCTATCTCTCTTTATCTATCGATAAAGCAAAACTATCTGGACAATTTGACACAACCATTTTAATGCTTCTGTGTTTATGCACTTGCATAAAAATGGACATGACAAAATATTAAAGGCACTATTTTTATTTTTTACTCAATAATGTGAATAACAGAAATTAAACCACACTCCCTCCCTGATCTGTCCTCGATCCCATCCCAGGAGACAGATTCAGTAAAAGGGTAAGGCTCAGAGATACAACAGTGATACCTGCTTTGCACATTACTTAGAATAATTTTTCTAACTCGAGTATTTCATGAGTTTTTAAAAGAAGTCTGAAAATATCTGCAAACAGCCACACCACACTGTTATGTAACAAACCATAGGACACAATCCACATCTACCCTATCAGATACTCAGACTTTCAAGATGAGATAGCAAATAAATATTCACCTTGTAACTTTTTCCAACTTCCTTCCTAGACAAGGGACAGAACATCTGATTTAGAAAAAGATCCTGAATCAGCACTGAAGACATCACCAGAGATGGTTGATTTATGATTGGATTAAACAATATCACCTGCCATAAGCTAAAAAAGCTTATCTGCTAAAGCATAGGATTCCGATATTGAAAGGTGATTAATGAAATCAGCAGCATGTTAAATATTAAGCATTTCTTGGAATGTGAACACTATGCTAGAGGTTACTGCATCCTAGAAAATGAAACTTTAAAGGACCTCAAGGTCTTTGGTTCTAAGACTCTGCTGAAGCATAAAAATGTCAAAGCATCTAAATGGGTTCCAGATCTGACACTAGAGGGAAACATGACTGCTTAAGGGTGTTTTAGTTCTCAGATCCCCAGATATTTTCCATCCCACCTCCAGTGCCATTCCCCTCAAATAAATAGTTTAATTCATCCTCTTAGAAACCTTCAAATTAAGACTCTCTTTTGACTTTATATATTGTTTTCATTTGAAAACTTTCTTCTTTCTCCTCCATATTATTATCATATCTCTCTGGCTCTCCATAATACTATAATAAATGTCTAGTCTATCTATTCTTTAAATATTTTTTGAGTACCTACTATGTGCCGGGTACTTTTTTAGGCATTAGAGAGGTGAATGAGTAACTAGCAGGCCTTGACATCCCTTGTCAAACTATTGGAACCATGACTTCACCAATATTCTATTTTTCCTGCTTCAAGTCCTTGTTATGTTTCCTTCATTAACAATGGAGACCATCCTTTTTCCCTGCCACTTATGCTATGTAACTCGTATCCCTCTAGCTCGCAAGGATTTTCAAAGCTACAACACTTGATTGCCCTTCCTCCAAAATAGTGATCTTTTTAGTTTCCATTTAAAAAATTTCCATTCTCAACTAGCAATCAGCATAGCCATTCCCAGTCTTCTGTGTGCAACAGCCAACTTGCTGCCCACCTTCTCAGATATGCTTTCTATCACTGTGATCTCCATAAAATTCATGGTAGTATAACATGTCTTATTTTAAGATAAAATGAAAGCTCATATTTATTATTTGTAATTGATGTTAATAACACTAACAAGGCACTCATCCACTTGTGGCGTATGTAGAAAAATTCTTGCTTGCACCTTTGCACCAGTCACGTACTCTTTTTCTCCTCCTTCTCTCCTTTCCTTCCCCCTTCCCCTACCTCTCCCTCCCGTCTCCCTCTCTCCTCCTTCTCCTCCTTCTTCTTTCTCTTTTCTCCAGTTCCTTCTCCTCCTTCAACTATTCTCCTCCTTCCTTCCCCTCTTCCTCTCCCTCCCTCTTCCCATCTTTCTCCTCCTCCTTCTTAGAGAACATTCTGAAAGACTGAATTCTCTATGAAAGTTTTTGCACGATCTCTAGAATTATTTTAAAACCAGCATTGTTATGGCATCAGCACACTCCAAAATATTTATATTTTGAAAACATATTTTATGTGTTTATACCTGAAAGAAATTCCCATGTTTCTGGTTGTAATTTAAGTGCTTGTGTTCATTATTCCATTCTGTATTAGTGTAGACAATTCATTCTGAGTAAGATTATTTAGTAAATGGTAAATAGTGAAGTAGTGATAGTCACTACTTCAAGTGTAAAAAGTAAGAAACAGAGCACGAAGGTAGAAGAGGTCACCTGTATGTCCATGTCTATTCTACCACTTCTATGGAAGTTGATTACTTGGAATATGAAAGAAATGCTCCAAAATAAAAACAAAAAACTAGCAAGGAACGTTTTCTCATCTTGGATTCAGTTGGTATTAGATTGTTGGATTTAGAGAGAAGGAGGTTGGAGGGATTTTTTGAGAAATGAGGGCTTCTTTTGTTTATTTTTATCAGACAGAACACAGGATCCAGAAAACTTGGTTTAAGTCATGGGTGATTGTTAGTACATGGTATTCTCAAGAAACTACTCCACACCTATGCAAGTCGACTCTTTTCACATGTAAAATGAAAGGCTGTGCTGGAAGACTCTCTAATCCCCTCAGAACATAACTGCTATTTGTGGTTTCCTACAAACTGTATGACTTACCTATATAATGACCTAGGCAGAAAGAGTTTCCTAGATCATAATCCCCTTCAGAATACTGAAGCCCTCAGAATAGCAGTAGATACAAACTAGAGGTGAGGGGATTATGATCTAGGAAAGCAGTAACAGAAAATCAGTATGAAAAAAAAGGTTTTGTTCCACTGCTAAACCTTCATACACACCTTAAGAACCATCTAAGATATTACTGGAAGTTCTACTTAATGGGCAACAAATTACATTGTATTACATTACATTGCATTACCTCCTGAGTAACATTAATAATTAACAATGCAGAGAAACAATCAAATATTCAGAATTATAGATATTTGCAAAACAGCATTATCGCTGTTTAGATTGATATACATGTAAATAGACGGTGGATAAATTAAAGGTCAGTTCAGGTTTTCATCTAGTTATTACTTAGAGTCAAAATACAGCCAAGATAAAGAAAGGGTTGGGCAGGTGCTATGAATTACAAACCTTGCTCATCTAAGTAGTATTATTCAATTAAGTTCAGTAAACACCCACAATGTATTCAGCACAAACCAAACCCTCCACTCTCAGTTAAAAGAATGCACAAAATACTGGTTCATACATTCTGTGAGCATGCAATTGAGCTGATAAAAAATTAAATTAGTGCTCAACCCACAATTAGGAAAATAATTAAATGCTAAATTCTTGGAGATTCATAAATTCAGATAAATCCAGACAGAGAGAGGAGAAAAAAACTTCCTATAGCCTGGAATTATTGGATTTCCTAAAGAACAATGGAGTAACTCAAAGCATTAATATTGGAATTCTGACTCTGGCCATGTGCCTGGCTTTTTAGTGCCTTGGGTTGCCTGTGTGATGAGAATGGACATCATCAAAAAGCCTAGGCAGCTTATATTTCGCAAATGGAGGCACATGAATATACAAGTTGAGTAAATGAACACTTAAGTACTCACGGAAGAATAACATAATACTTGGTAATGGAGATGTTGTTGGTAACAGGGAGAAAGGGGTAGTAATTTTGCGATGAAGAATTCCTATTTAGGATGGGTTTAGTCTAACAATAACATCAGGCTCTCCCTATAGTTAAGAGACAGACTCAATTAGGAATGTGCCCTGTGGGCATTAAGTGCAATTGCCATCTTCAGGACAAACTACACTTGGTCAGCCCAGAAAGAATTGCTACCGTGCATCAAGCTTACAGTTTAATTTACTAACCCAGTAAAAACTCCATAAGGAACAGTATCTAAAACACAGGCAAATTCTATTAACAGTTGGATCAGACACATAAAAATGGATTATTCTTTACAGTTATTTGTACGATGTGGAAATTAAAAGAAGAAGGGCAATATTTGTTTTGAAACCATGCTCCAACTATCCTCTCCCAGCTTCATCCCCCTGCATTACTGGAATGGCCTCCTAAATGTTCCCCTCTCTTGCTCTCTCCACATTCTCAACTTCCATCTCACTGCTACTAGGCTAATCTCCCTAAAACGCAGCTATATTTATGCCTCCACCCTGCTGAAAAGCTTTCCATGATTCTCAGTCCTGCCCTATAGTGGCTAAATCTCTTCCCTCTATATTTCTTGTCTTTTTTCCCCACTATAATCTTAGTTTAAAGCTCTCGAAACTGGATTAACAAGTGCTCTGCACATATCTCCAAGTATTGATCTTTGCTATGACTTAACTCCTCCCCCAAGTGGGATGTTCTCTCCTTTTCTTCTCAAACTCCATTGTGAAAATTTTAGAAAAATGTTCACAAAGTCTTTTATATTCCTTCCTTTAAGAGGTGGAACCCAATTTTCCTTGCTTTGAATATGGGATGGATTAGTGGCTCACTTCTAACAAGTAGAATGAAGCAGAAGTGATGATAACGACCCTCAAAACTAGATCATAAAAAGGTCCTCCATATTTCTGTGTGTGTGTGTGTGTGTGTGTGTGTGTGTGTGTGTGTGTGTGTGTTCAGGCCCAGTTCAGCCCTGTGTGTCTCAAATTGCTAGCTCTGGGGGAAGCCAAGTTCTAGGACCCTTAGGATAGACAAACACTGTGAGAAACTGAGGCTTCCTACCAACAGCCAGAGAATGAGCCATCTTGGAAGCAGATCCTCCAGCCCCCGCCAAGCCTTCAGGTTGAACACAGTCCTGGCCAATAGCTCGACTGCAACCTCAAGAAGACCATGAGCAGAACACCCAGCTAAGTTACTCCCAATTCCTGAACTACAGAAACTGTGGGAAATAACAAATGTTTGTTGTTTTAAGTCATTAAATTTTTGGAGTAATTTGTTATGCAGTAATAGATAACTAATTATAATAGCTAATGGTAACTGATAACTAATAGATAGCTATTAAATAACTGACGCATTTCCAAGTGTCTAAATTTTAAATACATTTCTTGAAAATATCCCAGATGAAGTGCCTCTTTTTCCTCAAATCTCTCCTAGCCCACCTGGGTAGAAATAGTATCTAAAATCAGACAAGGTTAGATCTGTAACTCTCTTGTAGAATTTTATATCTCTATTACAATGACAAATATTTCTTGCACATTTTTCTCCCTTACTAGATGCTAAGATCCTTGAAAAATTGGTTCCAAATTTTTCCTCTTATCTCATTACAGGAGTTAGGTGCATTAAAAAAAAATGGTAAATATTTGTTGAGAGAATGAGAAGCCAGATTCTAAAGTTTCTTTCTTTGCTTTAAAATCTATTTTTTATTATGATGATTTTAGTAAAGAGTTATTACAACTGATGAAGTAAGACACAAAATAAGAAGTACTTAATTACTTTATAACTTTTACAAAAGAGAAAATTGCTCAGAGAAAAATAATTAGCATACTTAAATTTTCCAAGCAGATTAGGTGAGTGGAATTAAATCATCACCATTCTGATGTTTGTCTTTGTCCAAAACTGACATAGGATGAAATTTGAGGAGGCATGGGAATCGAGAGGTGACTATGTTCCTGCCTAAATAAAAGTCCTCACCAATTTTTCTTCCAATTGAAGACAGAAACATTTCTCTTTCATATTGTTTGAGTTGTCATCATCCCTTAGACTAATTCCACTCTCCTTACCACAGCCTCCAATTTGTTTTACACAATATTAACTAAGAATCAACAGCAACATATGAAAAATGAATAACAATTTTAGATTGTTTGTATCTAAAATCCAGGCTTCCCATTTCCTCTGAGTAATGGAAAATGTTAAAACTGATTATGAACTGAACATGAAATGTTCAGAGCATTTGGCTTTTAAAAATGAAAGCACAAGAATTACTATGCTTTGTTGGAGCTCCCCAGATATAATTACATAAAAGGAAGGATTCTTCCTGCCAGCCCTTGTCTTTGCCTGGTAAGAGGACACACTGTCAGAACCCATATCCCTGTTTCTTCTGGCATGTTTCTAAAGTCTCTACTATCAGCCAGTGTTCAGCAGTCAGGAAAGCTCAGAGTTGGGCAGTAATAGCCTAAATAGGCAAACCATATCTATCTCTTATGCAAACAGATTTGATCCTTGATCTGAAGTAACCACAATAAACCTATTGAGACATGTCATATAGGGATAATTGTTTTTATAGTAAATCAGTATCCATTTACAGATTATTATATACTGTAAAACAACTAATATGCTATTTACATGTGGACTATTATGCATTCTTGACATATAAGACATAGATTCGGCTGGCTCCACTTTCCTAAGCAACAGTGACAACAAAAAAACACTGAGTTCCTGAACTCAGGTTGTTTCTAGCTTGCTCTCAAATGTTAAGATAAACGTTTTTTCAGTTCAAAATTCTAATGAGGCAAAAAAAAAATTGTGTCATATTCTTAGTTTCTAAACTGCATTTTTAGATTTTTGACTACTACTATTCCTACTCTTTGCTCCTAAAATGAGGGTAAAATTTTAAGAGATTGGGAATCCTTTGAGTAGCATTATTCACACTGCCAAACATTAGATTATAGAGCACATCTGCATTATTTTCCACACTAGATAAATGAAATAAAGATTTAGGCAACAATTCAGGGGATTTAGTCAATGTTAGCTATCAATACAGGTGATTCAAGACAGTGTAATTCTAGTCCTTGGTAGTAAAAGTTTTCAACCTGGATTTTCCAGATAAATAACTCCATATTTCTCTTGTCAGTGTGGACAGAGTTTTGGAGGGAACTTTACTTTTTTTCATCAGACATACCTGTCATTCGAATTGCCACTCTTGCAGCAGCGTATTCTATCCAAACTAACAAATGGACTCTAATGTGCGACTGTTATTAATTTTCCTTATGGACAGTGAAAATAAGCTCTCTCACATTCACCCTATTGGTTGGTTGAATCAATCTCACCTCAAGCCCTACTGAATTTTAATTGGCCAAAGAAAGTCATCAAAAGCACGGCCATAGATTTAAAAAAATGTTTGTCATAATACAACTTTTCTGAAGTGGAAATATGAAGAACCAGGACAACAGAAAAACAATCACACAACTACTATTCAAAGAAAGAAAAAAAGTCACAGAGGAAATATGCAAGAACTCAGTGAGGTCATTCAACATTCCTACAGGTATCTAGGAAACACTAAAGGAAAGTGACTGTGTGTACCTAATGTGTGGAATGACAGATATTGACCAGACATGATTCTTAGAGGCTATATTTTTTTAATCAGATTTTTCCAGAAGCAATTAAAGATAAACCTAAAGTATTTTCATTATAAGAGAAAATTCAGTATCACGTTGGTCTGCTGATTGGTGCACATGCAGGTCAGTCACTATTGGTTGGAAACTACATATCCTTGCTTGGGATCATGCCTGCTCTCCTGAGTAATAATAGTGTCACTTTTTGCCCTAAAAAATGCATCAATTTAGAAAACAAATTATTTGGTCATCCTAATGTTTAGTAGATTAGTATTAAGAGGAAAAAAACAATGACATAAATACACATATAATGTTAAAACCATCTCATCTACCGCCCTCATTCTGATATTCCTCAGTCTTGATGAGAATATGAAGTAAGCATATAGTTTCTCAGTAACCTCCAACCTGACCCTCCTAATTCAGGTAAGACACACACACACACACACACACACCACAAACTTTTTTTGGTTCTGACTTTACATATTTGCCCAAACTATTCCCTAAAAAAGAATTGGCTCTTGTTTGCCAATCAGTGTATCACTTTATCCAATACCAAGATCAAGACTCACTTTCTCACTTTGTTTTACTGATCCCACTTGATTTAACCTCACAAGATGCTGATCCTAGAGGTAAAACTATATCGTTCAATTTTTATTACTTTGATTTGCTTAGAAATAGATATATGTTAGGTTGAATATATGTGACAAAATACATTGCCCAGACCCTACTGTACTTGAGAAAATTCTGTTCGTTGGCCAGTAGTTCCACTACACTTCAGCAACAGAGAATACCTCCATCTGGAGGCTCACAAAGTCCCCACTCCTGTGTTTGAAGGGCTAGATACTGTCAAGTTAGAAGGAAAATTCCTCGGTCTCATTTTTCTCATCTACTTTTAATTTTTAAAATTTAGTTGTAAACTTTTTGTAATCCTTTTTAAATTCTCTGCCACAATGTGAGATATACATAAATAATCAAAGATGGTTCTTGTCTTCCAGATCTTAGAATTTAGAATAATAAGGAAAACAGAAACCATAAAGTTATAGTACAGAATATGATATAATAGGTGCTATTAAATAGAGACAATGTGCTATTAAGTTTCAAAGGAAGAAAAAAAATCACTTCAGGGGTGGGGGAGTGACAAAACAAACAAAAAAAAATTGTATAGTCGATAGTGTCAAAATTGGGTTTCAATGTTATATAATGAGGTTAGATAATGGCAGAGATGTTGAGTCAGAGGGCTGTCCAGTGAGAAGAGCATAAATAAAGGTATAGGAGTTGGAAATGAGAGTGTATGATTGAGATAAAACAGTAATTCAAACCAGTAGAATAATGGTTTAGAGGTAAGACTTGTCCTATCTAAAAAGGGTAGATTTCTGATATGACTATTTTATCTAGGGAGATCAGCTTGAGAAAGGAAAATGTATATGTTCACAGCATTGTGTGAGTATGTGAGCATACCTACAATTTTATTGAAAATACACATGATTTTTAAATGCTCATTTACAAAATGCAGGGATTGAATAGTCTACTACTGCATACATTCACTCAATGGCTGCTTTCTGCTCAGATAAAGAGAAAATCAACCAGGAGCTTCAAAGAGATCTACCCTCTAGCAAAGATTCAAACTTTCTGTGTGATAATCAGGAGACAAAACAGCCCCAGATCCACGATCCTGTAGAATTTCATGTTTATGTTCAGTAGCTCTGATCTAGGATCATGCTTCTTAGCTTAGAACAGGCTGCATTTTCGGATCAAACTCTGGAGGGAAAGAGAGGGAAGGGAAGCAATTACTATGTTGAAGCCGGCATATCGTACTGTCTTCTGGACTTGGTGATAGAGTCTCACTTTGCCCTGCTCTAAGTCTCAATCAGTTTGATTGACACACAGAACTGTTAATCTCTCTCCTCCCTAGGGAGGGAAAGGAGGATAAAGTGCAATATTGCAGAGCAAAAAGTGGTTTTTACACATCATCTTAATTTTCTGTGATGGAGAAAGAAGAAAAAGAATAAGAATTCTAAGTGGCAGAGAAAGGTTCAAGGTTAATTTGATTGGCAATATATGAAATGCCACTTACCTCGGGCCATTTCAAATTGCCCCTCATTCTCTCCACAGTGAATGAAATGATTCTTTCTAAAGACAAGGCATCAACGAATAATGGCTGCTATTACATATTCATATACCACTTTACATTCATTCAGTAGCTTACTTGGCAAGAATTCTTACAAGTCTCTCCTCTCAGATGCATTGTCAGAAAAGTGAGGTCAGGACTGAGAGGGACTCACAGACACTTTTTAATGGACAGTATGTGGGAACAGTATGTGGGGAAGCAAACCTCACCTGTGGCGTGCAGGTGATGTATGCCTCCACTGCCTCTCCCCTCAGTACATGCAGGGAGATGCACTTTCCAAAGACAGAACTTTAAATGTTATTTAAGGACCCATTTGTATAGTCCTCAGCTTTAACAACAAGAAGTATTTCTCAGTATTGAGAGGAGGTAGGAAAAAAATCATTTGTTCCTCAAAAAAATAAAGCGAGACAATTCTCTTTCTACATTAAGGGTGATTTTCTCATCAAAGAGAAACTAAAGAAGAAAGTTGTTGTTGTTGTTGTTGTTGTCATTGTTGTTGTTGTTTTAATAAAAGGATTTAAGAAAACAAGGAAAGTCATATCATGAGTTTCTGAGTTGTGATACAACCAACACTCACTTCTCTGGAGCATGATCCCAATGAAATTGGGGTTAAATCAGTTCAACACTCACTTGCTGTCTAATATGCATGAGGTGCAAAGCTGGCAAGTTTCATTTCCATATGTGCCATTTTATTCCACACAACAAAGATATGGTCACAGACATAGTTACTAAATACAGTCCAAGGAAGGGCAAAAAGAAAATATAGATGGCTCGGTGCACACCCATCCCATCTTAAAGAGACATAAAACACAGGAATTACTTATGCAGAATCATTAGCTTTGCATCTTTAAACCATGATCTCTCTCTCTCTTTCTCTCTCTCCCTCTCTCATTTTCTGTCTCTCTTTTTCTCTCGCCTCACTTATTTAATGAGATGGTCAATTGCTGAATTGCTTTTTCTGATTAACTCTCTTCTTTCAAGGTCAAAGACTGCCTTTAGCATGATGACAGTGATCAAGGGAACACACAATTCAGATAAACCTGGAAATGTTGACTTATCATAAGTTCAGTGTAATTAAAAGGTGTGCCTATGCCTGAGACAACCATTTGAAACACATTTCTAGAAACCTAATGTCTCTGACCTTACCCAGAACATTTGTTAGTGAATTTCCTTTTCAGGTCTATAGTTAAGGGTAATTTTTATAAAGCACTAAAAATCTGCATGAAATTAATGTCAGAATGTAAGCTTGAGCTGTTTTTTTTTTTAACTTTAATAATTTCTAACTTAAAATTAGGAGGAAAAGGACTTTCTATTTATGTATTTCTGGAAAACATGAGGTGAATTCAAATACTTTAGTGTATACTACTGCCCTGTGTTTTGACATGCAGTGGAAGTTCTTGAAGAATTATACCCTAGAGTTATTGTGACCACAACTGTTCTCAGTGTGATTGACTTTTTTATTACTAATGGGATCGGTGCTCCCAAATATGTAACGAAGAGAGAAAATAAGAGAAAAAGAGATATCTCCACTGAGGTTATTCTAGAATAGTCTTGCCTCCCTACATCTAAATATCATTCCTGGATGCCAGGATGCATTTTGGCTATTTATGTCTCACAGGGCACTCGAGGGCATCGTTTAAGAAACAAGAGGCAAAATTTTTACTCCAAAAGAACAGTTGATTCATCCAAGTTCAGCAGTAAATCAGCTTGAAATGGTTGAATTCGAACATGAAACATGCTAAGAAACAGGAATGTGTCTGGGTAAACTAAATTAATTTTGAAAAAAACAGCTATCTAGGGGTTTGTAATTTAAAATTGTGAAATATCTAAAATAGTCATATCACTCAAAGTGGTAAGGCCAAAAATTAGTGGCCAAGTGGCCAATATTTTAAGAGAAAAGCTTGCCCAGGTAGTGATTGTGGTCATTTGCTCCTTCATCTATAAGGTCTAATGGCAAAGGAGGCAGCAGAATTTATAGTTACTGAACTATTCTGTAATCTGCAATGTGTGAGCTCATCTGCAACAATACTGTTACCTTTCTCGCTATTCTCTAAACTCATCTATAAAATGAAAACCATAATACCTACCTGCTAGAGTTGTTATAGGGATTAAATTAATACAAAGCTTAGCATCATGCCTAGCATGCCATAAACTCTCAGCAAATGACATTGCTGTAATTACTCTCACACCAATTATTTTTCACTCTTTAGTATTTAGCCATGAACGAATTTTATTGGAAACATTGCGTATTTGACCATAATCCTTTTTTTTTTCCACTTATCCAAAGAGTATGTGTTGAGTTCCTTCTACATTCTAGGTACCAGGCAAGGTAGAAGGATTGAATTCCTAGGTGATAGATCAGAGTCAGGCAGGTGCATGTTTAACTGTGGCCAGTGAAGTTCTGGGACTCAAGACTAGCCTAGGCAATGTCAACTACAACTTCAGAGGTTTTGCAGGCCCAGCTTCTAGACAGAAATGGGTAATTTTGGCAAAAAGTAAATAAATAAAGCTTTCATTTTAGGAAACCTAAGTAAGATCTCTCAAAAGAATCCAGGTGTACTCCAAGTAAGCACAAGCCAAACAGTCATGTAAATAGTCAACTTGGGAGAACATACGAGCATCTGAAAGACCGGAAAATAAAAATATAAACTCATAGAATGGAAAGAGAAGCTCAGGCAACAACCCATAGGACTGAAGGTTTATTGATTGCCAAAGATCTCAAAGGAAAAAAATGCTGTCATGCAGCCCTGTCCTGGGTTTAATCACATTGATCCACACTCACGTCCCTTTCATACTCTTTCCACTCTGAGGCTATCCTGCAATGCACATTTGGCTCCAATACATATACATATGCAGCCTTGCCAAGGCCGTCAAGTACATGTGAATGTTCTAAATGATAAGCAAGTGCTTGCATTAGCTTTTGCTAACACGTTTAAGCCTTAAGAAAAAAAAAATGACTAGCTTTTGTAGTTTTTAATACCAACCATGTTTTTCCTGCTTTAAAAACATTCTTTGTGATATCATTTCTTGAAACATCCCAATTTTAATCACAATAAAAATTTGTTATGTGCAATGCCGTTATCTCCTTATAATTATTCATTACATTTTAGGTTAGTTGTTGCTGCTTTTATAACAACACTATGTTTCCCAACTTCTCACTTTCACATTTTGAACATTGTTAAAAATTTTAATTCTATTGTACCAACCATAGCTAATCACAGTGTTGAATTAAAAATCTTGCAGTTTCTCTTTATATCAATTTATAACAAGTCTTTATTTTAATTATCCTTTGACTGTATCCCATACATTTTCAAATTTCGCCTTTCATCTGCATTTGTTAACTTTTCCATTTAGATTCTGCTTTTGTAAGTATTCAAAAAAATCCATAATAATACCAAAGCAGGAGCTATTTTTGAAATGGAAATGCTACTAACAATGTGGATGAAGAATGAAATTTAATAGTGAATTGTTGGACTTTGTAAGTACCAAGCAGAAAGCAAAGCGCTTCAAATGTGTTGTCTCATTTAATCTTTGGGACAATCTTATGAGGTGCTGATGTCATTACACCCACTCACACATGAGAAACTGAGGCTGAGAGACATTAAATCGTTTGACAGTCACACAACTAAGAAGAGACAAAGTTTAGAACCTCATCCCTCTAGCTCTAGGACCTAGACTCTCAAGTATTACACCATGTGCAGAAAATTTTATGTGCTCTTTTACACATGTGCTTTTGTGCAAAATACTTTTTAATGTTGAGGTAGCCAAAGGAAATCCACACAAAATGGAATAAAAGTTTTGGCACTTTCAAGCCTCTTTAAACTTTCATTTTTTTCCTTCTAATGTACCCCTTGCTACTGCATGGTTTCCATTCAATCACGGCTAGAATGCCATAAAAGAGGTAATAACACAAATGATACTGAAATAACACATGCAGCCAGAGGAAAAATCCATGGGGAAAACAGAACAACATGAAAGCAAAATCTGAAGACTCTTGCCTTGTGGTGGCTGCTGCCTGCCCAGCACCCTGGCTTCACAGCAATCAGCCACACACTACATAACAAAAATTTCCATCTCTAAGATGTTATTATGGGCCTCATAGAACAATCTGTGTAAGGTCATATTTGCATAAGTCAAGTGTTCCACAGTCTGTACAGCGTCTTTACCTAATGCAGGATTAAATCGCTGGTGTGGATTGTAATTAACCCTCCAGATTGCCCTAAATGCCAGCCAGCATTCACTTAGAGAAGAGTGGCTGGAATATTGAAGAAGTGAGGCACGGAACTGCAGTTAACCTCTCCAGCACTCAAAAGCCACCACAGCTCAGAAATTATTCAAGAAAGAAATACTCTTCTATGCACCAATGCCCTTTTATTAAGTAAGTTAGTACAAACAAGGAAAAAGTGTGTAAGTTGGCAACAATGAGGACTTCAAAGGACCACGCATGGTATCACCAGATCGTCAGCAATGCAACACAGATATCTTTTAGCCCAGTGGCATCCAAACTGAATTTCCAGAAGCCCTGGCTCCCTGCCTCAGAGATGCTTTAGGAATGAGAGAGAAGGGACCAGTCAGGGGATTATATGCCTTCAATTCTTCCCTCAGCCAGTGTGACTTCACTTTTATCTAATAGGCGTACTGGAATTTCATGCATGATTTGATTGGAAAGATGATCTGCTGCTAAATATGAAGTTGGAACACTACTAATCCAGCGCAACTTTTACCTTTTACTTACATCAGATGGTACTGGTGCAAGATTTAGAATCTCGTCCAATGATTCAAGACTGGAAAGTGGCAAAATCTAGACTGGAACCCAAGTATTCGAATTTCTTGTCCAATGCTCAATCACCATACCTTGACCTTCACCCATTCCTTCTTCTGCTTCTTTCTACTCTACTCTGGAACCTCCATTATTATATTCCCCAATTTTGGTAAATGCATAAATGTGAGAGATACAAAGGTGCTTCCACCATCAAACCTTTAAAAAGTGAGCAGACCAAAAAGCCATGTATGACACATGGTCACTGGAGCAGAAGTGCCCTTGGCAAACTGTGCCTGCTTTCCAACCCTGCACATGTAATGTCTAAGCCTGTCTATATTAATCTACTTAGCCTAACTTCTTCAACAATTATATTGTATAGAGCTCTAAGCTTTATCAAACACACATACATAATTGACACCAAAATATAAATTCTGTTATATTTCATATTTTGAAATTGGCCCTTCTGCAGAGAGGTTGGAAATTATTTATCCTGCCAGGAATGTTGGATTTTATGGTTAGATAAGGCTTTACAGTTGACCCAGTCCAATTCTTTCAGTCTACTATGGTTTTAAGTCTACAGGTGAGAAAACTGATACTTGAAATATTAAATGATGTCATAAAGTCTTTAGTGTCTAAGTCAAGACCGTAGACCAGGTCAATTAATTCTTAGTACCCCGCCACTACACATTCCAGTTGTGTGCAGTCACAACCACTCAGCAGAACAGATTCCCTGGCATATGGATAGTTGGTAGCTCAAACCAAAGCCTCATTGTATGACTATCTCTAGGGACCTTTGCTATACATTCTAATAAATCCTTATGTTTTCCTTTATGGTACCTATCATAATTTTTTATGACTTATTTTTTAATTGTTTAAATGCATTTATTTATTTAATGCATTTATTTGTTTGTTTGTTCATTTGTATATGGCTTTCTCCCCCATGAAAATATAAAGTCCAAGAGGGCAGTTGATAATTGTATTGTTTAACATTGTTATTTCTAGACCCTACCACAATAGCTAGAACATTGTAGAAGTGAAATGAATGAGAAAATGAGTGAATAAATGAATTTAATAATTCTATGAAAATATTTCTATTACTGTATTTATAGTAATAGAACTATGAATTCATGGTTTAATAAACTAGGAGCTTCTTGAGGGTAGTGTCTGTGTCCTGCTGTATTGACAACACCTCATTTATGCCTTATTAATACAGAAAACACAGCCAATAAATATTCATCAGATAAATTATATTCATTCATCGGTAAAATCTAACAACCTCGAATATATAATAAGTGCTAAAAACACTCTTATGCATTGCTTAATAGGGTACTTGGTTGACTGGTTTGTTGGTTGGTTGATAAAACTCCATAAAAATCAGATGTTTTCAGAGTGGCATTTTTAAGGAGCCATCATAAAACCTAGTGGTTTTTTTTATGAAAACCCAAAGATGTTTATTTGAAATATGATTCCTCTAATTTTTCTTTTATCCTCCTTTTTCTTCTCTACCAGTTATTTATATATATATCCATTTTGTGGAATAAGTTTTACTTGTGTTCAGGACAGTGTACACAGGTAAACCGTCAGGGAGCAGGTTAGCGCAGCCGCCTTCTATATATGTCACTTCAAGTTCATTGATTCATAACTCTGAAAACCAAAAAGGGGCCAAAGTTCAGGGTAACCACTTATGATTGTGAGCATCACAGCATGTAATAAAATAGTCATCGAGCTACTGCTTATTGGATTTGAGAAGGTCATTCTGAGTATGGCTCCAGGCTAAGTGCCTAAGTGTATCATGGGTAATGCCTTGGATTTGTCTGCACTTTTTAAGAACATCTTTACAAAGCAGATGACAGCTGTGGAAAGCAGAACACACACAAACTCATATAGATCTTTCCCACTAACATTTGGCTTTACTTTTGAAATTTTACAATGTCTATTTCACAAAATGGAAACGTAACAGAGACGGTTTCTTAGCAGCTATTGAGAAGTGAAAAAGCATCAGGAGTTAGTCTTTCGTCTTTCCACCATATTCCAGGTGGAATGAAAAGAACATTTGGCAACTTGTGTTTATGTGTATGTATAAGTGCTTATACATTCCATTTGTTGTTAGCCTTTTGCACAGGGGAAACGAAGGGTCAATGGATAATTGAAATCTACCACTGATTTCAAACATTTAATTTTATGTAATCATCTTACTCTCTTCCTTCGCTCTATACCTTGCTAAAATGATATTTAAGCTGCTTTCTTTCCCTGTTTCTGCCTATCTATTGGTGAAGGAGTTTAAAAAGCATGAACTCATCATGAGGCTAGCATGATGACAAGTCCCTCGAAGTTGCCATTGTCAAAGGCTATCCATACCATAGCTATGTCACCTCCTGGATGGACTCTTACATGAAGTGAACAATATCTAGCATGTTAGAGATCCCATATGTTTTGAATCCCAGCAGGAATCTAAGCTGATAGTCACACGTATGTGGGCATGCATAGTTTATTGGCAGGTAAGCCCATCAAGAGCTTATCTGAAAACCTACTAAGGAACTACCTCTCATCAAAGGGAAGAGAAGCAGGCAGCAGGAGCACAGCGTGGAGGAAAGCCTAAGCATTAGAGCATTTCCAGCGCAACAAATTGTGTAGTTTTTGTTTCCGGACTTAGGCACACTGAACACCTGACTATACGATTATAGAAAGATGACTATAGAAAGAGTATTGTGGGGCCAGAGGAGGGCAACCCAACCGAAGAAGCTATTTCACTAAAGCTTAGGAAAGCATCCATCTTCCTCCTACCAAAGGTGATGATGATGATGATGATGATGATGGTGGTGATGATGGTGATAAAGGTGAGAGGAAGAGTGAGACAGAAGCAAAAAAAACAGCAGTCATTCTCTACTTCACAATAAAATGTAATCGGCTTCTGTCTCTCCAACCCCACCCCAGGGCTTCAATCTGCAAACATAGCAAAACCCAGAGGCTGCTTTGTTAAAGTTGAAAGGTTGTGTTAGCATCTGGCAGTAATAGACATGCTTGTAAGCACATTTGGGAAATTTCTGAAGTGTTTAAAATCCTGCGTGCACATCTTGAGACAAGTGAAATTTGGGTTGTTCCTAATAAAGTGATCCCATTTGTACCCACAACCGAGGGAGGCCTGAGGAATCTCAGGATACATATATATCCCTTCATAATACATTTAAATATTAAATGACCACTAGATATACATGAATTGGGATCTATAACTCACATGATCAAATTCAGATTGCATTTTCACAAAATTTATTAGCTGTCTACTACATATAGTACACTGTGCTAAGTGCTATATGGGATTTAAAGGTTTTAAAAATATGGCACTTTTTACATTGACTATGAAATATTGCTGAATATATATTTGCATATAGTCATATATAAGAACTCCACCCCCCTGACTTGTATTTCTGGCGAGTTTAGACATGCAAATCATCGTCACTAACTGAATAAATCAGTTTAAAAGGCCTGTAAATTGCAAAGGAAATTGTTGTCAATGAGTCTATGAACTTTGCTCTCAAGAAAAAGAAATGAAGTCTCCCTTAAGGCAGAAGGCACGGGCTTAGTATGATGTCTAAATTTAAGTTCACTGATGTTACATTTAGTTACCTGTATTTCTCTGGAAACCAACAGCATAAGAAGTGACAACTGTCAGCAAGGGGGACAAGACCAAGAAACTAAACGCTGTGACAATCCCACTGAAGTGATGGGCTGAGGTACTTCCATGACCCTAAGGGCACACTCATGTCAAAACACATCAGTGCGTGTCGCATGTTCAACTAACGTGTCTGAGTCATTACAAGTAGGCAAGCTGGTAAACTAGGTAACATATAGATACATCACATTTAAGATTCTCACAATTTCTTTAAAAATAAAAAACTAACCACTTAAAGGCTAAAACCCAGGAATATCCCTCACAAAACTATGGTGACACATTTAGGAATGAAGACCTAGAACATCTGGCCTGAATTAAACAGCAAGTTAGTGAAAAGAAAAGAAAAAAAACCCAAATGAGAATCCAGGTTCTGAGACCTGACTGGAATATGAAAGAGAATGACAAAGCTTAGGAACTTAATGGAACCTAAACAAGATTTTCTTCTCCAGCCTCATGTTTTACAGATAAAATAATTAAGATCTAGAGAGATAAGTAAGTGACTTACTCAAGGTCGCAATTTAGTAAAGAGTAGAAATGGGACAAGAACACAGGTCTCAGGAATTCTAGTATTATATTCTTTCCATCAAAATATGATCTCTTTTCTAAGATAGTTTAATAGAACTTACATCCCATAGGCTAAAAAATGTCATTTGGTCTCTATTTCATAACAGGCATACTATTTGAGGTAGCTACTGTTCCTGCTTGCCTTTAGCTAAAAAAAAAAAAAAAAACTAGAATAAGGAAATTGACTGGATGAACTCACTTATAAGCAGATGCACAGCTTTCAATACCTGAAGCAGATATTTTAAGCAACTGCCGCCACATGTTTCAATTTAAGAGATTTAATGAGAATAAATTATGTCCTACTCCCCACCTACGAAAACATGAATACTAAAGGAAATGTGGCACAAGAGTACACACATCTTCCTTTTCAAGTTTCAAGTATTTCTTAAGAACCTACTATGTATGAGAACTCTACCTACACTTCAAGTATGTTAAGTTCTTATATGTAAATGGCTCAGATTCTCAAAAGGGTGACCTCAAGTCTTCCAACAGTGCCTGTAAAATTTAATAATTGGGAGGCTAACACAAAATCTCATTTATGGCTGCTTTAAATGAAATAGATCACAGTTAATAAAGAGCCTGCAAATTAAAGTAACCCAGCAGTCTTAACTAGCAATTAAAATGACTTTTTTTCCCTATCAAAGGTGAAACCATATGCCGAAGCAGATTTTTGTCACGTACAAGATAAACGAGCAGTTTGGCTCAGTGGGGAATAATTCCAGTTCATATTGAAAGATCAGTTTCAGTATCAAAATCTTGTTCTCTCAATGTCGGGTTTCTGATATCAGTTACTTGAAGACACCTGGGCTCAAGAGCTTTCCCCGTGGGAACACAAATACAAGGTGTTCTCCTCATTCCTTCCTGTACCCTCAGAGTAGAAAGAGGTGAATTAGGAGTTTAATACCTGATATGTGTTCAGAACCTAAATGTCAACAAAAGCCTAAACTGAGTCTCACCTGCCTCACTGGGATTTGTAGGTGTACCCAACACGATTATAGAAGTATGTCAGAAATGAGGAGCAAGCTGGGAGAGAAATGTGCATGGCAACATCTAATCAAGGTTGATGCCCATTTTACTTAGCCAGTGGATCCCTAAGAACATGTTGGAATGGATAATATGGGCTCTAAGAAGTGCCAATCATCTTCTAAGAGGTAAGATGAAGCCGGACATGATGCACACATAATATTAATACAATAACAGTCGATTGCAAGCTCAGCTGTTTAGATCACTTCTTCTCAAGTACTTGACTTGCCTCTATGTCTTCACTTGCTTAGGTGGGAAACAGAATAGAAATAGTGGAGGTGGCATGCCTGATAGACAGGAAATGATTACTGATATCAGAAGACAAAAGACAGGTAGAATGAAAGAGAAAGTTTAGATAAATAGATGACAGATACACAAATGCATGTTTAGATAAATAGATTTATACACATATATGCATATCTCCATGACAATAAGGATGGGATGGACCAGTGAATGATCAATGGACAAGAAAAAAAGACATACTCGTTCGATACCTACTTAGTTCTAGTCACTGAACTTACCACTTCCTATACATTATCTCACGTAATCCATCTGTAATGGCACTGCTATTTTACACATAAAGAAAGTATTAACACAATTAATAACATCATCAGGGTTAAAGTTAAAAGCTAGTTCTGCATAGCTACATAACTCTTGGGTTTTCTACTACCCACACTACTTCTCATTCAAGCTCATGCTAAAATTAAGAAGATACTACATTATAAAATGGAATGCAAGCCATATAGATTTGCTCTGTGAATGCAAAATTATAAGCTACACCTTCATATCTACTCAACCATTAAACACATGCATTCTACTGAAAACCAAGATAAAAAGGCAAGACAGTACAGACTACTCACAAGTAGGTGAGGAGCATATTTTTGTCCAATATTGTCTTTCGCCACCTGTATCCTTTACATTTTCCACGGTCTCCACACCCCCACCTCCCAGCTACTTTTTTACTTCAGCAGTTCTCACACTCTAATGTACATGAAAATTGCCTAAGATTTTGTTAAAATAACAATTCAGGTTCAGAAGATCTGGAATCTGAGATTCAGCAGTTCTAACAAGATCCTAGATGATATAGATGCTTCTGGTCTGAGGACCACACTTTAGGTAACTAATCTCTGCTCTACATCCCATTATTAGAGAAAATCAACGTGTTGCACATAAAAGGATATTTAGCACCATTCTATGGGCACTGAAAACATTTAATACACCTAATAATAAGAAATGTGATGTGAACATGAGAGATTTGAGTTATATGTATATTTGAAGGACTAGGATCACTAAGTCATTGAATCCACCTAACTCCTCCCCAAATTACCCAGATGTAGTTTTATATTAATAAAACCAAGAACTGTACAGTAAATAATAGAAGCAATCTAAATGCTATTTAAATATATATTTACTTCTTATTCATGATCTTTCACCCATTTAATTTTCTCTGAAAGATTACTCAAGTCACTTTTTAAATGGGTTTCAATGTTTCCAGGGCTGCAGCTTATTATAAAAATGTTCACAGCAGATAGATTCTTGCTTTAGTACAGCACTATTTTTGAGCTGGCAGACACCGAAATCAGTATGCGGATATTGTACTATAAACATTAATTTAGTATTATGTGGAAGGTTGATTGATTAATAAATACACAAGGCAGGAAGCCTAATTTAACTCTTAATTCACTTTTTTTTTTATTTCACAGAGAGGGAAAAATTAATCTAGAAGTGTTGATTGATTGAGAGTTTTAGTCTCGTCTAGACAGAAATGGAAAGACTATGAACCTGGGACTTTGCAAACTGCATCATTTGCAAAATAAACCCGATCAACAAATTTCATCACAAAGTGATTGATGGTCAGAAAGGAAAGGCTGTAGCTCATGGAGAAAAAGAATATGTAATCATCTGAGGAGCAGCTCGTCATGCAGAGTGAATCAAAGAGAAAGAATTAGCAAGTATTTTCAGCTCAGAAGCAGATACAAATGAAAGAAAATACACTTGAAATTTTTTAAATGAATGAGCATTAGAGCACTCCAGTAGACTAGCAAATTAGAATTAGTATATTGCATTATTAAGAATGTACAGAATATAAACATATTTTAGCTGCTGTGGTCCTGCTGCTAAGACTGCGTGATGTAAAAAACCAACTTATACTCTTGCCATCATCAAAAGGTTACATTTAAACCAAATGTTCTATATCCAGATTTGAACAGTGCTAAAAATTTTCTAAAAACAAAGGAAACATACTCATTTTTCTCTTTTTGTAAAGTAGCAATTAAGCTGAGTAGGGCAATTACTTATAAATTTGACCTGCTTCTCCTTCCTGATTCTGTTTTTCCTTTCTAGCTCATGTTTACACAATGACAATCAAGGTCAAGTTCCAAGCCCTAAGCCTCTGAAAGCTGACATCAGCATCATTAATACTATTTACGTTTAGTGTACTCATGGAAGAAAATGGAAGGAAGGAAAAAACTGCTAAATATTCTACCAGAGATGCCGATCAAAGTTCTCACATCAACCTTTTGTTTTATTAACCTCATTTTACAAATGAGAAAACTAAAGAGTAGGGGTGTTAGAAAGATTGGCCAATGCTGCAACACCTATTAAGTGGCAGAACCCCATTTATGTTGGGTTCTGTGCATGCTCTAAAGCATGATCTTTGTACAGGATGCATCAGAATGGCCTGAAAAGCTTGTTAAAAAAGATCGTTGGGCCCCACATTCAAAGTTTCTGATTCAGTAATGTCTTAGTTTTCTTTGCCTTTGTAACAAATTATCACAAACTCAGTGCTAAACACGATTTTCAAAACACAATTTTGTTCTGTGGGTCAGCATAGCTCAAGTGGGTCCTCTGCTCAGAGACTTACAGGGCTGAAATCAAGGTGCCATTATGGCTACATTCCTTCCTGAAGCCTGTGGGGAAGAATCTGCTTTTGAGCTCATTCAGGTTGTCGGCCATATTCAGTTCCTTCCTGTGGTAGGACTGAGGTCTTCATCTCCTTGCTGGCTATCAGGTATGGATCAAGCTTTCTCCTACAGGCTACTTGGATCACTTCCCATGCTTTCCATGTGGCCCTGTCCAACAAGGCCATCCCTCTCACGCTTTGAATCCCTCTGCTTTCCCTTTTGTTGTAACTCTAACTCCAGCTAAAGAAAGTTCTGTGCTTTTTAAGGACACACTGTGATTAGATTGGGCCAATTGGATAATCTATAATAACCTCCCTATTTTAAAAGTCCAAAACTTTAATTACATCTGCAAAGTTTTTTACACATAATATACATGTAATACAGGAGCCATGGATTAGAGAATAGAAATCTTGGAGTGGTGTAGCATTCTATTTATTGAGCTGGGGCCCTTGAATTTCCATTTCTAACAAGTTTATAGGTGATGCTGCTGGTCCCAGTACCACACTTTGAGAACCCCTGCTCTAGCTTCTACCCCAGGTGTGGCCCATGGCAACAGCTCTTTAGAATCTCAAAATCTCAGGCCCTATCCGTGACTTGGTAGATAAAAGCTGCATTTTAACAAGAGCCCCAGGTAATTTGTGTGTACATTAAAGTTTGAAAAGCATTGTTCTAGGACTGTGAAAAACAGGGAAAAGGAATGGAGTAAAGTATATGTTTTATTTATTCTCAAAACCTTTTGGTTTGACCTTCTTTTGTCAAGTTATTGCCTTTCTTTTTTATTTCTTTTTGTTTTCTATTTTTTTTTTTTGGTAGGAATGGAGAGAAGTGTCTTACCTATAAAGTTGCACTTGTAAAATTCCTGCACTCTCTCTGCGAGTGGTTTTATTTGCCTACCTCTATTTCCGCTTTTAATTCAAAAGTGGAGGAATCTCTCTGTGAACTTAGCCCTGGAAGTGTTTGGCAACTTGAAATATTGCAGGTTGGACTCAATTACTGATTGGGGTGTCCTGACAGAAACACCCCTCCTCTGGTCACATCCAAGGTTGGATGGGAATAAATTTGAAATGACACTCAGATGGTCACCCCTGACCAGAGACAGAGTGAGCCCCGACAGGTGCAACATACTCTACTTTTACTTTGCCATTAATAGATTACCTCTGTCCTGGAAAGAGATTCAGCAAAATCTAAGAGTCCCAGAGGAGGAGGAAATATCATTAACTCTTTTATTGAGGATGTTATTGGTTTTCTGTGAGTTACCATTAGAAGAAAGTGACTGCAGTTAAATATATTAAAGAAGACTGCAGAATGATGCAGACAGCTTGTGACTGAACACACAGCTAACTTTCAGCTTCAGCTTTAAAATGCCTAAATGTAATTACTGAAATCTGATCATTAAACATTCAGAGAAAAATGGAAGATGTTTTAAGATGTTGACATTAACTGAAAATTAATTATCTCAAACTCCCTTGATTTTTCTTAATTTAAAGTGAGGTAAAGAGAACAAAATAAAAATGTAAGGATGTTTGGGAATGAAAATAAGAACATATAAGCACAAAAAATATTACTAAGTAAACTCCTTTGGAAAAAAGACAAACCAGCAAACTCACTCTCATTCTCTCTCTCTCTCTCCTTCTGTCTCTCTCTCTCTGTCTCTCTGTCTCTCTCTGTCTCTCTCTGTCTCTCTGTCTCTCTCTCTCTGTCTCTCCTGTCTCTCACAATGTCTCTCTCTGTCTCTCTGTCTCTCAATATATACTCTCTCTCTGTCTCTCTCTCTCTCTCTCTCTCTTACACACACACACACACACACACACACACACACAGTGTGCTATTTCTTTTTTAGTGCACTGAACTTCAGGTAATATTGGCCCATACTTTTTGCTTATATCAGTTGATTATTCCAGAACCAGCATGAAGAATCATATAAACCATCTCTCATTCCCAGCACATTCTCTCTATCCTTGCACTTGCTCTCCTTTGATTGGATAAGGAAACCACGGGAGTTCCAGTGCTAAACCCAATCCTCTAAAACATTAGCAAATACTCTGTAAGTACTCAATAATAAAAAAGTGTTGTATATTGACAAAGGATGTCAGCAACTCAGAAATGTTTAATGAGACACCTGAAAACGTAGGTCAGTTATACCACCAAAGAGTCTATAAGGCAGTAGCCATTCAGGCAAGATATGGCACAAAGCCAAAGAGATGATAACTACCCCAGCAACTTTGAAAAGAAAAACAATTCTCACCTCACTGATCAATGCCATTCTCCCACCTCCATTTCTGGAAACTGTTTACCTCAAGAAACATTTACCAAAAAATAAACATTAAAAAAACAAGCAAACAGTTTCCTGAAATCATAGGAGTGTTTACTTTTGAAAAACACCTGGCAAAATACCTTAGCTTTCAACCCATTGCTCATGTGCCAGTGTTCCTTTTGATCTCTTTATTAGGGTGAGGGAAGAAATGGGAGAGAGTTCAGATCAAAGATGGATCTCTCTGGTGTCACTGGGGGCCACAAAATGACCTTCTATTGGATTCTTGGCTTAAGGGGTAGTCAGGGGTTGCTGTGCAGCCAATAAACCTCAGACGATCTTTGTCTGGTATTTTGAGCTCTGGGCAACACTCTAATTCCTTTTGATGAAAGGCTAGTCTATGGTGTATCTCTTCTTTAGAGCCTGGGATATAATATTTGCATTTGTTTTATATGTTGCTATTCAAAATGCTGCTACTAATTAGTATGTCTCTTCTGGAAGTTTGCGTGTGGGCTTCACTATAGTAAAGGTCAGCACTGCCCTTTCCCAGCTAAACACCATCATGAAAAGGATTTTCTAATTCCTATCAGGACCATTCTTCCATTCTTTTCACCTTTTCACCAGTCTAATTGCTTTTCCTCTTCCTCTTTCCTTCCCAATCAATTCAAAGTGAAGGTAGAATCTGCAAGGATCAGGGATGAGAGGGGACCTCAGTGGGCTGCCAGAGCGCTTCCCTGAGCAAAATCTACTCCCTTTTTAGATTTCTCTTTTGACATGTTCCCACTCTTCTAAGCTTGTGGAAGCATTTTGGTCATCTTCAAATTTTCCTTTTCTTTGACCCATTTATATTCAATCTGCCCGCCTAATTGTTATGGTGAAGAATTAAACTGAAGTACTTAGTAAAGTGCTTATATCACAGTCCTCTATAATTTTTTTATTTCATTTAAATTAACTTCATTAATTTCATTTCCGCAGTTTTATTCAGCGCACCCTGGATGAACTCCTCACCTTTCTGACCTGTTGACAGAGCTGCACATCTTCTTTCATCCATCCCCTGTGCTGGGCCTGTCAGCACTAACAACTAGGCGAGCCAGGTGGTAAACCTGAGCTCTCAGCAATGTGTTCCTCGGCTTTGCTCAGATCGTTCACCATGAAGTACTGTTGCTTTTGCCTGATAGTATAACACAGGGCTTAAGAACTCGACGACCTGGATTCTAATTTCATCTCCACCACTTACTAGCTGTGTGACCATAGACAAGTTCCTTAATCTCTCTGTCTCAGTTTCTTCACGTGTGAAATGGGAGTGATAATAACAGTGTTGCCCGATGAACTGTTGGAGGATTAAGCGAGATAACCTACGGAAAGCTCTTAGTTTGGGCTTGACACCCAACACGAGCTTTGACAAGGGTTAGCTGTTACTATTGCTCCCTTGAATCCTTTTCTCACTATCTCTGCTTGCTGCTCCCTCAGTTCTGCCTCTCAGCATCCCTCTAGGGTACAAATGCCATCACCACTTAACTTGTATCCAGCCCCTGGCATCACCTCCTTGAAGAATCCATTCCTCGCCTAGCGCCAGAGAAATCAGTGCAAGCAGAAAAGACCCATATATCATTTCCCTACTACAAACCTTACTTATAGCCATCTTCCCAAACCATCTGGGTTTAACAATCAGTGTATTTCTTTACCAAATAACAATGACAAAAACATACTTTTGTAAAACACAATAAAAATTAATTATTGGAAAAATTTAATGTAAAAACACATACACAAAATACAAGCTTAAAATTTCTATTATTAGATTTAACAAGCATAAATACTCCTTCACAAATTGCTTTGAAAGTTTCTAAACATTTATTCCCAATTTCACTCTCTTCATGTACCCATGACAAACAGTTGCTGAACCAAGAACGATCCTTTGAGAAGCAGTGTTAGGTGCTTGTCGTGACCTAGGCTATGGTGTCTTTGTCGAATCTCCCCACCACCCCAACTCACTCTTTCTTTCTGTCTTCTTCCTTCCTTCCTTCCTTCCTTCCTTTCCTTCCTTCCTTCCTTCCTTCCTTCCTTCTCTCTTTCTTTCTAAATTACTTAGGGGTTACCCCAACATACATTTCTATCTCTATCCCTCCCCACATGCCATTCCATTTCTCCTTCCCATTTTTGTGACCAGAAAACTCTTGAACGTGTTTTAAGATCCTGTTCAGGTGTTGTGTGGCCTGAAGTCTCACATATCTGCTCTTTAGCATTACACATAGCTCTGTTTCTCACACTGAGGTTGATTGTCACCACTGTCCAACTCTCTTGTGGTTCGCCTGCCAGCCCTCCAGTTGCCATGGTTCCTCTCTGTCTTAATAGCTATTGATTGCTAAGTCCTGCTACCTCCACCAAAGCTGCTGCAGCTCTAGTACTTATATGTTAAAGGAAAACTCCCTTCCCCCTCAGTGACTAAAGCCACTTGAGACTTCTAATGAAAGCCTGCTTGTTCCATTTTTCTGTCTCTTCCCTAGGCTACTTGAAGAAATAAACTTGAAGACTAATCCAAAAAATATCTAAAGGACACAAGCTTGTATCTAAAAAACTTTGCCAAATTCCTTATTTGTACCTGGTACCCAGCTGGATGCAGTAAATACAAGAGGAAAGACAGAGCACCTCCAAAAGAACAATACTTAGAGCAGTTCAAGATGTGCTATAATCATAGATTGTACAGGTGGTTACAGTAATTCAAGGAATAGCACACAACTGGTGACACAGGTTTTAGTCCTGAGACATAGTTCTGCATGGGTCTTTCTTACGTCTGCACATCTGCAGAAACACTGATGACCTTTTTTCTTTTTTCAAGGATGTTTGTAAAGTGAATAGCCTTGAAAGATAGAAGCATGTATCTTTCTAGAGCAGAGGGAAGAAATGTTTGTTGTGTGGTATAACAAAAATATTGTCTCCCTCCTGAGTAAAAATTGGGCAGGTTTCCTTGCAGCCCATTTATTTAAAAAGGGTGGAGTTTCCTAAGCTCAGAGTTTCTCAGCTGTGAAGCAAATCTAGTACATGTGCATCATCCTCTGTGGTATTTGAGGAGCAAAAAGAACTGACATGATCATGAAGTGCATGCTGCCTGCTCTGTGAGGAGTAATAAAATCCTTGTCTCTTACCCAGGAGTGTCATATCTTCTACCAGCATCTATGAATCTGTGGTGCGCTAACGTGTGAGCTTGAAAGTAGGGTAAAATCTAAGAACCTTTATAGTTCTTGACATTTAGATGAGGCCAAAGAAGTATTTCATGAGTCCTGATACCCAGTTGAGCTAAGATATGCAGCCTTTGTGTAAGTTAGCCACAAGGGCATTTTACAAGACAAAATGAAGAGCACACTGAAGGACAAGAAGGCACGACCACACAATGTATTTAGGAAAATTCAAATAGAACAAGGGTGTCCAGATCATCATCAAGAGTTTTGTACACAGTCATGAAACTAAGTCAATGTACAGTAAGTTCTCATTTGAAGTTCTTAGAAACTGCAACTTTAAGCAAAACAATATATAATGAAAGTAATTTTACCATAAGCTAATTGGTATAAATAAGTGTTTAAGAGTTAAGGTACTACAGCATATTTGCGGTCACAACAACATCACCAAACTTGTAAATAAAGACCCAAAACACTTCTAATATTAAACATTGAAATAAATGTGAGCTATACATACATTTAAAAAAATTAATGCAAACAAAGATAAGAGAATTATTTTCCAACCCACTTATTCCAGTTCAGCGGCATGGGCGGCAGGAGCCTCTCCCAGCAGCTCAGGGAACAAGGCGGGAGCCCACTATCAACAGGGCACCCCTACATCACAGGGTGCACTCACACACACCCACACTCACTCAGACTGGGAAAATTTAGACACAATTCGCCTCGTGTACATCTTTGGGATGGGGCAGGAAAATGAAGTCCCTGGAGAAAACCCACCCAGCCGTGGAGAGAACATGCAAACGGTGGCCACAACAGTGGCCTCACCAGGAATCAACTTCTTTTTCCCATCAATGTTATAACAAAGTGACATTAAATGAAACAACATTATTTGAGGACTTGCTGTATTCAATTTGGACTTAGGGTTTGTTCTGAGCTAAGATTTTAAATAATATTAGCCATAGTACTTAAATTAGCTAAAGCAGTACTTCTCAAACTATGTTAAACTTAGGTTCTGTATAGTGTTAATTGATGTGCAAAGAAAAATAGGTTTTTCTTGCACAATTGTTAGTTCGTTAACTGCAAACAAATTTCAATAGGTTTCTTTTCCCCACTGAAGTATTGAAGTCCTCCTCAATACTTTAATACGGCAATAAATATTTCAGATCACCAAAGGCTCCGCCTAGCACACAGCCTAACCCATGCTACTCTGATCAAATATCCTTTGGGGATCCTGATCAACATTTCCCAGAATCATTGTTCTGCTCCTGCAGATATGAGTAATGTTTGTCTAATCTGTTTTAAAATGATGATGGCATTATAGTCACTTCATGGATTATATAAATATCTAACTTTTTAAAATTTAAAATAAAAAATAAAAAAATGGCTATGGCAATTATAAGAAAACAAAAAATATATAATTGAATAGAATTAATCTTTGGCTAGATTTTTTTATTCTTTTTTTTTTTCAAAAACAGTTTTTAATTATCTGTTCTACTGGAGCAAGGAAAGGAACGGCTACATAAATATTGACAATAGTTTTATTCTCCAATCCTACAGTGTCAGAGTAGCCTACACTTTCTTTGTTCTATATTTAATACTTGTTTTATCATTCATCACATATTCATAACTGAGGCTCTGTTTCTTGTGCTTACATCCATTAAATGAGAGAATGAACCACTGTATACTGCAAATATTAGATGCTGTAATACTTAATACATTTTTAAAAATAAAATTAGGCATTGTCAAAATATTTTCAGTTATTTTCCCGTTGAAGCCAAATATACATTGAGTTCTTACCCAAATCCAGTGATGAAATAATTCTGAATATTTTTTTTCACTTGTACAAAGTTTCTTTCAAAATCAGTGGCAATTCTGAATGTGGGCTGGCTCCAAGAAGAATTCTGTGGTGGCTCTTATGAGCAGATCCCACACTCAGACGTGCTGATGTGCAATTTGGATGTTTTTGTTGAGTTTTAGATGTTCAGCTTACTGTTGTTTCAGGGAGAGAGATCTGAGGACGTCTCTCACTCCACCATGTTTTCCTCTAGATTTTTTTTTAAATGTGTCTATGGGTTAGGATTCTGTGGTTCTAAACCTTCATGACCTAAAAAAAAAAAATTGAAATTCTATAAAAGCATATATGCATCTATTCTCTGATCCAATTAATAAGTCATTCTATTAATTGCACAGGTACATTTAAGCATTTAAGTCATACATCCTCATCTCTAACCGACTAAACTGTTCCAAGATCAATTCATATAATACTAAATATAAATATATATATAGATTACAGTAAAACACAGCAGGTTTGAAATTAGTCAGTACAAATCAAATATTTACTTTGCCAAAGAATGCACTTAGAGTTTTATTATATTCTATGTTATTAAAAATGGAGAATAGCATACTTATTTTAATATGGAAAGATATATATAATACTATGTGTATTATAATACTATGTGTATTATATGTGTGCATATATACCATACATTTTGGAAACACCTATACAAGTTCTTTCAACTCTAAAACTAAAAAGATTAGAAAACAAAATAAGACAAAGTTGATAACCCTTTGATTGTTGGCCACTTTATGGCTGAAACGAAGGTTTTAATCAATATTATAAGCACACACTACAATTTAAATGTAAATATTACTTCGTTAAAATTGTAGAGAAAATTGATATTTCTCATGAAAAATTCCCAGGAAAAGCTCTCTTGGCCAAAACTATTTGGAAAACTTTGTTTTCATTTATTTCAACATATCGAAGGACAAATATTCAATGTGCTGGCTCTCTGCTCTGCAAATTCACCATTGAATCCTTTACGTCTAGCACAGAGCTATCATATGAAAGACATCTGATCAATATTTATTGAATCAATGAATGAACTTTTCACCTTGCAATTGTTATGATAACCATATTGTACAATTTTAAGTACATTTGCTGATTTCTATGAAATTCTTTACCACCAATCCATTTTGTTTAAATGAATAAAGGCAAGTTCATTAGAAAAACAGAGAAATACAAAAGAAAAAGAAATATTTAAATGATTTCTCAGAAGCAACTACTAAATTATTGAAATCCTGAGAAATATATATATATTTTAAAAATAGAGTTAAAACAAAATAGTAAATATAGTGTTCTGTTTAATATAGATTTTTCCATTTAAACTAAAAAACAAACACATTGTCATTATCGTTTTTCTTCTGCAAAATCATTGATAGTTTAACAATACTCATTTATTTCAACTCTATGAGCGTCTTCTAGGAAGTAGTATTTATTTCATCTAATCCTCTAACTTTTAACAGAGTAATATTTTGTTATTTAAAATGTCATGCTAGGAGCTGGAAATTCATGCTAAAAATCAATATGAGATTTTAAACCACATATTTTCTGTCCTTATCTCCAAATGCCTTCTATGTCTCCCTGGTTCATAGACTTTGTTCCTTCATTTGTTTGTTAGTTTTGCTGTAGTCAGGATGATCCTTAGCTGCAAAGTCTTCTTCACCAATTTGCATTTAATGAAGAGTCATAGCCACAGATATCCCTAAATTATTTGTGCTTATTAGGTTCATATCATCACCTTTTCTATAGAAAGATGAAAACAATTCCTAAACTCAACAAATTCATGACATATGTGGGAAGACAGTCTTACACAAAACTAACTGTTCTACAGAATGGAATTCATTTACTCATCCATTCATTGATCCATTTGGCAATGTTTATTTAACCTATATTATGGCACAGGTTTTGCAAAAGCTATCATAGATACTAAGACTAATAAAATACTGTAGTTTCTGAAATGCTTCTTATTCTCCCTGCATTACCTCTACCCCCGCCTTAGTCAAGGCCCTGTATTTCCTCAAAAAACAAAAAAGACTATTGTCTACAGTTTTCCTCAGAATCTCCAGCCTATAGACAGTTGTCCATTCTTCCTAATGTACAAATTTGTTTAAATAACTCCCCTCTTCAAAAGCTTTAGTTGTACCACATTACTTCTGGAGTAAATTATAACTTCCTTAATTGGCAATAATTTAAGGGCCTTGATATCTTGGCCCAAATCTATCTTTCCAGTCTTAAAAAACTAACATATTGAGGAGTAATTTACATTCCAGCCCTTTCACATATATTATTTCATATACATTACCCTAGCTTTTTCACATATATTATCTTTATAATAACACTGGTGATTCACAGAGCACTGTTGTGTGTTCCCCCAAAACATTTTAATATTCTTCTGGGCACAGCAAAGATTTGATTTCTAAGCTCCTGACATTTAGATAGAGCCATGTGACTAGTTTTGGCCAATGATGTGGACAGATTTGATTTATGTACAGGCCTGGTCCCTAAAAAGATCTTCCACATTCTCATCCTCTCACCTCCCTTCTGCGGTGAATTTGGGCACCATACATTAATGGCATCCCAGAAGCAGTGCCTAAAAGTCATTCTACAGCAGAGCTCTCATATTATCCTGCCTCTCCCCTCCCCCCAATCAAATTGGACTGGGATGTTAGGAAACATTAGAATTTTATCATTTTAAGTCATTGAGATTTCTGGATTTGGTTGTTGTTGTAGTGTAAATTACTATATTTTGACAATGCAGCCAGAAATTAATTTGATATACTTTTATAAATGAGAAAACTAAGGTTCTATATGGTAAATATCAACTCTATGTGGTTAATAAGTAGGACAATAAACTCAGGTCTTTACTTTCTGTGATTGTTAATTTTATCTATCAACTTGACTGGGCTAGGGGATGCCTAGATAATTGGGTATGTCTGTGAGGGCGTTTCTAGAAGAGATCAGCATTTGAATCAGTATACTGAGTCAAGATTATTCTCACCAGTGCGGGTGGGCATCAGTCAATCCCTTGAGGACTTGAATAGAACAAAAAAGGTGGAGGAAGGGTAAATTTGTTCTCTGTTCCAGCTGAGAGATTCATCTTCTCCTGTCTTTGGACATCCATGCTCCTGGTTCTCAGGCCTCCAGAATCAAACTGAAACTAAGACTTACACCACCATCTTCCTGATTCTCCAACCTGTAGACAGTAAGTCATGAGATTTCTCAGTCTCCATAATCATGTTCCTATAATATATTTTTAGATTATCTAAACTTTTCATTTTGTCATTCTACCTTCCTCTACTCATGCAATAATGCTCCTTAAGCATTATTTAGCAATTGACATGTTTTCTGTTCCCTAAACACACAGCACACTTTCCTACCTCCAGCTTTTGTCCATAGTGTTGCTCATGAAGAATGCTTCTCCTTTATCTACATGCTTCAAAACCTACCATCAAGCACTGACTCAATCTGCCTCCGTGTGAAGCCTTTCTCGATGCTCCTGAGCAGAGGAAATCCCCTTACCTCTGTGTTCAGGTAGCACCTTGTCTCTCACTTTCTTACAGCTCTTATAATATCATAGGACTGCATTTATTATTTCTTCCATTAGATGGAAGGTTTTCAAGGACAGAGACCATATCTTACTCTTCCACTTCTATTAACTAGTTTGGACTATCCATACCCAAGACATAACTTTCAAGATATCATGACTCTTGTTGTAAAGTGCTACGTTATTGATCTACCATATGATCCAGCAATCCCTCTACTGGGTATTTACCCCCAAAGACTTGAAAATCCATATCCAAAAAGATATTTGCACACCAATGTTCATAGTAGCATTATTCATAGTGGCTAGGACATGGAAGCCACCAAAGTATCCTATGATAGATAATTGGATAAAGACGTTGTGGTACATATATACAAAGTAATATTACTCAGCCATAAGAAGAGATGAAATACTGCCATTTGTGACAACATGGATGGACCTCGAGATAATCATGACTTGCGAAATAAGCCAGACAGAAAAAGTTGAAAATCACATGATATCACTTATATGTGGAATATAAACCTAAAAGCAACAAATGAATAGGACAAACAAACAGAGACTCATGGACATGGACTATAGACTAGCTGTTACCAGAGGGGAGGAGATGGGAGAGGAGCAGGGAGGTAGACAGGGTAAAGGGGGTCGAATATATGGTGACAGAAAGAAATCTAACTATGGGAGGCGAATACACAGTGTAAATATATATGTGCCTTACTGTTAAAGTGTACAGTTGAAACTTATTAGATTTTGTTAACCAATGTCACCATAAAAATAATTAATTATTTTTTTAAAAAATGTTCTACCTTAGTAGTTGCATTTTAAAGACAAAAGAATCAAAAAAAAAGACACTATATGCAGTATTGGGTTTTGATTGCCTTGCCCATAAGTCACTAAATAATTATAATGAATAAATAAATGTGATGGTTTAACTGTTTAATCTATCATTAGCATATACATGGATTTGTAGTGAATATCAACAAAAGTCACTTCTGATAACACAGAAGGATAATATATGCAAAGGATCTTCTGGATATGGTGTCCACTTTGATCTCATTTTAAAATACAAAATGTTAGTTCTGATTTTTAAAGTGTACTTTGAAATCCTCTGATCTTCTCTAATGAGCCACTTGATTACATAAGGCTTTGCCTCCTGTTTCGAAATGAGTTGGCAGTGTCTGTGTTAGCCAGAGCTGGACTAAGGAAATTTGAATAGTGGTGGAGACTATTAACAAGCAGTTATTCTTGCTTTACTTTTGTTACTACAAGACAATTTACTTCAGCAATTTTTACCTACTAAAAAAATTACACAAATTAGAGGATGTCTTTAAAAATGAATAGCTTCTAAATAAACTTTGGATGCAATTAAAATTATGATACTTCTTATGAAGAGCTATGTCTCCTTCCATTTGGCACAAGTGACAAAGGTTAAAAATGCCCTCCTATAAAAGACCACATAATTAAACAAAGCAATTTTGTAATTACCCACTACACAACTGGATAAATTCCAAGTTTCATAATTATTTTAACCTATAGATGATCTACTTGTACAAAAAAAAAAAAGTAAGTCCAAAAGATAAAAGGATAGAATTTAACTTTGGCACAATTTAGCTTTATTCCCATTTCTCCCAGTTTGTTCAACTACTCTTTTTTAAGAAAATAAAAATAACAAATAATAGTTTTCTGCTTCTTGTATCTCCCTCTTCAATTAACTATGTATAGATGTGAGTATAGAATGACAGGATTTCTGCTTGAGAATTGCTCAAATCCAGCATCAGAAAAAAGATATAAAAGTGGTACCTGGCATACTGACAACTCAACCCCTACCATCAACAATTGCAAGAATAATGCCTCAGGAGAAGCTGAAGGAATTTATTATAATAATCTGAGAGAGACAAAATTCTCTAAAAGGCAAATCCTTTAGGATCCCTATAGGATCAAATTATACCACTACATAAGCAAATTCTGACCAGACCAACCTTCTGTATTGAGGTTCCAAAAGTTTTATTTTAAACTACACACGATCCTGTCATTGTTTTAAAGTGCCAAAAGGACAGGCTCTCTCACCAAGCTCCAAATAAATGTTCATGTACCTCAGGGTCTAGCCTCATTTTCCCTGTCACACTAAGATGAAGGACATCCCCTTTGGGTAACTCTACAGAAGGAATCGATTCTGCACACTCTGATATGACCAAAAAAAAAAAAAATCTTTTTTAAAAACCATCCTTCAGAATTTTCAGGTCACTGAATGAATTTTAAAAGCACAATGATGACCAAGTACTTTCATCAAATATCCATGATGTACCTTAGGCATTTTGCTGAGTACTAATCCTAATACTTGGCCAAATTTCACCTTTGAGAAAGTTCCATTGTTAATTATTTAGTCATTTTACTTTGAAAGTAGTATTCTTGCTTTAGGCCCAGAACACTTCTTCACAGTACAATAAGTAAATGTCCCCCAGATTCCAAAAGGCTAGGTGGAGTTTCTATAAATGAAAAATCTAAAAAATGATGACATCTGTTGAAGTTGCATTCAGATCGCACTATTATAGCTTGATAATAACTTTTCCAGAAGGTCACTTTTACCTTCTTAAAAAGTGCAAAACAGAACATGTTAACCAATGAGTCACAGGGTCCAAGTTCAATGTCCTATGGGGACTCACCTCCCAGTCTGAGCATTCAGCTGAAGAAAGAACAAGGGTCATTGCATGACCACAGTAGTCCAGGCAAAGCAACCTGGATTTGTCGTTCAGCCTCCTCTCTTTCTAAGTTTTGGTATAAAAATACAGGACTAAATTATCTATTCTCTACACAAATCATACACCCAGCATTTTCTATTAGAAAACAACTTCAAGCAATATAAAAAAAAAAAAGCATACACTTATGCATCACTTCTTTTGCCAAATACTTTTCTAGGTGTCTTATAAAAATTATCGTTTTTAATCTCTATGACAAGCTTTCTAATTTTTTTTTGTTTGCATGAGAAATCTAAGGTTCTGAGAATTTAAGTGATTTTGTGAAGGTCTCCCAATAAGTAATATAACTGAGCATCTGTCTCCATACCCCATTATCTTTCTACTATGGCATGTTGTATGTGTTACACACTGTTAAGAAGGCTCTAACTCCTGGTGACCCTGTGAATGAGTAATGTGCACAATGTCCTGTCCTCAGCTGCCTTGCTCAGCTCCTGCAGACTCATGCCTATGGCTTCTTTTATGGAGTCAATTCATCTCATATTTGGTCGTCTCCTTCTTTTCTTGCTGCCTTCCATTTTCCCAACATTGTTGCCTTTTCCAAAGAATCCTGCCTTCTCATGATGTGCCAAAAATGGGACAGCTTCAGTTTTGTCATTTGCCTCTAGTGAAGTTTCAAGATTAATTTGTTCTAGGACCCACTTGTTCATCTTTCTGGCAGTCCAGGATGCTCATTGAGCTCTCTTGCAACATTATATTTCAAATAAATCAATGTTGGTTTTTTTTCCCCATCAACCTTTATACTGTCCAACTTTCAAATCCGTGCATAGTAATTGGGAATACGAGGGTGCAGATGATCTTAGCCTTGGTCTCTAATGACACATCTTTGCTCTTGGTGATCTTTACAAATTTCTGCTTTTCTGAGTCTCACCCTGATTTCTTGACTGCAGTTTCCATTTGAGTCAATGACTGCACCAAGATAAACAAAATCTTTGTCTTCATTGTCTATGTCAAAGTTGTATATTTATTCTCTAGTCATTATCTGTGTCTTGAAGTTTAGATACAGTCCTGCTTTGGCAGTTTCTTCTTTCACTTTCATCAGAAGTCCTTTCACATCATTGCTACCTTCTGCCAGTAAGGTGGTATCATCTGTTTATCTTAAACCATTGCTATTTCTTCCACCAACTTTCACTCCTCCTTCCTCAGAGTCTAGCCCAGTTTTTTGTATGATATGTTCTGCATCCAGATTGAACAAATAGGGAGATAAAATGCATCTTTTTATAATGCATAAAAAGATGGCCTATAGAAAACCATTCTGTCTTTCCATATTCTGTCCTGACACTGGCTTTCCTGTCCAACAAGACAATTGGTCTTGATTTTTCTTTCCTTTTTATTTCTGGCATTGTCTTTTCTCATTTTTCCCTAATAATATTTCCAGTTTCAGTCCACAGTTCTTCTGGGTCTCAGTCAATTAAGTTTAACAGTGCAAATCTGTTTTTTTATGTGAACTTATATCCAACAGGTATGTCATTTATGTTATATTTTGGCACTATGATTCTTCCAGTGCTCTTTTTCAGCTTGGTTGTTTGAAGCATGTTTTTGTTGGACAAGTTGTTTGCTTTGCAGAAATCCATGAGCCGATGTCTGCTTCATCATCCCCATCCAAATTTTCCAATGACATTTCATTCTCCTTTATTCCCTACTTTTGTGTTTCATCGCTTATAACTATCAGCATGTCTTGTTTTGGGTATGTGATCAATTTCTTTTTAGATACTAGTGTAAAAGCTTTCAATTTCACCTTCTTCAGCCTCTGTGATTGGAGCATAGACTTGAATAACGGTTATGTTAGTAGGTTTTCCTAGAAGTCTGATTGATATTATTCAATCAGACCTTGCACTGTAGCCCCTAATTGCCTGTGCTACATCTTGTCATAGTATTAAAACCACTCTGTTTATTCTGAGTTTGTCCTTTCCAGAGTAGAACACTTCATAGTTGCCTGACTGGAAATGTCTCATTCTGGTCCATTTTAGCTAGCTAACACCAAGCACTGTAATGTTTAGATGTTCCATTTCTCACTTTACATGGCATGTTACCTCCATAAATTTTAAGTTCAAAATGTTTAGTTCATGCTTCTTAACCTATCAACCTTATTTTCTTTGCTGTAAAAAACGTAACATCCCCAAGGTCACACACAGCTGATCATTGGCAATGATGGAATTTGAATGCTGGTTTTATGTCTCTTTTCAACATACAATAATATTCAAAAGAAACTGGACATTTGATCTTCCTCTGCCAATTTTTTTCTTCCTTCAGCCTCTTCTTTCTCAAAATGTGGGGATCATTATGAAGGCACCTTTCCTCTCAATGACACACATCCTATACATCAGAAAGACATTGGTAATTCTGCCTGCAAAGTATTGCTCAAACACATCACTTCTCTCCATCTTCATCTCCACTTCTAATATTAGTTGCTATCACCTCCAGCTGAAGCTAAATTATTTCTTTCATTCACTCAGTCTTCCAAAAGAGTCAGAGGGATCTTTTGGAAATATAAACCAGGCCATATTACCTCAGTACTTAAAACCTTTCAGTGACTTCCTATTTCATTTAGAATTACCCCAATCACCTCTCTTCTACTTTCTCCCACATTCCTTACAAATTCTTACTTACTTCTTAATTCCTTTTCCACTTCAGGGGCTTCATGTACCCCTTTCTGCCTGGAGCGCTCTTGCTCTTTCATCAGGCCACTTCACAGATACTGACACACTGAATATTTCCTTGCCTGTCCACTCCTGTTCAAGCTGAGTTCTTCACTTACCTCCTTTCATAGTCTCCTATATTAGTCAGGACATGAGCTAAGCTGCAATGACTAAGAGATCCAAAGAGACGATGACTTAAATAAGATAGTAGTTCATTTCTCTGTCACCTTATAATTCAGGAGTCCAAAACTACAAGGGAGAGTCTGCCCTCTTCAAAATGCAGCTTTCCTCTTGGTGTCTAAGGCTGCCATTTCCATTTTTATCATTTTCCAGCAGCAGGAAGGAGGAAAGGGCCAAAGGAATAATTACTTTTTAAGACTCTCCCCAGAAGTGGTAAAAATCAGTTCTGTTCATAGCCCATTGGTCAGAATTTAGTCATTTGGCCAAGAGATGATGTAAGAGATTGTAGGTTTTGTGATGGTGTTCACACATTCTATTATTAAAGACAGGCAAAATGAACATTGGTTTAAAAAAAGATAAGCAGCCTCTCTGAAATACAGTACTCTTGTCTGTAGAGTGTTGATACAGTATCTATCTCATTTGGTTGCTATGAGAAATACAATGTGTAAAATGTATAAAATGTATAAATACAATGTATAAAATGTATAAAATGCCATGTACCTGGCAGGTGCTCAATAAATGTTAGTTTTCTTTCCCCATCATGTTCCACCTTCATTCACAAGTAGGTGGCAGACTTGAGTTTCCATAAGCGTTTGTTAAATGAATGAATGAGTGAAACTATGCAATTCATGGAGCTTCCAAAGGAATCTTCCAACACACTATATTCATCATGTCACTCTCATACTTAAGAATGCAGAAGACCTTTCAATTGCTAAACACGAAGTTCCATACTGAGAATTCAGAAACCTGGAACCTCCCGGCCTCTGCTGCCCTAAGCCCCATTCCTTCTCCAGACAGACATGGCAGCCTTTCGCCCAGCCCTCACACTAGCACAGAACACAGTACCTACATGTAATATGTGCTAATGACTACCCCTTGCTGGAATGGAGGAGGAGCCATCCGAAAGAGTTCTCAGTGGTCAAACCTAAAGCGATCTGAGCAACTGGATTATAACCTAAATTATAAGTATAAATGTTTGAGTCCATAGAGATATAAATAAATGATTGATTAAATTAATAAATGGGGGAGACATATATCCAAATATCTCCCCCTCAAGAGGTAGAACATAACCCTCTACTCCTCAACTGTGGGCTGCGTGTACTGACTTCCTTCCAAAAATTACAGTATGGAAAGGAAGAAATTTTACAATCACTACCTCAGCCAAGCGATCGAGATCAATATCAATAGTCATAAGTCATGTTGATAGTATGTACTCCTGATACAATGTGATAATATAATAGCATTTCTCTCTGTAATCATCCTCCCCAAAACCCCAGCCTAACCATGAGAGTAACATTATACATATCCTAATTGAAAAATGAGTACTTGACCAGTACTCCTCAAAACTCTTAAAGTCATCAAAAACAAGGAAAGTCTGAGATAATGTTACAACGAAGAGGACCTTAAGGAGACATGACAATGTCCAGGTGAAATCCTGGCACAGCAAAAAATGACATTAGGTTAAAACTAAGGAACTCTGAATAAACTATAGAATCTAGTAATAATAATGTGTCATTAGTTTATTAACTGTAACAAATGTATCATACTGATTTAAGGTGTTAATAATTGGAGAAACTATATTGTTTTCCCAAATTTCTGTTAATCTAAAATTGTTCTAAAAATTAAGTTTCTATTAGAAAAAAAAGGGCCTTGCTAAACACTGCCCTCCCATCCATTGCACAGAAAAGACTGATGCCTTTTGAGGCTCTACCAGTCATAGTGGTCATGCTGGGGAAACTCAGATTCCAGAAGTAGACATGTTTCTGTATGTGGGTTGAGTTGGGTATGGGCTCCACAATTTGGAATAACATCTCTATGCTAATCCAACCCACTTTCTTCCTGCATTCCCTTTTGTTCTTGGTACAACCATCTCCCAGCCCTCTAAATTCAAGACTTCAAAATCAGCCTCTCCATTTTTTGCCTCATTTTCTAATCCTAGTTCCTTTTAACTCATAATTTTACCTCAAATCCAGTATATAAACTCAGTACCTCTGTCTTAGTTCAAGTCTTCAGCATCAATCATCCATCTGCCTTTATAATTCTCCCTGCCCCCGACTTCTTTCCAGTTTCAATCCATCCTCCAAGGTCACCAGAACAGCTTCTCCAAACAGATGTTTGGCCATGTCAATCCCTGCTTAAAAGTTACCCACTCCTTTCAGATAGAATGCCCACCTACTAGCACTAATAGAAGGTTCTTCACACTCTGACCCCAGCCCAAATTTCCACTTTCCTTCCCTACCCCTTCCTCTGATACACCTTATGCTGCAGTCACACCAGGTTGCTGCTGCACTTCCACAGGTTCATCCTGGATTCTTAGGACTTCATGCCTTTGCAGATACTGGGAGCTCTGTCAGGAATTCTCATGCCATCCCTTCCCTCTGTTTCTTCATTTGGTGAACCCCTCATTCCACCAACCTCATTTCAGAACTTTCTCTGACTCACCAAAGCAGAGATCCTCCCTTATAGCACAGTCCATGTGTGATTGTACTGATTTCCACAAGAAGAGTCTTTCATGTGTGAGGACCACCTGCCATCTACCTGTGTCCTCCATGCCAATGACAATGCCTTTTGCACAGTGGGCACCCAATAAACATATGCTGGATGTTTTCATTCAATGACTCCACATAACCCTTCTGGACCACACTCCAGGGTTCCCCCTACCCCTCTCCTCAACCCCACACTATCATCTCCCATCCGCAACAGAACTTTCTTTCTCAGATGACTGTGGTCTTGTTCACTTACCCGAGGGTCATCCAGGACTCTCAACAGCTGGAGTCAGAAGAATTAGAAAAGAATTGGCACCTTGAGCTTAGCCACAGGCAGAAGCACAGGAGGCAATCTAATCGGTGAATGTCTCCCTCCTTTTATGTAAATATATTTCCTTGTGTCACTGTTATATCCTGCTGACTCTAGATGGAGCAGCTGCAGCCATCAAGGGGGCAAAGGAAACTGTTTGCTTTTTCTAATAACTATAGCTTTCCCATTGCTTCCTCTCTGACTAATCAGTTACGGATTCCAACAGAGAGCACAAGAGTGCCCCTGCCTAGTCCCAAGCTGATAGGGTGGGGTCCCACTAGCCTGGCTAACATGTCAGTCTCTTCATGACTCTCAGAATCTATGTAATGCTCCCTTAAAGTAGATAGAGATATCATCAAAAAAAAATGAATAATGAATCACTTAGAAACCAAATTAAAAAGAGGAAATTACAAAATAAATTTCTTCAAATAAATCATACAGAAACTCTAACATGTTCATAAATTGATATTAAAAATTTAGCTTAAAATCGACCCCCTGACCACTGAATATCAAATAAATATCAAAGGCTACATTCACAGATTGTTTTCCAAAGTTCTTTTTAAAGAACTCTATATTTTATCACCATTAAGCCATTTCTCTATTTTTGTACAGTTTTTCTAATAATTTAAATTATAAATCACATGAGTTTTCCCCTTATTTTTGTTTGTTTGTTTATATATTATCTCATATCTTAAATAACCATTTTTCTCATTCTTCAAAACACATAAGGCCAATAATGAGAGATGGAGCCGGGGGTGAAGATTGGCACAAAATTACTAGCGACCAGTGTTCATATTTGGGCCCCAACTATGCTGATTATCAGTAAAATTCCTCCCTTGACAAAAAGTACTAATGTTTTTTTTCACTGGGACCTAAACCTGTTCTCTGTGATCCTGATAACATCTAATGTAATTCTATACTCAAACTAGAAATGAAGTGATGTTAAAGGTTAACATTGTTACATGCTACAATTTTCTTAATAAATCTTTATCAAATTTTATTTAAAAGCATGCCGGTGTCAAGAGCAACTAATATATTAATAAGAATCAAAATCAGAATTTTTATTTCAGTATGTTCTACATTTGATCATTAGATAGCAGTGATGTAAAGTTTCCTTTTTTTATTCTCCAAACTGATATTTGCATCAGAGTTAGCAGCTGATAATAGAGAGATTATGAAAATTTTGGCTAAAATTAAAATGCCAAAACTGGATCTTCTGGATAATGAGAAACTGATTGCCTTCATTACTGAAGAGGAAATGAAAACAGCAATAGAGAAATTTGCAAGTAGCAAGCCTCCTGTGGTGATGAGTACCAATTGGAATAGGATAAAGCTTTTGAGGGAGAATCAAAAGATCTGTTATGCAGGATTTATGAGCACTGTCTACTTATGAGACCCATGAAAGCTCCAACGGCAAAAGCTTTTGTTCTTGTAATCTGTCAAAAGTACCAACATTGGTCCTGTTTGCTTAATTAATTGCACTGAAAAAACAAAGCCTTCCAGGTAGGAACTGAATAAAATAATTCAGGTTGAGATCGGTGGTTGTTTCTTGCATGGTTGCACTTATTACATGTGCAAAATTGCTAACTTACGAGTGCCAACAAATAGATTTAGACCTCCTTTCTATAGCAACTTATGAATTTGCACAGAAAGCCTTTATCATGTAAAAGAGAATTGTTTACAAAGGCTTTTAAACAAATTTCATTTTCAAGAACTTTAGTAAATGAAATATAAGGCATGAACCCCTCTGTGACTATATTGATTACTAGTAAGAGTGCTTCTTTCTCCCTAGGAAGAAACATGTGGAATATAGATGCCTTTTCATTTCATTTTATCTATTGATAAAAGAAGATTATGTTCCAGTCAATAGAGAAGTGATTCAAGGTAAAAGTTAAGTCGACCATCCTTGGTAACTGTGTACTTCATTTTACGGTAATGCATTCATTCTACTTTTCAAATTACTTTAAAAATCTTGTCTCATCAAAATCACCAGAATCTACAAAGAAACACTTAACAACAACAACAACAACAACAAAGACATAAAGTAACTTTGCTAAACAGCACTTAAAAAGTGGTAAAGAATAAAATCCAAATCTCTTCAGCCAAAGGTAACTTTTTCGACAGGCAATATTCAAGCATTTCTTAAAAACTTTGCAGCTGATCACTTATTTACTATCTTTTTTTTTTTCTCGAACTGTAGCCCCACACTGTCTGTGGGTGAAGGAAAAAATAAAATTTCATATTATCTCAATTGCTTCTGAAATTATCCTGAGACAATGCAAACATACACTTCACAATGTATACGTGAGAAGACATGGTTATGGTGTCATCATAGTCTCTCCCCCATTTCTCAGCACCTTTGGTTTCTGCTTGACATTAAAAGTCCTTGATGCAGAAGAACAATTTTGAATTTAGGTTTGCCTTAAAGCAAGATTTTCCAGACTAGTAGCTTATTTGACCCAAAACATGTATATCCTTTCCTTGTCTTTCAATTAAGAAATTTTACTTCCCAGTGAAACAAGATAACAATAGTATATTAAAGATTCAGAAATTAGCACCCCCTTCAGCATTATTTACAATGGTCAAGACATGGAAGCAACGTAAGTGTCCATCAATGCATGCATGGATAAAGAAAATGTGGTATATTTATACAATGGAATAGTAATCAGCCATAAAAAAGAAGGAAATCTTGCCATGTGTAACAACATGGTTAGAACTCCAGGACATTATAATAAGTGAAATAAATCAGGCCGAGAAAGACAAATACCACATGATTTCACTTATATATGAAATCTAAAAGCACAAACAAAAAAATGAACTCATAAGTACAGAGAACAAATTAGTGGCTCCTAGAGGCAGGGTTGGGGTGTGGGCAAAATGAGTGAAGGTGGTCAAAAGGTACAAACTTCCAGTTATAAAATAAATAAGTCATGGGGATGTCATGTACAACATGGCAACTATAGTTAATTATACTGTATTATATATTTAAAAGATGCTAACTTCTTATAACAAGAAAAAAATTTTTATAACTATGGGTGGTGATGGATGTTAACTAGACTTATTGTGATCATTTTGCAATATATACAAATTTCAAAGCATTATGCTGTATACCTGAAACTAATATAATGTTGTATGTCAATTGTATCTCACTAAAAAAAAAAAGTCAGGAATTAGTAACACTAGGTATATTTAAGTGTACTTATTGAAAGAATCTTTTAAAACAGTAACAACTTTATTATAGTATATATTTGACTTGTAGACTGTTTTTTTGACATTTTCTTATCTTCTATTTGCATGTGAAATTAATATCTCTATTTTTCAAATATAAAAACCAGGCTAACTAAAGAATTATTGTAGATTTTTATGATTATAGGAATATATTTTTATCACACTTTGCCAAAGCTATTACAGATTACTAGAGAAGTCGTAACAAGAAACAAATTGCTGAGGAAGCTATTAACTATTTGGTATTTCAAGCCCATATGGAAATATTAATATTATGTAGTCATGAGGATATGATAGGTATATTTAGTATAAAATTAATATTTTCTCAGTGGAATGTTTTGTTTTGTTTTGCTTTGCTTTTGCTTTTAGAATTTTGGTCAGATTCCCATAAATACCAATGTCATTCAAAGTTAGCACAGTTAGGTCTTTCTTGTGATAACTGTACTTGGAAGACTGCATTCCAAAACAATTTATTATGGTTAGGAGAGCTATTTCAACAGATGGGCTGACCCATGTAAAAAGAAGTATGTGGACATAGAATAGTAACAAACCATTACTCAAGGAGTAGTCAGCTTTTAAGAAATTCTCTAGGGTTTCACTAGGGGAGTTGAGACTTGCCACCCAGAATTATCAAGCTTCAGAGCCTATTGAGCCAGACCCCCAAACCTAGATTCAGTCTACAAGGATTCAAAGCAGGCTGAAAACAGACATAAGAGGGCCATGATCGAATGGGAAGTGTTGCTGTGTGTGTATGTATATGCGTGTGTGTACACAGCATCAGTGCCTAAGTCTGCCAGGAAGCGGAAAGGGTGAGAAGAGGTGACGACTGAGCTACAACTTGCAAAGTAACTAGAAGAATGTCTTATAAATCAGAAAGATGAGAGCAAGAAGTGTAAAGCCTCAGAGGTCTGAGAAAGCCTACTGCGTTAAGGGACAGTGATGTTCACTGTGGCTAGATTGTGACATGCAAGTGGGGGAAGGTGGCAGTATAATGCAAATTCATGGAATTTCTGCTGGGAATGCCAAATGATTCTGGAGGAACATCCTCCAGGACTGGCCTAGAGATACTAGCTGGAACATGTGACCATTTAGGTTCCAGAAGGGTGACTTAGAATGGCAGAATAGTATGTCTGTCCAGACTGTGGCTCAGATTCTAGAGGAGACTGCCAGTGTTCACTTCTTAGCTCTGTCCTTTCTAGCTTCATGACCTTAGGCACATTACTTACTCATCTTAAAATGGGAATGATCACAGTATCTACCATAGAGTAATTGTGAGATTAAATGAGTTAATTATTTGTAAGGCATTTTGCATGCACTTGGTAAAGAGTAAGCATTACCTAAGTGGTAAATAAAATAGTGGTTGCAGCAATTAAAGCAGCAGCTTTTTACCAAGAAAACCTGCTCTGGATTCCAGGTCTGACAGGACCCATTTTTTACAAAAAGACACTCAAAAGCTCACTGAAGTCTCAGACTCTAGGATCTTAACCCAATAACTTACTCTAAGGAAGAATTCCAGTTTTGACCCATGTATTAATTGAACTGAGCCTTATATAAAAAGTTATGGGGTTCATCTCAAAAGTAGTAAGTATCAGGCTCTCCAACAGAAATCGAATGTGAGTCTCTTGGTTTGCTTTAGTGGACAGGTGAGAAGGAAAGCAGCAGAGAAATGAGTCTCAAGCAAAGCCAAGAGATTTTTTTCCCTCCCTCAGGGCTCTTTGATTATCTCTGCCTCTCTGAACAGCAATTATTTCTTTTTATAGGTTCTCCAGAAAGAAATACAAGGTTATTAAGAACATTTTTTAATTCACGTAGCCCAGATACTTTTGGGTAACTGTGTCATAATTACTGAGTTATGTGTCCAGATTGTATATAAAATAAATTGCTGTATATATATGAACACATGAAAAATGAATTACAATATTCCTTATAATTGCAGCTAAAATCACCTAAATGGATCATTAAAAATTTTACAGGAACACTCTGTGTTGCACTATGTCTTCAACGTAAGCCTATGTGACATCAGGGTCATCAAACCTCATTCATACAAATAGAAATACAGGATCATGTGAGACAATTTACTTGCTGATTTTTTTTTTAAGATTCATGTTACAAATACTGATCTCTACTCAAAATAATAAGGAAGAGAATATGCCAGTTTCATCATAATAAAATAAATGCATATATACATGTATGCAACAGAAAACACTGACTTTAACATTTAATGATACTAATTAATAATATGTCAGGATCAGAGTTTATTAAAAATTAATAATTATAGTTAATAATTTCAGAGTAAAAATATCTTTCAAATGTTTACAATTTAGACAGTGAACATTTCTTTAAAATGCAAATTAATCTGAATGTCTCAACATATGTCTCTCACATCGCACCACCACTCCTGCCAAAATGTAGCTTTACCTATAAAAATAATGGGTGAGAAAACCTGGATAAAATATAGCTAATATGTAACTTGGGCTGGACAGAAACCATGAAAGTTTATTACATTTATATATGATTTCTGGAAAAAAATAAATGCCTCAGAAAATCTTTCATTTAGGCAAACAGTAAATTATATTTTGAAAAAGAGAAAAAAATGAAGTCAGGAAAATAAAAATAAGGATCCTTTCTAAAAGAGACTAACAAAAGGCTTCTGATATCACAGATTATATTACCTTTCAATATAACTGTGCTCCCTAGTGGGGACTTCTAAAAGGTTTAGTTTAAATTTTTTAGAAGTTTGTTTCATGTAAGCATCACCACACATGCCAAATGATCCATTAAGGATACTCCATCATAGCTTAAAGAGTTTTGAGTTAAACACTCAGAGTATCATGGCCTAAGATGCTAAGAAAATACGCAGCTCGATTTCCATTTAATGTAACTCTGCAAGAAAATGTTATCCACAGAACATTTGCTGCATTAAGGCAAGCATTTATACCACGCCTTCATAACTATTTGGATGCTTCTGAGCCCACTAGACCGAAGTCCATCTGTTTTAAGATTTTGGAAAGTTAGTCAATTTCTATTATTCATATATGGGATCTGTATATATAGAGTATGCATTGCAAACATGCCTAGATATCTAAACTATATCTTTGTGTTTTCATAAGGACTTTCTACCACCAAGACAACCTACTTTCCTGGCCCACACCTCTCAAGAACCTCTGTCTTGGGTCTTTCTCAAGCTAAAAATTTCGGAGTTTAGAATATGGACCACTGGAACTTTTCTCCTAGTTATCCTGCTGTCATATGTACTATCTCACTGATAGCCAAGTGTCCTGGAAATACCTTTAGACCAGAATAAGTAGTATCTGCATACTTGGAAAGAAAACTGATAGCTGCAAGTCATTGAGAATGTCTTGGGCTCAAGACACTGAGCCTGCCCTGAGAATGTTCTGTCACATGAGCCCCTAAAGTCTGTTCAAAGTCAGTGATGCAAAAAATATCCCCAGTGGATTTCAAACAAGTGCCATGTTAAGAGTGGGAGACATTTTATACTCAAGAGGGCAAAGCAAAAGATACCTGTCTTAAAGGGATTTATTTCTTGGAGGAAATTTAAATAGCTTTCTTCTTCCACATCGGTCCTTCATATTTGCTTTCTTTCCACTTATTCATTCTCAGCAGAAATCATCAAATTCAGTTAGGCAAATGGAAAGAAAGCCAAGAACCCAACTGGTTTGTAAGAAGTCAAGAGTGATCAGAGAAGGCAGTATGGAACAGGTAGAATGTGAGCATTTAACTTTAAGATTTTGCTTGAGTGCAGACGAGTGAAGGAGAGCATTCTAAGTGGGTGATAGCACGGTGAACAAATCATAAAGACAGGAACTTCTGTGGAGTATTCAAGGAACAGTGAGCACACCTGCTTCACTGGGAGGAAGATCTGTGTTGAGGATAATGAGGTCGGTTGGGGCCAGATTGTAAAGATTCTTGAATATCAGCCTAAGAGGGTTGGAATTTATCACACAGAAATGAGAAGTCATTAAAGGCTTTTGAGATCATGGAAACTACACTTCAGGAAGGCTTATCTGATAATGACGTGCAAAAGAAATTTGGAGGGACAGGATGAGTTATAAAAAACTAAAAAATGGAAAATGTCAATATGCCCTAATCCAAATCTTTCCCTTTAGCTCCATGTGTTGACTTGGTCTCAGTGGTAGAAACCCAAGGAAGGGAAAAATGGACAACTTCTCTCATCCAATCTTACCCTCTCCTAACTCCCCAAAGCTAATCCAACCCCATCCCCTAGAAGAAGTACTTCGGGAGAATCCCAAGTCCAGCTCTGTGTTCTTCCTCTCTTATTCACTTACTAGAGACATATAACTAGATAAGGATAAGACTTTCCCTTTAAGGAGATTGGATTCTTCTTAGCTAGTAAGTGCTCTTTATGATTAGTAAATCTCCACCTGAGATGAGGCCAACTAAATACATCTGAAATGCCTTGGATAAAAGGCCTCAGTCTACAGAGGCTCCTTACCAAAAGAACTAATCTTTCTGAGTATTCTTCACACTATACTCAGTACTATTGAAGTTTTCTCCTCCCTGCCTGTCAAGTTTTAGGGCCAGAATGCTGCCTAAGGCCACAGCAGACTTGAAGGTTTCATTCTAAGCAGAGCTCACCTCACCCTCTTTCCAATGAGGCCTGCTGACCTCAGCTTGCTTGTCTTTAGCTTGTCTCTCCAAGACTGTGGGTTTTCAGTAGCCACAGTGGCTCTGACCCAATTTCCCACAGCGATACTGTCACCTAAGGAAATTGCAGCCATGCAGTTACTAGGTGGGAAGGTTTGAAACACAGTGAGAGCAATGGGAGGAAAAAGGAAGTATCATATATAGCATGCCTGGTTTCTCCTATCATATCATAGTGAAAGGGCTCTTTGCCAATTTACTCCAGAAGAAAGCGCAACATACAGATCATTTCCATGGCATCCTGTGATAGTTAGAAACATGTCAATGGTGTTAAATCTTAAAGTGCCTTTATGGTACTGGTATTAGGTACTAAGTCTTAGAAACTCATAGTAATTATGTGCACAGGCAAACAAAAAAACAGAATGAAAGAGTCTTCTTTGCCTTTCTTCTTTCAAAGACATTAAAATTAGGTCATTGAAGAAAAACTCAGAATGCTGGCTCTCGAGAATTTTTCATGACTAAACCCAGGTCGATCTTATTTCTTTCCCATAATGCAAATTTGGAATTTTTTCAATCATCTACTATTTTATAAAATATTTGATGAGAGAAGATGAGAGAAAGCAAAGTACATATAAATGGAATTGTTAAAGGAATGAAACAGAAGATAACATATCTAGAGTAACTTTGTTCCTAGTATAGATGGTAACTCAATAGTAGTTCTTTTATAGGAAGAAGGCTCATATAAAACAAAGATTTTAGCCTAAGTGGAGTTTATGCATTGTCATCCTCCCAAAACCTTCCATTAATAAAATCTTACTCTTTATAGCTAAAAAAGAAAAAAATCTTCCAAATTATTACTCATATTAATACTTTCATAGAAGCCCTTTTAAACATTCCTGAGTCTTAAGTTCAAGATCATGCTTGACCAAGATTAGTAAAGCACCATTCACCATACATCTCCAATCCAAGCCCGGGGTAAGGGCTGTGTCAAGCCACTTTTCACCATCTCTACTGCTACCCTCTTCAACCATGCATGGCTTACTGCAGCATCTTCTCCCTATGCTCGCCACCGCTAATGCTTCATCTACTCTCAACATAACAGCAAGAGGAATCCTTCAAAATCACTGAACCAAGTTATATCCAACCTGTTCAAACTCTTCAATGGCTCCCTCTTTCACTCAGAGAAAAAAAAACTGAAGTCCTCAAAATGGCCAGCAACAACCTACACATCTTCACCCATCCTAATCCCTCAATTCATACTGTATGATCCTCCCCCTTGCTCATTCTGTTCTACTAGCCCCACTGTCTACTATTCCTTCAAAACTCCCAGAACAGTCTTTCCCTAGGGCCTTTGCTCCAACTGTTCCTCTGCCCCCAGACACTATCATGGCTCACTTACCCCACATCTTCCCTGTATTGTCACTTTCTCAGTGGGGCCTCTCCTGACCACTCCACTTAAAACCAAGGCACACCACTTTCACCCAGAAATCCTAGAGCCCCTGACGCTGCCCTATTTCTTTTATAACACTTATCGCTTTGATATATCATTTACTTATTTATCATATTCACCATTAAATATTGGTCTTCTCACACTAGAATGTAAACTCAATGAGAAGGGGGATTTTTCTTTTGATTTATTCTTCAGTTCCAGTGCCTAGAACTATGCCTTCCACCTAACAAGCACTCAATAAATATTTGTTGAATGAATGTCAGTGAATGGTAAGTGAATTCTTTATTGCTAACAAGAGTGTCATGTGTTCAGATTTTATCCAGAAAGAAAAATTTAAGACCAGAAGAACTGCAAGGCAGGCTACTGGGACTGTTTTCCAAAACTGTGAACTGAGAAGGCACATTGGGATTCCCTGTTCAGTTACCACACAGCCAAATCTCTAGGATACCAAATTGTTCGTTCTTCCTTTCAACCATTCACTCATTTTTTTCTGCATGCTTTTTCAGAAATCTTTGAGTAAAAAGGCTTTTAAGTATTACACACTTTACTGATGATATTTACTCATACATGAGTCAAAAAAATAAAAACCATGTTCATTTCCTTTTGTGCTAGATGCTACAGAGGATTTTTTTAAGAGGAAAAGACATGGTTCTTATGCTCAAGGAGAACAGTCTAGGTAGGAAGACTGGAAAGCTGAGTTTGTACAATCTGTAACTCAATCTTGAGATATCAAAAATAATACACACTGTTAGGGGCATTTTTACTTTCATCGACCATAGGGAAACTTAGTACTTACATATTGTTTGCTCCTGAATAAACAGGTTGAGACACTGAAAAACTCTCCTCTCTAGTTCTGCTATTTCACCAAGTCACATATAACTCCTTCACTGACCTCATGGTCTCTACAGGGAAAAATGGAGTGCAAAGGAAGAGTGGAAATGCAAAAAAGAAATCAAATAATGGCTTAAAACATTTTGTCTTACTTTTCCCTTTTCTCTACAGTGGTTCTTAATTTCAATAAATTTTATACTCTTTTGAGAATCAATGGAAGTTATAGACACTCTCTCCAGAAAATTGCACACATGTGCTGTTGGTCAAAGTTTAACCCAATGAACAGAATCCACTAGAGTTGTAGTTTTTCTCTTTCCAGACATTACAGTGTGAGAAGGCACACTAGAAGGAGGGAGGGAGGTAAAAAGCATAGAAAAAGGGCAAATAGAAAGCAAGCACAAAAATGTCTGCACAAATGTAAATGCATCCATGAGCTCCTGGCTCAAAATTCTCCCGAAGGCAAAGACCTTAAAACAGCAAGCCCAGGATGAGAGAAAGATGGGCAACAAAGCACTTTGCACCAAAGGAAAACAGAATGTGGCTATTCTTTCATGTCAGCCTTTTCAGCCTACAAGCCAATCTGCAAAGTCTGAATTATAAAACCAACAGGAGACTTCAAGGTCAGAGGATACAGTCATATCACCTCAGCTTTAATTTCATCTGCAAAATGGGTATAATAATAAAATCCTATTTTATCTACCTACTGGTATTGCTATGAAAAATCACAGGAGATAGAATATGTGGAAGAGTTTATATGCTCTCAAGTGCTTACAAATTATGGTTATTATTATTATGTCTGTTTCAAGATACAGATCACCTTTAAAGAATCGATAGTTACTTCTATAACCCCCTTGAAAAGGAAATCTCTTACCTGCTGAAGTGCTCTAATTAATTAATAGTAAACTGTGCCTAATAAAATCGACTGCTTCAATATAAGCCCCTAAATATTACCTGATTGATCGAGAAGCATTTCCACTAACAAAAATCTATTAAACACAGATGAATCAGCAATATTATTATTGAATAAGTGTATATATATGTGCCAAACATTACACAAAGGAAACCAGACCAGCTTTCTACTAGAAATGCATTTTAAACCAAAAAGATCACCCAGAACTCATCATTCTCCCCTCTGCCCAAACTTTCCTTCACTCCTTTTTGTTCTCACCATCATAGCATCACTATCCACCTGGCTGGCTTTAACCACTTTCACCTCCACCTGCCCCAAATCAGTAAGTAGTTCAGTAAATAGTCACTGTCCTTTCAATCTGTCAATACTGTTTTTATCTAGATAGTCTTCATGTTTCGAAGAAACGATGGTAGAATCTTCCTAAATATATGTTCTTTATATTGGGAGCAGGTTCTCTACAGGTAAATTAGATTAAACTTTCTAGCTGTGCTGCTCAAATCCATCATAGCTTTACTGATTTTTATTTTGCATCATCTACCAATTACTAAAAGGAGTGTGATACAAATCTTCCACTATGATGGTGGATTTGTCAATTTTGCCTTATAATTGTATCAATTTTTGCTGTTTTAATTTAAGCTGCATTATTAAGTGATTTACAGGTTTAGAGTGGTTATATTCTTATATTTTCCTCCTGAATTTTCCTTCTATCAAAATACAGTAATCCTCTTTAGCCTGAACAGGCTTTTTGCCTTAAGGTTCATGTTGCTTGGCATTAATATAGTTATACTACAGTTTTATTTTCATTAGTATTTAGCTGATATATCTTTCTTTACCCATTAATTTTCTTTACCCATTGTTGTGTCCTTATATTTTAGATAAGTCCCTTATAAATTATATATAGCTGGCTCATTGTTTTTATTTTTGCCTTTTAATCTATTTGAATAATCTCTGGATAATAAGTGGTAAGTTTAATTATATTTATTGTGCTTTTTACTACCATTTTACTATATGCTTTCTTTTCATCTGTTTTTCTACATTTTTCTTCCTTTTCTGCTTTCTATTGGTTTCATAAAGTTTTATTTATTCCTTTTCTCTCCTCTATTTATTTGGAAGTAATAAATTCTATTTCTATTCTTTTCGTCTTTAGTGTTTTAGTATTTTGACAAGCTGTCCTCATTTCTGGGTATACAAAATAGAGCAGGTAAATTGGGATGATGGAAATGGTTTCTAGGCAAAGTATGGGGGCAAAAATGAGGTATTCCACTTCCAAGGTTGACCGTCCTCACCCTGTATAATGCTGCCCTCTCTTCCTCTTTCACAGTGTGCATAGAAGCCATTGCTAAAGTCAGTGGTGTCCCAAAATAGAAGCCTGGATTGCTGAGACGTCACTTCAAAAGACAGTAACCCTGTTAGGGTTAGTTATCTCGACATGGTCAAAACATATTTAAGGTCCAAAGATAATCAGCATATCTAACCTTAGACAATCTTAGAATGATTTAAATTCAGACAACGCCTCCCTTATATAATTGTGCAGTAATTTCATTCCATCTTGATTTTGCCACCCTTCAAATTCATTGCCATCATTGTTGTTTTATTCATTTTTACCCACATGCTTACTATTCTTCATTACATCTCACTCTTTTCTTCTGGATTCAATTTCTTTCTTCTTGAAGCAGATTCATACTGATGTTTTTAATCAAGAGTTTTGTTGGTAGTAAACTACTCAGTCTCCCTTTATCGCTAAACGTATTTATTTTACCATGCCTCTTGAGATATAGTTTAACTGGTTATAGAATTTTCACTAACCATTATTTTCCCTTGGCACTTTGAAAATATCATCTAATTGTATTCTAGTACTCTTTTTGCTGATGATAAGTCTTCTATCAGTTAATAGTTATTCTTTGGTAGGTGAGCTATATCTTTTTCTCTGGTTGCTCTTAAAATCCATTTGCCTTTGGTGTTTTGAAGTTTCATCAGGGTGTGTTTAAGTATGGATTTATTTTATTTATTCAGCTCAGGACACATTGAAATTTCTAATCAGAAGATATCTGTGTTTAATTTCTTTTTTATTCAGTTTCAGTCATCAACTATTCAAGTATTTTCCTCCTCCTTCTTTCTCTTCTTTCACTCTGGAATTTCTTCTAGAAATATGTTGGACCATCTAATTTTGCCCTTCACATCTCTAAACTTGTCTTTATTATATTTCCATCTCTTAATCTTTTTGTGCTGTATTCTTGATAATTTCCTCAGATTGATCTTCTAGTTCACTACTTCTCTCTTCATCTGTTCACTAATACTGTTTAGCTCTACCTGAAATCTATCTTACTCACTGAGATTTTCATTTCAATGGCTGTATTTTTTTTATTTCTAGAAATTATATTGGGTTCGTTGTCAAATATATCTGGACCATTCTGATAATCTTGTTCTCATTTTGATATTTGATATCTTATTTTATGCCTTTAATCATGTTATAGTCACTATTTGATACTTCTATTACCTGACGTGCTTGGAGTCTAAGCCCATTGTTTGTCTTCTTTGCTGACTCCTTCAGAATGGACTGTTTTCTAACAGGTTCCCTAGATTAATAGGCATATTATCTTTGTTGAATTACTTAATTAAATTCAATTTCCTAGTCTATAAAATTAAATTAGAAATTGAAGCACCTGTCTCAGAGTATTGTTGCAAGCATTAAATGAGGTAATATATATAAAGTCTTTAGCATACACTCAGCTCCAATAACTTTTGTTATTAGCATTCAGCTATGGATTCTCTCTAGTACCTGTAATAATGCCTAGCTCTTAGCTGCTACCCAGTAAATGCTTGATGAAAAAAAGAAGAATGTAGATTAAAAAGTTGAATCAGTTATGGCAAATTTTACTATATATTATCCAAATATTAGTACTCTTTGGGCTATAAATGCCTAACATAAATATTTTAAACATGTATTCATTCATTCTCTCTACAATAACAGCCACTGTTCTAGTGATGAGATAAATGGCAATGAATGATACAAAGTTCATTAGCATGGGGTTTGCATTCCAGTGATGAGGAACTGACAACAAATAGATCATCTATGAGAGAGAGAGGGAGAGAGAGAGAGAGAGAGAGAGAGAGCACGAGAGCGAGAGCGAGAGCGAGAGTGAGAGCGAGAGCGAGAGAGAGAGAGAGAGAAGAAAAGAAGGAAATGGATCCTAATTAAGGCTTAGTCAGAGAATTAAAGTGATGTGCTGGAAAGTAGTTAGGTTCATGCTTTACATTGAATCAACTTACTCTATAGTGACACTGAGCTGAGACCTGAAGGATAAGAGGAAACCACCCATTTAAAAATGTGAATAATAGCATCCAGGAAAATGGTACAATGAAAGCAGGCTTTGCTCTTTCAAAAAGTGTAGAGGCTGTGTCTAGAATGCAGTCAGATTAGGGAGTGGATGTTTTGAGATAAATTCAGAGAAGTAGATATGGGCCAGGTAACTAGGGCTTTGTAAACCAGGATAAGGAGTCTGGAGTTTATTCCATAGGTCCTAGAAGCCACTGGAGAGTTTTAAGTGAGAAATGTCATCATCTGAGCTTCGTTTCTAAAATATCACACTGGTTGATGAATGTTTGAGATGGAGATGCAGTAAAAACAAAAGCTGGGTAGTTGCATACTTTCTGCCTGATCCCCAATCTACCCTTGAAACTGCTGTCACTACCACAACCACACAAAGCTCTGGTCTCATACGGCCATCTGGTGGCCAGCATAGGAACTGGTTGATCCTGTAGTCTCTGAAATACCCAGATCCCAGAAAATCCCCGTCTTCCATCTTCTCCATCTCTAATTAAATTTTTCCCAGTCCCACTTTTAAAAATATCTATTATTCCATTTATTTTCTTTTTGTTTTTACAAATATGACAGCAATCGAATTTTTTATTGTTTTTTTCATTATAAAACAAAGTCTGGATTACATTCAAATGACAAGGTTTTAATCTTATTAGTGAAATTTATTATTAATCATAATAGATTTCATGGAAAAATGAGTATCAAATTATCCCTGCCCATATAAACCACTTACAAACACTCATAGAAATAACGTAAGGGGTAAATAAGATAATTTATGATATTACTTTACCAAGAAGGTTGGAAGTCAATCTCCTGTATATATTTTTAGTTCCGAATGTGGTCCTAGATGTGTAATTATAACATCTGGAACAGCTGGTATGTGCTGAAAGAAGTTCAGGATTTTTTTTTTCTTTACTGAAAAAAGTAGCAGTTTGAAAGATGAGACTTTATTTCAAATGGGAAAGCTATTTATAACTGGCAGTTAGCAATTGTTGAAACTAGTTCTGGCTGATAGGCATGTATGTATATGTATACACATGTGCACACACAATCACACAGACACATACACACACACCCATACACACACCGCCTTTTTCAACAGCATAATAGTCAAATCAGAAAACTCCCAACTTCTTCTTGCTAATACAAAGCAGCTCTTTTTATATTAAAAAATCTCCTTTGAGAGGATTTTCTACTTGTAGTAATGTGGCTAATTGCAATGATATATGGAGACCTACTTCGCTATTTTTTCTCGCTAATATTTTCTTGTCAGTCAAATTGAAAGATCTTAAAAGCAATGCTTACTCACTCAACTTTATTCAGGAAACATTGACACATTATAGAAAGACTGTTAAAAATTTATTTCCTGTGCATAAAGATCTCCTGCTGCTTCACTAGGTGGAGTTGAAGCAATGAATTTTTACCCCAGACATAATTAGATTGACTCCTAGTCTGGGGATACTTTAGGTCCTTCCACATCAAAGAAAGATCTGGATAAGAGGTAGCAGAATTCCTCTTTCTGGGAAAATTAATTAAAGTGTGATTTTTCAGTAGCTGTTAGTGAACTATAATGAGACAGGCCTGTTGAAAACCACTGTGTTCTTGGTAATGATCTTCTTTTTCCCAGACCAGCCTTATTGCTGAATTATCCCAAAGTATCTCCTCTCATGGGCATACACTACATGAAATGAGTTAGGGGTCTTAGCCTTCTTCTTAGCAGAGACTTGTCACAGAATCTTTCACCACCATCGGCAGCAATTAGCACTAATTGGTACCCTCGGCAGCAGTCGAATGGAAAGGTCAGTGATGGAGTGAGCAGGCAGAACAAATTACCCTTTCACCTCTGGAAGTGAACTTATTGGTTCTGTGCGGAGCTGATCTGTTCCTGCTATCTTTGCTGGGCCTAGAAGGTGGATTAAGGAGGTATTTATTCTCTGAGGCTGTCAAACAAGAGTATCGGGGAAGGTCAGTTCATTGAGTGAACAAAACAAAGCTGCTGAGTTATGACCACTGAATAACCATAAATAGGTCTCCCCATATTCACCCCATATTACCTCACCCCTCACTTTCAGTTTCTTCCTATAATAATATAAATCCAATCAAAACAAGTGCTCTGTCAGCATTTTTCTCTCTCTTGCCACAGAACCCACACTGTTTATACTCATTACTATATAACCAGGTCACTCGGTGGCTAGGAAGAGGTGTTGTCATTTGTCTTAGCTTTGCTTCTCTATATATTCATCCTACCTACTCCTGAGAGATGAGGGGATTGGTGTGAAAATAAGTAAAATGACACTTGTACAAAACTTTTATCTTTGTAGAATATTAATTCTACTAAGTGTCCACGTGTTTGTCATTCTGATATCTTTACTATCGCCACTTTAAGTCAACAGTTTGTGAAAAATCTGAGAGAACTGTCAGGGAATAATTAATAATCCTTTGCTATGAGTAGCCACCAGATAACTTGGCATCACTCATAAGACAACAGAAGGAAAAAGGATGTTGGCATTCTGCCACTTTACCAAACTAGCTCCTCCCTTTCACTTAACTCAGATGCCAGCACTTTTCTGAAGGCTGAGGAGAAAGTAACGGAAAAGAGAGTGGGCATTTGATTAACAAAATCACAACAAATGGAGTATCAGCATATAAGGTAATTCCCTCTGTCTTCCTAAGAACATTAAGTTTGAAACTAAACAAAAACTATATACTTTCGACCTTTGCATTACTTAGAAAATACTTTTTATCTGAGTTTTTAAGCATTTACTTGGGAGAAAAGAACCAAGAAATGGTTGACCTAGAAATAATTCAGCTTTGCATAGATGCCTGAACCCAGACATTAGCCAAAGCCAAGAGGGACCTTTCAGGACCATTTATAACTAAATCAATATGTCAACTGGTCCTGCCTTCAACTCACTCAAGTTTTTGTTTAAAACTGAAAGATTAGTCCAGAAACGAAACTGCCTGAAGAAGCATGTGAGAAAGATAAATTTGTTCTGCTTAGTCTTCATTTCCCTTCCTAGAAGGAATTCAAGATGAAGCAATGAGGTATTGAGCCTGAACATCTTTTTATTCTCAATGACTGAGAAAGCACCTGACAATAGCAAATGTTCAACATTGTGATATGACAGAAAGGATAAGTAACTGAATGGTCACTTAAAGGCTAGTAAAGGAATAAAATTTATAGCAACTAATTTGCCTAATTCATTCCATTCAGGCAAACTGATCCTCTTGACTAAGTTTGGAATTAAAGTGCCTGGAGCAAAATGAAAAATTTGTAACGTTAGCTAGGGAAGTGCCTCTCGTCCATTTACTCAAACAACAAACGTTTGTTGACACCTGTGATGTGTCAGACACTGTGCTAGGCACTTGGACACAAAAATAAAAAGCATAGACTCTCCCTCGGTTAGAGTTCAGTTTAGTTGAGGGGGTAGAGATAAGAACAAATAATAACAAAGCAATACGAAATAACTATACCAGGGTGCATCAGGAGAGTACACAGGAGGGGAGTTTATAAAGGACATTTACGTTGGGTCTTGCAGAGTGAGCAGGAAACCCAGATAGGAATGGAGTTCCAGGCTGAAAGCAGACAGAAGAGCAAGGAATGGCCTGTGAGAGAGCACTGTGACCATGGGGATGAACGTAGTTGAGTATCAGCTTTATAAGAAAAATGGAATGGGATAGAGAAGAAAAGAAGCAGAAAAGGTGAAATGAGTGAAAGGAAATTGATAGAGTCTAAAAAAGTTTGACCAGGGCCTATCTGCTACCTAGAAACAAGTTTGGACTTTAGTCTATAGACAATAGGGTACCACAAAAGAGTTTTAATTGTTAGGGTAGTGACCTGATTGGATCAACTGGAGGACAGTTTACCTAATTTGTTCAGCTAAGTCAGTGTACATTGTTCCTCATTCATTCGCTTTGAATGAATGAATGTTTGCAGAGAGATCCTATAAGATTCTGTTTTTTAAAAAACAACACAGTATAGAAAATGAGTTGGAATAGAAGAAATATAAAGTCAAGGAGACTGTTTGATGGCTATTAAAAGAGCAATATTTAGGAAGTAAAACCGATCAGCCTTGATGACGAAATGATCCACAAGTTAAGAGAGAAGATGGATTTGAAGATAACTCTGAGGTTTCTAGCAGAGAAACTGAATGATCAAAGAAATGCTTATCGGTAGAAGAGTAGAACCTCTATTTTTAACTCAAAAAAAAGAGGTATTTGTCCTTCAAAACAGTCTCAAATTTTTCATTTCTATGTTGAACTATTATATGCAAATGGAATATTTCCTATCTGTGCCAGAGAATAGCAACAAATACTTTAATCCAGACGAGTGTCACAGAGATCAAGGAAAGTGTTATCTTTAAATATTTTAATTTAGCAAAGGTATAGTTTGTATATTCTGTGCCTATAGTGTTTGAGAAGTGATATTTGGACTTAAGGATGAAAATTCATTTCAATGAGAAAGCCTCATGTTCATTCCCCCTTAACTTCTTGATCTAAAAGCAATCCCAATTTTATCTCACCTAAAAGTGTGCATTATTTTTCTTACTGAAGTTGCAGCTCAAAAACCTGTGCAACCACTCAAGGTCCAGAAATAAAGAACAAGGACAGAAAGGTGAATCCATTTCATATAAATATGAGACAGACAATGGCAGCGGCATGTCTGGGCCAGTGGTGGGCCCCTTCTGAGGCCTTGCAGACATTTGCCTCCTTTGCCCCAGGCCTTCTGGGATCCAGGCCTGTACATTATTCATTTTGCCTTTGGCACCCAGAGCACACACTTCCAAATATGCAGACAGATGGATGGACATAACTATGCAAATAGTTTCTTCCTAGCAAAACGTACCTGAAAATCGCATTTTCCCAAGCTTCCCCTCAGGCATTTTAAATACTCGAAACCAGGTAAATTTTTTCAGTTTACACTTAAGTTAACAAGGACTCCACTATGCAGGAGTTCATTTCAATTCCAAAAAGAAAAGGTATTTTAAAAAAGTTATAAGCTGCTTAAGTATGGTTCTGCACAATTTCACTTGGTTTTTAATCTGTATCAAAACTACACAATAAAATTATTGTTACTTCCTAACTGGCTCTAGCAAAGGTTTTATTTTATGTTCTCACTCCCATCTCTCACAATCCCAGGAAATTAAGGATAAAATTTGTAATAACAATGTTTATGTCAAATATAAACACAGGGAAGTCGGAAAGCATTTTAATAAGGTTCTCCAAATTATTTAACTCATCCAGGCTGTTCTTATGCAAAATCATACATTCTTGTCCTATTTTCTAAATATACAGTTTATTGAGGAATGGATGTGTGTGGGTAAATCTCTTTGCAAAGAGAATCTTTCTTTTTTGCTTTTGTCGACTTAAATTTATAAACCAAGTAAACTGAATTACTAAATTGTTTTACTAAACATACAGTGAAGAACTTAATTTTTCTTATTGTATTTCTTGGTAGTACCTATCAGGACAGCTAATCAAATAGACTTTTCATAATCTACTTGGCCTACACAAAGCCATGTTCTTTTTTCTCTTTGATTTACTATCTGAAACATATCAGAGATGATCTGAAGCATGAGTGAATTTAAATCCCATATGAATTGTGCCTGGCATTTGTATTTTACCTTTATATTCAAGAAGGGCTTTTTCTGACAAACTCTCTATAGTGACTTTGAAGAAAACAGAAACGAGATGTGCAAACTGAGCAACCTGCAGAGTGCACACTCTTAGGTGAGATAAAATTGGGATTGCTTTTAGATCAGGAAGTTAAGGGTGAATGAACATGAGGCTTTCTCATTGAAATGAATTTTCATCCTTAAGTCCAAATATCACTTCTCAAACACTATAGGCACAGAATATACAAACTATACCTTTGCTAAATTAAAATATTTAAAGATAACACTTTCCCTGATCTCTGTGATGCTCATCTGGATTAAAGTATTTGTTGCTATTCTCTTGAACTCCCACTCGGTTCTACCTGGACTGGATTTGTTAGTGGCAAACAATTCCCTCTTTCTGAGCACTGCACAAAACATTTTTAAAACGTAAATCCTGGCAATTTAGAAAAAAAATGGTGAAGATGATAGAGGATCTGTTCATCTCTCTGGAGACCAAATTAAAGCTGTGATGGAAACAAGGAGCAGCAGCAAGGAAAAATCGCCTGGGATAAACAAGCCATACAACTAGGGAGAAATCCAGGAAATCACCCTGCAACGGCAGAAGGTAGGACGGGGCAAAGATTTGGGGCCGCCTGGTCTCCAGTGGCTGAGTGAGACAGTGGCAGCGGCAGAAGCTTCTTAACGGGGCCAAGTCTGCAAGCGAATTTTTGCGGTGATGGACCTGCTCCCTCTGAGCACCAGTGCCCATTCGGCTGCATGCAGAGGGCACCAGGGACTTACAAGGAGACATTGTGGGAGTGAGGGCTCAGACGAGACTCATAAGGTACAGAAGCGCCAGGGGTATCCATTGTTCCCTGTTGAGCCCTCCCCACTCCCAGTGCACAGACACAGCACTACCATAGCCATGATGTCATCAAACTGGATAACAGAGGTCATTAGGCCCAGAGATTCCCTGAAACCCCGCCTCTCCCAACTCACGGCCCCACCCAAGCCACATCCAGGTTTATCCTCATCAAATCAGGTGCCCCGTGCTGAGACTCACACTGGTGGAGGCAGCTAGCCTTGGTTTCTGCTGTGGCCTTTTGAGGCAATTATAAGCACAGCATCTGTGGATTGCTTGCTGAATATTAACAGGTGGCTCTGGAGGGGTAGCGGCTTGGGCTAAATTTGGCCTGCCGCTGAACCCCTCTCAGGACTGGGCCACTGGACACCTACTTCACAAATCCACACTAATAAGATCAGGAGACTTAGGAGCTTTGCTTAGTACATAGAAACAGACACGGAAAGGCAGCCAAAATGGGAAGACAAGCAGAAACCATACGAGAGAACAGAACAGAGATCCAGATATAAAGGAGTCAAGTGATCTAACAGATGCAAGAGTTCAAAACATTGGTTATAAAGATGCTCAATGAACTTTTGGGACATGTAGAGAACTCCAACAAAGAGATAAAAAACATAAAAATGGAAATGGAAATTACAAAAGGGAACCACTCCGAAATGGAGAACACATTATCTGACATGAGAAGTAAATTAAATGGAACAAACAAAAGAATAAATAAAGTGAATAAAGAAGAGGATCAAATGCCCTATCAAGAGGACAGGAAAGCCAATCAGAACACTCAATCAGAATGGCAAGAAAAAAGATGCCAAGACTATAAAAATAATTTAAGGAGGATATGGGACACTATTAAGGCTCCAAATATTCATCTGATCGATGTAACAAAAGAAAATCAAAATGTTGAACAGCTGTTTGAAGAAATAATGATGGAAAACTTCCCTAACTTGGTGAAGGAAATGGACATAAAACCCCAGGAAGCTCAGAAGATTCCAAAACTCAGGGATCCAAAGAGGCCCACAACAAGACACATCATAATTAAAATGCCAAACATTAAATACAAAGAAAGAATATTAAAAGCAGCAAGAGAAAAACAAATATTACTTACAAGGGAACATCCACAGACTGGCAGCTGATTTCTCAAAAGAAACTATGCAGGACAGAAGGGCTTAGCAAAAAAAAATATTTGACGGGATGAAGACCCAGGATCTACAACCAAGAATAATTTATCCAGCAAAGCCATCATTTAGAGTTGAAGGACAGATAAAGAGTTTCCCAGACAAAAATAAACTAAAGGAATTTATCACCACTAAGCCAATATTACAGGAAATGTTGGAGGGACTTCTTTAAGAAGAAAAAAAACATGTATCAAATACAGGAATAAAGAATGGTAACAACTACATTCCTTTTCCAATAAGTACCTTAAATGGAAAAGAATTAAGTGCTCCAACCAAAAGATAGAGTGGCTGAAAGGATAAGAAAACAAGTGAAAAGGAAGAGGATAGAAAAAGATATTCCTCAGATGGACCTAGAAGGTATTTAAGTCAGACAGAGAAAGATAAAAACTATATAATTTCACTTATATGCAGAATCTAAGGATTAAAAAGAACAAACTAATCAAAAACAGACTCACAAACATAGTGGATAATTTGGTGATGGACAGAGGGGAGGGGAGTTTGGGGAATTGGGAGAATGGGGTGAAGGGCTAAAGAAGTACAACTTAGTAGCTGATAGATGGTTACGGGGCTGAGGAACACGGCATAGGGAATGAAGTTAGCATTAATACGTTGGCTAGGTAGAGGGTCAGGGGAGGGAGGGAGCAACTGGGGGAATCATTTTATGAACTATATAAATGTCTAACCAATGTACTGTATACTTGAAACTAATTAAAATTTTTAAAAAAATGTAACTCCCAATTCAACAGACTTCTTGACATCTAATCACAGCTGCCTGGTTGTATCGCTGATAGACTTAAAATTCCAAATCAGTTTATTAATGTCTTTATGTATTTATTCAATGAATAAAAATGAGAATTCTCACAGAACTCTCTTTTTAAGTTAGTAACAAAGCTAGAAGCCATCAAAATGATAAGGTACAAAAACCTGGAGAATTAACCTTTAAATTGCTATCAAAGGAAAGGAAAACAAAAAAATGTGGAGGTCATTCAACATAGCAACCTCTCTCGTAATAAAAAACAAAATGTCATGCATGCAGATATTGGCCAAGACAAAAGAGAGAAGTTATGTCTATTAAAGATTTTTCACCTGAATAGCCATTTTCATTTGATGATCCTTAGCATTGTGAGAAAAATAAATTAGTTTAAGGTTATATATCTTCAGTGCTTATTTCTATAAAAGACTTGAAACAGTTGAAAATAAGATAATATGGTAAGATGATCTATCAAGAGAAATACTTTTCATAGAAGAAATTAAAGTCAGCAAATAAAAATCTTTTCCCAACAACATTGTGGAGGCCTACGCTCTGCTTTGCAAGCTACATTGTCAATAGAAATATGGCTGTGTGAAGTATCTGCAAGGAGCTAAACATGAAACACAGGCCCCTGGGAACATTATGGAGGTCTTCGATTACTCCCTAGGAGAGTCACTCACTTTTGCAGTCCTTCAGGAGAATCAGAGTCCAATAGATGGTGAAAGTGCATGTAGTTCATGTCTGTTTCAATAGTAAAATATAAACAGACCTCAGAAATTCAACTCAGATAAAAAGTGGACATAAAATATGACAACTTTAATAGTCGGTAAGGCTGTCTCTGATCTATGCTATTTTGAAATGATCAGTCTATGTTGAATGATAAGTAGGATTTATTTTTAAAAAGAAAGTTCGAAAGTTTTATTATTATGATTTAACTTGAGCTTTCTGAAGAAAACTTAAATGATTTTAAGAAAACATCAAATGTGTCTTTCAAATTCCCTAAATGAATCTACATATAAGATTCTAAATATAAGATTATATACCTTCTTGACCTTTAATCTAGGAGCCAAGTTCAGGTAAGTACCTATAGTTTCTCAGCTGGTCCTGGTGGATGAGAATTCCCTCTTACCTATCACTCAACCCTCGCATGATTTTGAGTAATTTCATCAGTTACTGAAAGGGAAATATTGGACTCTGATCTTTCAAAGCAAATAATTCTTTGAGTTTATAGAGGGTAGGAATTTCTACAGGAAATCCAAGTGTCATAGTCTTCCTGGATGGCTCCAGGCAGGTACACAAATACATTAGAGTACTGCATTTCCCACAGACAAACTAAAGTCAGATTTCTAGAAGCAATATGTCTTGATTCCTACCACAGTTATGAAGTATAGCCGCTGCCTGTATTCCATTGCTAAAATATTGAGTGTGTGCAGAAAAAGTTCTCTCCATCTCGGCCAGATCACTTCTACAGCATCGCCTCACGTATTGGAGAGCACAGTTTCATGGGAGATATTGAGTAATTAGAATATGTCCAAAGAATATAATCAAGATTCTCAAAGTAATATCAAATGACAGATGATTGAAAAAGAACTGGAGATGTTTAGCCTGAAAAAGACCAACTATCTTATACTCCTCTCATTATAATTATGTAGAAAAGGTTTGTTTTGTGTAGGAAAGGCTTATTTTTTGTTGTATATAAGAGGCAAGCAGAGCTCAGCTCCATATAAGGAAGTACTTTCTGATAATTAGAATATATTGCCTTGTCAGAGGTAGGGGTCCTCCCTTCCCTGAGGAAAATCCCATTCACCATCTGTTAGCAATACTTTAGAAGATAATTTTGTACTAAATAAGCGATCAGACTCCTAACTTCTAAGGTAGCTTCATATTCCAGGTTCCCAATAGTCTATACATGTGGTTATTTCATAACATATTATACTTTAAAAATTTTTTGGTTGAAAATTCTGAATCATTTCTGGAACCAATAGTTTCTTCAAAAGCAGCCCAATATGCCCCAAAACACTTGATTTGATGCCAGTAGATATGATTCCCATTACCTTACAGAGGGGTGGTAGATAAAACCATAAAAGCATGGACTTCAATGTTTGTCTTAAGTTCAAATCCCTGCTTCACTATTTATAACCTGTTTTAACCCAGATACGTCTTTTAACTTTATTAAGCTTTAATTTGCTCATCTGTAAAATGGGATCATAGCATTTAGCTCATAAGATTATTGTAAAGATTAAGTGAGATAATGAATATAAAGAGCCTAGTAAAGCTACTGAGTTAAAAAAACCCCTCAATATAGGGCAGCTGTTATTACTAGACAACTCATATGCCCTTCAATGCCCCTTACAACCTAAGCTTGGGATGGGCTTTTCTCCTGCATTGCTTTAAGACTTTCCATTTGCACCCTCTTATATGCACCACACACAGAATAGGGTGAATGGGGAATGGGAAGGACACAAAATTTGTGTGCATCATCCATATATAAATACACCTGAGCACATTCACACACGTCTTTTTTTAAACTTCTTATCTTTAGATAATTATGGATTCACATGCAGTCACAAGAAATAATGCAGACATCCCATGTACTCTTTACACGTTATATACCTTTTCATGTAACATTATTTTCTTCTTTATTAGGCATTCTTGTCAGGTTTTTTTCCTCCACCCAATTTATTGACACAAAGGGTGGAAATAATCAATGTTGCTGAATTGACCAGGCATGAAAACACTAAGAACCTGAGAGAGTGCCTTCCTGTGCAGTTAGTCTTGGTTTTTTCCTCTAACTTGACACATCTCACTCCCTGCTGAGTCTTTCTTTCTAGACAACACCTGCCCACTGCTTCATGAAAAGCAGAACCCTCATTCTGGATGAACTTCTTGGGTTGTTATAAAATAGCGTTGTGGCTCATTGAGCAAAGGATACAGTTTGTGTCTAACATGGTAATATTCTAATGTCTATTAGATCAATTAATATTCCAGTGCTGAGGTGAGGTAGTGTGTTTTCTTTCTTCCAAAAACAATTAATCTGTATTGACTGAGCTCCAGGGGAAATATATCCTAGGCTATGTGTGAGGTTGGTTTCAATACAGTTGGAAGCTTTCATGTGGAAAATGCTCTATTTAGCAATTACATGCAATGAGAAAACTTGGTATTCATAAGTGATTCAGTAAGTCACAAGCCATGAAGAGTGCAGAAAGGGCCAAAGAGAGACAATGTGAGCATGATTAGTCATATAAACCAAACCAATACTTCCCCAAAAATGCCAGTCAACAGAATCTTGTGGGAAGCTTTTTAAAAAATAGATTTCTGCACCAAAATGCACCCTTCTAACCTCTGATAGTTCTAATTGAGGGGGCTGAGGCAGAGCCAGGGAAATAGCATTTCTCTAAAGCTTCACAGGGGTTCTGATTAACAGCTAAGGTTGAGAACTACTGCTCTGAGCCAGCATATTTCAACAAGATAAGTGTGCACTCATATTAAGAAAATGAATACCTCCTTCCACCCCCAGTTCCAAAATTTCCTCTTTATTCTGAAATTATTTTTAACAATGATGATGATGATGAATTCCAGTTTTCCAAATTGGTTCATGGAGATTACCCTAATTGGAGGTATTAATATGTCAATTTCATGGAAGAATATGACTCTAATGCATCACAAACTTGAAAAGAAAAAAAATATTATACCCCACTGCCAAAATACTTCGTTTGTGGTATGTTAAAAACAAACAAACAAACAAACAAAAAAACTCACTGATGCCAACATCTTCTAGTTTATCTAGCAGGTGGTAAAGCTAGATGACTAATGGGGTTCTTTCCCAGATACACATTTACACTGATGAAATCAAGAACTGTCCTTGGCTAAGCTCCCCCTGCTCTCACCCTAGGCCTGACAAACTCCTTTGCACCATCACAAATCCTACCCCAAATGCTATCACTATCTGTGTATATAAGAACTTCCCCTGTAAAGACAATGTAAGGGTTGGGAGTCATCTCTGCTACTAGGAGTATCAACACATTTTTAAATTAAGAGCCTATTTGAATATGGAGCTATTACACGCTGTAGCAATAAAATTAAACATTGTCACTGTCTGTTCCTTAATAGCTTACAAGCATTTTATATTCAGAGTCCCCAAGCTAGAATTTTAAGAAATATCCCTTTAGTCTTTTACCGTGAAATAATCTCTACACAATTTTTCTCACTCCCTCTTCATAAACTATTTATAACTATGCTTAAAGTATTAAACTCAAAATGGACATAAACAGTGAATAAACATAAAAGAATATTAAGTGCAAACCAAAAGGTTAGTCTGGATCTTGTATTGTTGAATAAAGTTTCCAACAACTTAGAAAGGATGGAGCCTCCAGGATTTACCTACGGAGTTCATGGAGGTCTCATGGGGAAGTGTTCATTCCAGGAATAAGGTACATTTTAAGACATGGATCATCAGATACAATAAAGGAAATGAAGAGGAGACAGTAGAAATAGATACAGGCATCTCCCTTATGTGCCAAAATACCCCAGTCTCAAATGATTAACACTGAAGTGTAGTGACAACAATGGTTCTCAAACTGTGGTCCCAAGACAAAGAACATCAGCATCACCTGAGAACCTGTTAGAAATGCAAACTCTTTGGCCTTGTTCCAGATTTACTAAATCAGAAACTCTGGGTTGGGGTCCAGCTTAACAAGCCCCCAGGTGGTTCTGATGAGCACTCAAGTGTGAGAACCACTGTATTACAAGAAGCATTATCTGACAAGTCTAGCCAGATATCTATTCTCAGGCTTTAAGAATCAAAACTTCTCTTTCCACCCCAATATAGTCTCTTCTCATTACCTCTCTACATTCTCTTAGTCTTCTCTTCCCTCCCCTTCCATGCCCCTTTCACATATGTATGTATATGTACACACACACACACACACACACACACACACACACAGAGCCAATGAACACTGTATAGCATTCAAAGAACTGGAAACCTGCCCTTATTTTTCCTTTTTTTGGAGAGTTTATTCATAAAGTGTGCACAGTGCTAAGGCAAGGGATGGAATTTAAACAATTCCTAATGAAAGAGGATGGCACCACCTATTTATCACATTATATTGTTGTGTATTTACCCCTTACTGCTTTTGATACATTTGCATGTAATCTTTCATAATTCAGTTCATTTGTTTAAATCATTTCTTTTATTTTCACTTATTTAAAAGGCTAAGTTTATTTTACAGATCACTGGGGCCTCCCAGTGGCAATTGTAGGTAATTTCAGACTCAGATTTTATTCAAGAGCTTTTGAAGAATGGTATCCAAATCCTTAACAGGCTTTTCACCTAGTTGGGAGAAGAATACAATCGAATGAAAGCAAGCTTTTTATCTGAGGTAGATTATGTTGGTATCTGAACTGAATTTTCCTCAGGTGTTGGCTTTGACTTCTTGCATTTATCAGACTCCATATTCAGTCACTTGCTTAGTATAGATGTCAGTCAGCAGGCTTCAGGTGTTGCTGGTCAATGTGAGATCAACCAGGAATAAATACAATAAAAAGACTATCAAAGACAAACTTATCTTGTGATTGATTCCTTTTTCTCAATAACCTTCAGGTTTTCTCCCTAGAATTTCCATTCCTACCATCTTGCCTTTGAAGTTATGACTGCTAGAGTGGCCACATAGCACCAGTTTAAGATACATCATTTTTCCCTCCTCCCAATTCTGGAACACTCTTTGGCTACTCTGGTTCACATCGCTCTCCAGTGGCAATTGGCACAGTCCTCTGAGCTTGGTCGTCACATGACAGCCTCTGACAGCCAGCTTTCCTCTGACATCATGGAAGCAGGCTGAGCCATCCATGCCCGCATCGGCTTACAACCTGTCACCTGTTGAGCCCTCCAGCCAGAGTCTGAGACTTACTCAGCAATGTCGACCTCCCAAAATCGAGGTGCCTGTCATCTGATAAACCTTAGGCTAATAGAGGCTGACAGCCATTTCCACTTAACCAACCATTTTGCTGCAGACATGCTGGTGTACTTCCAATCTCAAGCTCAGAGACCCTCGGCCCTCTTCAAAAGGCTTTGCTGCCTGAGTCAATACTGCCCTTGTCTTGAAAGATTGCCGAAGAGTGGTTTCTGGGAACTGGTGTGCTCACATCACCCCACAGTAACCTTTGTGCTGATGCAGTGAGCTTACCACCTAGTAACAGGCCTATAAACACCAGCATCATTGACAGATCAGATGATGTTTTAAAGTTCAACCCTGTCCCCTTGGCCATTTCTGCTGAAAAGTCACCTGAGGGCATCTTATACTTCCTTTGCTTCATTCTGCCTGAGCCACCTTTCAAGAAAAAGATCAGTTTTTGCTTCTGCCTCAGCACCCTCTTTATACAACAGGGTCTTTTTTTACACCCGCACTGGCTATTTTAAGATCACTACATATCTTTAAGTTAATTAATCTAATATTTTCCCAAAATGCCTTGTAAAGAAAATTTTATTTTAAGTGCTTGCTGGGTATATACATACATTTATAAGATCATACTCTTTGCAATGTATTGTTAAAAGGAGTTCATGCAGGTTCATCTCAATATTATCCCGCTTATGCTAATTTATGCTCAGGAGCAAATAAAGAAAATTTTCACTAAATTGGATTGCTCCGAATTAGCAAGAATAAAAATTAAATTTAGGATTTTTTTGTAGGGCTCAGAATAGAAAATGTAAATGAGGGGATACCCGGAGAAGAGCACAAGCTTTGATATCAGAGAGACTGAGATTCCCATCCCATCCTACACATGTGTGTCACCTGGGAAAAACCGCTTCGCCCAATGGGCCTCAGTTTCTTCATATGTAAATTAGGCTAATATCTCTAGGATTGCCAGCAGGATTCAGAGGTGCTGTATGTGAAATGTCTAAAACAGAGCCGAAGGCAGTGAGTGTTCCATAATGGAGTTATTACTTCAGCAAGGATTCATAAAAGCTACAATTTTTCCAGTGAGTAGTTCAAACAGGTCACTCTTGGCTATTTCTAAAGTTTCTTACATGCTGTTTCTTCTGCCCAGAACACAACCCCTCCCTTGTCTCTTCATCTCCTTCACTGGACTACAGGTTACTTCTCCAGGAAGCCCTCACTGACTCCCAGGTTGTGGATTAAGTTCCCTCCTATCAGGACTCCTAACACAGCTTGGTTCAAGTATCTGTTTCCCTGGCTATGCATTGACTCCCCTGCATCTGCCCAATTGCACTGAGCTTTCAAGTTTCCAGGAAAACTGGCCCATCTAACTTGTTCACTGTATGTCTGCAGCCCCTGTCTGGCACATTGTGCGTTTTCAATAGATATTGAATGAATGAATGAATGACAACAATTAGATGGTTTCCTGGAGAAGAAAAATAAAATCCAAGTACTGTAAAAGGTAGTTGCATTAGTTTTTATATTTTTGTAATTGCCTTTAAGCCTCCTTGAATTACCTTCAAAAAAACATGAAATCTGTACCCAACAGGTCTACACTTTCCTCCCCTAACCCCAAGAATGCTGCACATTCTTATTAGATATTTATTATAAAAATTATAGCATAATTATTATAATAAATTATAATCTTATAATTGTTTCTCAATTTCTCTTTTTAATACATGATTATAAAATGTGTTTATCATGTTTAACACCTTTCTAATTCTTAAATTGACTACCTATTAATCACGGAGATCTGAAGGAAGGAAGAAATCCTTGGTAGAAAAGTGTTAATTATTTACTAGTTGCAAACTGTACTTTTACCTCTGAAAACCAGGTGGGTAGAAAACATTACTCAGATTTTAATCTAAGAATTTCTTACATTTTTATGGCTTGTTCTTTGGGCTTATTTATGGTGGTTTGTGACAGAGACAACCTTTGCCATTATGATTTATACTCTTCCAACAAAGGAAATACAGAAAGAGATAAGAAACCCAAATTAAATCATAGCTCTGGATAAGAAAACCCAAATTAAATTATGACACTAAAAATAAATTTTAAAATCCAGTGAAGGTAAGGGGCTGACATAATTTTAAATTAAAGAACTGTATAGATATATAGACTGTGGACAATGAAAATATAGCAATTTTCAAAGTCTAAACTACAAAAACTAGTATTTTCTAAGTAAGTAATTTTCAGAAGCCTTATAACCTATTTGTGGCATTATGAAATAATGCCTGGCTACCAAAATATTTTTTAAATGCTTTGTTTTAACCTTACTCGGTTTGTGCTTGTTTGGAAAAGAACATTTTTTTGGTATGGTAAAGTGTTAGTGGTTGGCAGCAGATATCCAATATTTTTCTTCTTTTTTTTTTAGTTCCATTTATGACAAAATTGACCTGAACATCTGTTTTCATTTTTAGTGATACTTTCAATTTCCTTGATGATTGAGCGCTAATTCTAAAACTTAATTGGATTTCAGGGAAAGACAATTGCCTTAGAAACAAAGAATTGAGAGGAAAAACTCTGGCCTTTGAGCTTTCCCAATAAAAGCACTGTTCATAATAGAGGCCAAAGGTTAGCTCAAAAGAATAGGGAGTCAATGGTGTATGCCCAGCAATCGAAATACTACACAGCTATACACAATCCCTGCAAACGCTAATGTCCAGACAGAAACTCTTAATAAAAGGAGTTCATATGACCACAGAATTAACTGATGCTAACTAAAGCCACCTAAGACACACTGTCCCATTAATATGACCACATAATTATACAGAACAGTATCTTTGATTTTGTGTGGAACTTGGAAGCAGAACAAATATTGAATCTGAGCTTGCAGGTAAATATTCTAGTCTTAATTTCACATCAGAAACTCAGAAATGCCCAAACCTGGATGCGGAATTCATTTGTGAACTATTTCCTGGCTTCGTAAAGAAGATAGAAAGAATTAGTTCCACACAGAAACACACTCACAAATGTCTATGGTTTTTAAATTGCTTTGCGATATCCCCCTACATTTTGCAAAACTATTTATCGACTGCATTCCCAATTTAGTTTCTTATTTTTACTTTATAATTTGTTGAAAAAATGCACATATTTGACAATTTTTACTTTTTCCACAGGCATATTTCCATGAAAACTAAGTTACAATAGAGTCAAAAGAAGAAGCACAGTGTATTAATTTTCTTCTAAGCTTATCAATAAGCTTACTTAGCTCATCACTTAAGGTTGACTTGAATTCTTCTATTTCTAGAACCCAAAGTCCAGCTTGTTTTCAAAATTAGTACATCAAACTCCTACCCAGTGGACGTGCTTAATTTCCAAAGGGTATTCAGAAATTATCTGCTCACATGACAATAGCACTGCTTAAAATAAAGTGGATACTCTCTGTCTATGAAGAGAAAAATCAAGCTCCTAGAAACGGAGAATTTAAAGGGAAAAAAAAGAAACATTCTGTTATGTTTCCTCATCTTTTTTTCCCTCAGTAATGAGTTTACACTATTGGCTCAAAATCTTTAGAAAGTTATCAATGCCAAAATGATTTATCCAAAAAAGTTAACCATGTATAAATACAAAATAAAAACCAATTTTTGAAAAATTCTGGTAGACAAAAATTGGTACAAATGAAATAGGATATATCAATAAATTGTAAGATAGAAGATTTTAGTATTTAGTTTCCTGAAGTCAGATGACACAATCTGCAGCACAAAATAACTCATAGTTACATGTAAATTGTAAGCTGCACAGTATCACCAAGTTGGTATGTATGCTGTAGAGCAACAACTTTGATAATCAGTACGTGTATTCTATTAGAAACCCAGAAAGTTACCGCAAGAATTGCATTGAAGTTTTTAGTAACATAGTTTAATTCCTCAAAAAAAAGGCCAGATAAAGGCAAAATTCATAGTATAACTCCTTTAAATTAAAGTTAAATCAACTCCTAGCCATAAAAGAAAAATCGTAAGATAGAAAAAGCATACTCAAGTTACATCTTTTGAAATTAAATTTTTGTAAAATTGAATATAGAAAAGTGTGGAGAAACTACAGCAAAAAGATAAAAGTAGACAAGCATACAGAATGAAGTGAAACGGGAGGCACAGTATGTGTGGGTGGGTGTTAAAATTTGCAAATGTCTGCTATAAACAGAATAAAACAATGGATATTTAACGCTATGTTTGACAGATTGACACCTAGAAAAAAAGGAATTATTATGAACCATATGGTTGGTTTGGTCCTAACAGTCTTTGAAACAAGGACATTTTACCTTTTCTACCTAAAAATAGCTTAGTAGTGATGTTCAAACATTTTTTAGGAGAGAAGCCATTTTTTTACCACTTCCTACCCCAAGATTCTTGTTGCTGCACCTGAAACACTCCTTTGAGGCAGAAGCCTTTGAGGCAGAAGCCTTTGAGGCAACTTTGAGGATACTTCAACCTCTCTACTGGACCAGTTCAAAAATCACTGTGGTAGTAAATAACATACTTCAGAGTTAACAGACACTAATATCACTTTGAGGTGGGGACAGAACCTCGAAAAAAACCTCAAATATACCTAAGTCTGATTTCTTAATGTTGGCCAATCTCAGGGCTCAGTCCTTGCTTTCTTCTCTATGTGTTTGCCCTTGCTCCCTGAATGAGCTTTACGAACCATCCCTAAGCTGATGCCTCTAACTTTATGTCCAGTAGCTTGGATCAAACTTTAGAGTCAGCCTTGACTCCCCTATTTCCTTACACTCATATTCAATATGTGGGAAGGTCTGTTAGCTCTAGCTTCCAAACACATCTAGAACTGACCACTTCTCACCACCTCCAGAGCACGTTCTCTGCTGCAGGCTGCCATCCTCTCTTGCCTGGGTGGCTGCCACATCCTCCTAACAGGTCCCGTTGCCCCTTCATAAGAATTCTCAAAACATCGGCTAGATTTGTCCTTACATGGAGCGATGTTTCACTCCTCTACTCCAAACCACCTGGTGATTCTCCGCTTAACCAGAGGAAAAGCCCAAATTCTTTCAATGGCCTTAAAGGTTATGGCGGAACCTGTGATGCGCTGCCCAGATCCCCTCCAGGATGACTTATTACCTCACTGCTGGAAGTGCTGCTGGCAGAAGGCCCCAGTCAACGTCTTCAGGGATTGCTTCAGCTAGAGAAAGTCACCTCATCCAAGATCGCAGAGCCTTCCCAGGGCAGCCAGTGATTGAATGACATGGAGTAATCAAGACACAGATGTCTTCACCCAACCTGAGACAACTCTGAAAGGCCAATCTAAGTCCAGCACTCCATGTGGGGGTCAGCTGAGGTTGTACTTGGGCCTGCATTGCAGTTTGACCTCTACTTTCATCCTACTTCCTTACACTCCTTACCGCAGGTCTTGATCCCAACAGCACTCTCTACTAAGTGATCTGCACACCAAATTCTGCCTCAGAGTCTGCTTGCAGAGAACCCAGAACCACAAGCCGGCTGCCTACAGCCTCTCCAAGGCCATATCTTATCAGTCTCCCCAGCCTGCCCTGCTCCAAGCACACTGGCTTTAACGTTTCTTCTAGAGGATTGGCGTGTTCCTGCCTTAATGTCCTTGCACGGCTGTTCCTTCTGCCTAAAACACACTTTTCCAGGTTTCGCACTGCTACTTCTCTTACCAACTTCGAGCTTTGCTTAAATGTCACTTTTCAAATGAGCCCACCCTGATCATCCAGTTAAGGAAGAAAACAAGAGAAAAAAAAAATTTAAGGTGGAACAGTTCTCATCATTTCCTAATGTATTTGCTTACCTTTCTGGGTACTGATTTCATTTGGAAGAAATGACTTCATTCATTTAAAAGAACGAAAATTACTGTTTTAAATACATAAAGACAGTGCAATGGTAAAGAACACAGGCTCTAGACTCAAACAAGCCTGGGCCCAAGTGCCCCATCACTGCGACGGCAACTGCGAGGCCTGAGGCAAGTGACTTCACCCCTCTCAGCCTCAGTTTCTTTATCTGTGAAGTAGGATCATATTACTTATACTTCTTAGAATGGGTGTGAGGATTAAATGACTATGTACGCAACAGGTCTGTGCAAACTACAAAGGGCCATATAAATATTGGGAATTACTGAGAGATGGCTCTATGAACTGCACATACCAAAATATCTACTGGGAGCATATTTGTACCCTGGCTTATTGGTCAGAGTCCTAGAAAATAATCTTTTTAGGTCTGCTCAGCCCTGCATGGACTAAGAACTTCCAGCAAAGCAGAAAAGGCTGTGCTTAGGAGACCAAGAATCACCCCAGGGGCACAGTGATAGCCTAGCAAACATTACTGGGACGCTAAAGAGTAGTTACTGACGAATATACTCTTGTTATATGATACAAAATCTTAATTTTTTGCTCTCCTTGCACTGACTTTAATTACTTCAGACTTATTCTAATCTTTAAGGCCGATGTGAGAAAATCGCATAGGCTTTCAAATATCTAGATCTAAATATGTTCATCAGAAAAGCTTTAAACTTTAAAACCAGCCACTTGTCTGGTCATTTGAGATTAGAACCTAAATCTTTTTATGTATTTTCAACCCAAAGTTTTTATATTTATTTGTCTCTGTGATACAGAATAACTGTGTTTGGCTTAAAAATGAAACAATAACTCCTCCAAAACCTCAACTGTTTTTATGTTTGCTTCTATTCATTTTTCATTTGCTAGAGTGAAATGTCCTTGCCCATAACCTCAAATCCACAAGCTTGATTGATTTCAGAGGTTGCACTGGAAGCCCACCCTGCCAAGCAGAGATGATAGACCGCCTGTAAGCTGGCACTAATAAAAACCACAATAAGCTAACGTTTACCATTATATCATGTATCTGCCCTTTCAGATTTATTTGCAGATCCTACTATGGTCCATTTCTTTCTTTCTAGTAGAGAATCACATAAGCTTATGTTAAAAACAATAAGGAATTTCATTTTAGAAATGCCATTATTGAAAACCACCATTCTCTAGTTATATATTAAAAATTACAGTAATTGCACCATTTATTAAAATGACCATAATAAAAAATGGTGCTGTGAAGGGATAAGGAAAGCAGACATTGTCCTAACTAATAACCACATAGTATGGCTTTGCCGCCCTCCAGATCCATGTGCTATACCTGAGGGGGGAGGTGCGTGTGTGTGTGTGTGTGTGCACCCCTCTTGGGAAAGTCAGTGCTATATCAGATTATCCAGAATCTTCTTTAAAGTCATAATCTACTAGAAAAGAACCTTCACTTTCCAAGTCCTCCTTTGAGGACATCATGCATTCCTCTGATTTTTTTCATAGCTTTATACAACTTAATATTCAGGCTAGGAAAACTAGAAATCTCCTCCAGATCAAACAACTCCTTAAACCTGTCTACAAATCTATTTTCTTTCTCTAACCTGAATTTCATGACCCAGAGGATGACGGTAGTTTCTGTGCACAGATGGTCAAAGGTAATGAGGAGTTCCTCCAGGAAAGGATGAGCATAGACAACATCAGCCGCCAGAATATAGTCGAAATTATTGGAGGACCTGGGGAAGTTCTTGTCTAAAGCTACGCCCCAGGAGAGTTCTTTAACCTGAGGCAAATGTTTACATTTCATTTTGGTGTTTCGGGAAATATTATATTGCAGGTTTCCAAGTAATTCAGGCAAATCTGTGGCAGTCACATAAGCACCTGTGAAGCAAAGGATAGTAGATAAAGTAACCCTCATGGGATGAAGTAAACAATCAGGTTTCAAGTCAACATGCATTTTGTAATTCTGCATAACTGCTAGTCCCAAAGAAAAAACTGGTCAGTATACACAGGAGAGAAATCCCCTTCAAAATGCATGCTAGGGGAGCATTACACCTTCCCTTAAAAAAAATTTTAGGTTCCCATGGTATTTTTGCACTCCATCGCATTTTTCTGTTCTCCTGGTTTTTCTTGTTTTGTTTTGCTATTGTTGCTGTTGTTTTCTATTTATCAACTACATGCTAGGAGAAAAATAATCAAGAGAAAAGACAACTCACAATAGTTGGTACCCTCATTGGAAAAATCAGAAGCTATTGCTGAAAGATGAACAGGTTCTCCCTAAAAGAATTCTGATGCCCAGTCCTGTGAGACCAAACAAGTATATATAACACTGGGCATTCTTTCATTAAATAGGAAGTACTCAAGTGTGAGAAGTGAAGGAAGGAAAGACTTTTCCAAGGCATTACATTGAAAGTATGACAGCCATGTTATGCCCCAGTTTTCAACTTGAGCCCATTTTAAGTGTGAGTCTTCCCATCAAAAGGTGTTTAAAACCTGGCCACAGCATGCATATAGTGCTCATACAGCCAAAGATCATAGATGCAGTACGGAACGCTCAGATGAAGATATAACCCATTTCCGAGTTAAAAGTAAATAGTGATGGTCATTTTCAGAAACAAATTAGAAGGTGCAAAATTATAGAAACCAGTAACCAATAAAATTTGTCCCTTAAAGTGAACTTCGAGTAGCAGCAGCAGAGCCTAAAAGTAATGTGTAAATAAATCTAGGCTTGGCCAATTCCACATCATTAGACAAAAACAGACTCGAGTTAGGAACAGGAAAGCGGAACTGGAAGAGAAGTCTAGTTCAGCTCAGACCAGTTCAGAACCCATTTCTTAGCCACGATGTCAAATTTCTCTGGCCACTGATTGTATTTTGTGGAAAATATTAAAATAGGAAGGAAATGTGCATATCATTGGTAGAATCGCAGAAATATAAATCTTCACATTCTAATGTGGGTGGGTCTATTATTTTCAACGAATCTTTTTAAAATCTCATGAGAAACAATACACCCCTATTTATAGTGAATATAAACGATCTGACTATTAATATCTTTGCACTAGAGAGGTAAACACCACTACTTTTAGAATGACTAAAGAAAGCTTTGGTCTTTTGATATTTGTGTCAAGTTATACGAGCAGAATGAAAGGATCAATTCTTTTTTTAAAAAACTTCTTTTTTCCCTCTCTTTAATTCCCCACCTCCCCACTTCCACCCCTGACCTATGGATGCTGCCGTTTTCCCCTTAAGAACTGGATCTCTGAAGGCAGAGCGTCTCCCCCAACACGCTCACGGCATGCACCCAGGGTTGGCGCACCCAGGGTTGGCACACCCGGGGTATGGTCCATGGCTCCACCTGGGGTGTGAACCCAGGACTTTCTGCGTGTAAAGCAGATGTACTAACCACTACACTATGGAGCCATCCCCAGGATCAATTCTTTTTAATGAAACAAATGACTTACCAAATACAAATTCTGCTCCTAGATCGAGAAGCCTTCAGGTATAAATCCAATAGCGTCTCTGATTCTATGCATACCAAATGAAATGCTAACTTTGGAAAGCAATGTCAGGATAGAAATTTGTTTTTTAAATATCTGGGGAGTACTTATTTTCCCAGTGTTTAGAAAGTCGTAAATTGCTAAATCTTGAATTTCTCTCAAGATTTTAAAGTGGCAGGTGTGTACTTCTGAAGATCAAGGAAATCAAGACAGATTTGCGTAGCGCACATCAGAAAAGGCAGCTAAATTAAGGCTATGAAATAGATAACTACAACAACAAAAAAGATTGAACTGGAGCAGACTCAGACATGTAGAGACTACTGCACATTTAGTTGGAAAAGATGATCGGGTGAGAAAACAAGATATTGCAAAAGAAGGATAAAAATAAACAGAAAATAAATTCAAGGGCAAACATAAAATTAGCAGACATGATTTTTATGTGATTTCTAATACACTTTCCCTATTCTAACAGGTGCTTTTTCATAAAAGCATAGGACTTCAAAACCCAAAAGGAACATATGGTTACATGGAAATGTTGAAATAGGACTAAAATTTAAATAAAGAACACTAGAATCAACAGCGGTAGATTGTTTATATCTGGTATTTTGTACATCTCCTCTAGCAGCCAGGAGCTTAAGTGCACCTCCCAGTTAGAATATATTTGTGACTGAGCACTCCATGAGAAAAATTAATAAAACTTCACAGGAAATTCTCATAGAAACCAGTAAAGTGACTTTAGAATTGGTAGTTTCTTGATGAAGCCCATTTAAACAATTAAGAAGTTAAAAATAGGCCCAGATCATAGTATATTGGATAGTAAAAGCAACTAAGGATATCTGATCGTTAAATTCTCCAAACCCCAAAAATATCTACTTACCAAGTAAACTTGCCACAATAGAGACTAGCCCTGTACCAGCTCCAATTTCAATCACGTTTTTGTCAACCATATTATACTGCTTTACATTTGTTTCCAGAAAATAGCATAGAACAAGGGCCTATGAAAGTAAAAAAAAGAAAAAGTAGTGCTTGGAAAGTAATAACAAAAAGTACATTTAAACTCTATTAAATATCCCACTAATGCTATGATGTGTATGTGCATATATGTACATATTTATGTGTATACACATATATTACAACAAAAAAATTATCAACAGAAGTGCATCCTTCAATGGTTCAACATTTAGGCTAGAAAAAGTCTTTGGAGATTGTTGAGAAAAGACAATTAAAAATATGGAATTTAGTTGCTTAAGTTTGATTATCTTTAAAGAAAGCAATTTTTAATAATAATAGTCATTTCAAAGATGTGTGTGGGATTAGAGCAGACAGTGCTAGGGGTTCGCACCCTTCATGGGACTTTGGTAAAGGAGTGGTGGCCTTTTAGAGTATTCTGCATGTTGACACTGGCACAGATTTCATAATAATTGTTTAACTGAAATAGAACCAGTTAAATGGGAAATAAAATGTTTACTATTCTAAAACTTGTTGTCACAAAAAATTCAAGGTGTAAACAACATATTTCATTAACCCTGTAAGTCAGAAGTAGAATTAATTGATAGAAGCATTTTCTCAATTTCATGATTTCAAAATTTTAGTGTTTTTTGAGGTCATAAAGTAGAACCATGGAACCTATTTTCTTCCTCAACATAGTATATAATAATGAATAAAACTGACTGAAAATAATTGAAATGTAGCAAATTTTGTATGAAATATACCGAGGGCCAAACAACAGCACCATAACAGTCTGTGGCTTCAGTAATTCGAATATCATGACCAACAAAATGAAATCCCTCCCAGGAGGTGGTGGTTATTAGAGCTGGAATAAAACATCTTGCCATGATCTCTACCACCACTTTTTTGTCATCACTGTCTTCTCTGTTTTCTGAAAGAAAAAGAAAGAGGCAAATGTTGTGGTTATATTAGTAAAACCATGAAAAAAGAAAGAACCTGAGGGAAATGCAACGTTTCTACTTATTCCGTTACTTTTGAATATTCTTTGACTTCAGATGCAATGTACTAGTAAGGTGAACTATTTGAAAATGATTCATAAGCTAACATTTCATACATCAAGACAGCAACATCTTTCTGATTTTCACTGAAGCTGAAATTACCACTGTCCATTTTTCTGAAACACTATGTGAAACAAATAATAACAGTGTTTTTAAAGCAATATATTTTAAGGAACCCAAATATGTTCATCTAGAACAAGAGAACGATTGGTGATGGAACATACGAATCCAATGATTTGCATTGTCTATATAGTGCAATTTCAGTTATTTCAGTAATGTGTATCCTTTATGACCTCCCTTTAGTAAGAGAAAAAAAATTTGTTATATTACCCAACAATATCCTCTTGTATCATTTTATTGTTACTTATTTTTGTTATTATTTGGGGGCAACTCATGGCATCATAACATCCACGACATTATATAAGGTTAATAAGCAACATTAACTCCCAATTTCTGAGCACCATCTTCACATGCCAGACCACGTTAAATACATTGTGTATGATATTCATGAAATTTTTCCAACAAACCTTGTGAGATATGCATTATTATTTGCACTTTTACAGAAAACAAAACTAAGTCTCAGAGGGCTCTATTAACTTGACCAAGCTCATGCAACTTGTAAATGAAAACACCAAAATTTGAGTTCCTTGTTTGGTTGTTCCAAAGCCCACTCTCTAAACTATTAAAAAGCTAAGATGCAATTTAAAAAAGAAACTACTAGTCCCAAAGAATTTACAAACTAGTTATGAAGCAAGATATACATCCCTTTCTGAGCCTGCATTTCCTTATTTGTAAAATGGGAAAGATAGAAGAACCTACATCAAATAGTGTTGGTAGATTTAAATAAGATGATGTATGTAAAGTGCTTAGCACCTTGTCTACAATTACATAGGGCTCAACAAATTATTATTATTATTAGAGTTGTTATTATATTTTGGTTATTAAAATAAATGATAAAACAAGATCACCATCTAATCAAAAATACCAGATTGTGTGATATAGGATTTTACAACTGAAAGTTCTATATTTACTCACAGATGCAGAAAGTAGAATGGTGGTGGCCAGCGGCTGGGAGGTGGGGGAATTGGGAAGATGTTGGTCACAGGGTACGAAATTTCAGTTATGCAGAATGAATAAGTTTCAAAGATCTAATGTACAGCATAGTGACTATAATCATAATAATGTATTGTATACTTTAAATTTACTAAGAGAGTAGATCTCAAGTGTTCCTATTTGTCGAGTACACATCAACAATGCTGGGGAGAGGGAGAAAATTCTATAGTTAAATTAAGAAAGGGAAAAATCACTGTGGTAGAGGCTGAGTGTCTTAAGTTAAACTCATCTAATATATGACTTGCATTAACAGAGAAGCTATTTATTTCTTACAACAATCCTTAAAATGAACTGATCTTTCAAGTCTTTTCTTTGTTCTTTGCCACTATCCCCACCCCAGCACTAATGAATCCAAGCTTAGTTCTCTTCCAAAGAGAAGATAGAAAATAAAAACTGAATTTTGAGTATAAAACAGAAATAGTGTTATGACATCAAGAAAAGGAAAAATAGTTTATAATTCTTTAAAAGAAGAAGAGATGAGGCAGAAAATATTTATTTTAAAAACTTAAGCCAGAAGAATCTTTGTTCCTTGGTTATTCCATTTACTCTTTCAACAAAACTGTACTGAAGGCCTGCTTTGTGCCAGGCACTGCACTAGATGATGGAAGACAGCAGTTAGCCAGACAGACATGGTCCCTGCCCTTGGGAAAACTAGAAATGCATAAATACAACTGCCTGAGCCTCAGTAACACATGTGGTACCTCATGACTTCTCCATAAAGAACCGCTGGATTAGATGCAAGTGGCCCCAAAGTACTTGGCTTCAATGCCCACCTGGATAGACCTTTCTAATAAATGGTGTGTTCACAGCTTTGCTCTAATCAACATTTTTGTTACTGGTTTGACTGATGATACTGAGTGTGATCAAACATTAAAGTGATATGAATATAATGGGAAATTATACTAAATAACTAAATGTAATGTAAAATATCTTGATGGGCTATACCAGTGCACTGGACTTAATAATATGAAATTTGATAAAGACAAATGTTAGGTCCACATTCAGGCTGCATTACTTGTGGAGGGGAAAAGATATACAAATTTAATTGGCCACAAGTTCAATATGAGTCAAAATATAACTATAATACAACTATCAAAAAAGCTAATACACCCAGGCCATATTAACAATTTAAGTTCTAAGATGAGGGAGGTAAAAGCTCTGTTCTATTTGAAATAGGTCAGGTCATACTTGTAGCCCCATATTCAGTTTGGGAAAACATATTTTAGAAAGCCACTGAGAAACTGGAGAAACTATGAGGTGAGAAAGCTTGACACTGAGCCATATGAGTACAGTTTGGGGAGATCAGCATTTTCATCATAAAGAAGAAACAACTCGAGGGAACACAAAAGTTTTCACAAATTTGAAGGAGCAGCAAATAGAAGAGATCCGGGGCGGGGGGGCGGGCGGGGGGGTGGAGAGGAGTCCCAGAGAGCAGAATCTAAACCCATGGGAAAAATTACAATAAAGCAGATTTTTAATATTTTTCTAAATATCACACCTTTTCGAAAATGGAATGGCCTGCCTCAGAAAGCAGTAAGAAATTAGTTTCCCAGAAGCTATCAAACAGAAACCAGAAGATCACTCTTTCAAGATATGAGGGATACATCAGGTTGACATTTGATGCTAGCTGGACTAGGACCACTGTATAACTGAATTTCTATGATTCAATGAAATAACTACATGTCATCTTGTAGAAAAGTGCTATCATAGAGATACAATGTGTTAAGGAAATGTAGGAGAGAAAGTAAATAAAAGTAAACAAAAGGAAGCCAATAGTGAAGGGGTGGGGGGCGGATATCAGACTTCAGCAGGCAGAAGAGATGTGTTCCAGATGACAGGCTAAGAAATTCATTCATTTATTCATTCAACAAATATTCACTGAGTACTTACTAAAGTTTACATATTGTCTAGTGACTGACAAAAAATTCAAGCTGGTGAGACTTAGATATATAGAGAGAGAAACATGAAAATAGACAATTACAATGCTATATGACAATGGCTAAAATGCAGGTGAAAGGAAAATACACTGGAACACAGAAAAAAGAACCCCTTGTCAGACTGTGGAATACATAGATGATTTCCTGTCCTAAAGTCTGTGATCCCTTAATAGAGTGCTGCTTAGGATCCAGACAAAACCAAGTATTCCCCAGAAGAACTCCAATTCACTACATGCCATAGGAAGGGCCCAATCTACCACCACCAGAAACATTGACTCTTGGCAGAAATACAGAGAAAACAAAGAGATGAAAAACTGAACAACTCTTCAACAAGAGCCCCTTCTTCTAATATACTTCACTATATTTCCCCTTAAACAATGACATACATTCACATTTGGAAACAAGTAATATTAGTAAAATGTTTTATTTGAATTTTAACTTTCATTTTATTATATTCACTTGCTTTGCTAAGATTTGGGGTGGGAGGGGGTAATGTTTGTGTGGAAGTTCTTTAGGGAAAAGCTGAGAACATTAATTGCTTCTTTGACCTTTAGCTAAATATGCTTTCTTGGGCCTCCTTGCAAACTCCTTGTAAATGCAGCACTTTCTGACAAGTCACCTAAGGAATCAGGGATTAATAGATGTTAGAGTACACTAAATCCCAGGAGCATCTCCTAAAGTTCCAATCTTTGATATAAAAACTTTGCCAGTGAATATTTACTGCTACAAACTGACATCTCTGACTTTGCACTTTCTTTTAAAGGTTAGTTGACCAGATTAGTGCTGTTGTTCTAAAAACTACAATGTAATCACAAATGATTCCTGTTTTTTAACTGTTTTTCTACATAAACAGAGCTAGTCTTTTCTTTTTAGGAATGACCACATCTTTACCATTATAAGGAAATGAAATTTAAAATATATGTTAATATATTATTATAATCATATGTTAATATATTATACTAGGAAACCAAAATATACTGAATTTGGCTGCTTAAAATAATTTGTCTAGATGTAGTATGAGATTTTAAAAGCGAATATATACACAATTATTTCCATCTTAAAACTTTGCTGTTTTTCAGCAATAATGTCTATTTAAATATTTTGAGGTAACAATTTTAATAGTATTTATTTAAATGAAAAGACATGTTTATTAAGTTTTAGTAATATCACCACCCATTTCAAGGTTGATAACAAGAACCTCTGAACTGAAATCTAAAACAAAGAGCTGCACTATTTTAAGGGCACCCCTAAAGTAGCCTTGTTGTAATAAAAGGGAAAAATGTATCAAAGCTCCAAACATAATATACAAAAGGACATGTCTCTCAAAGTCTATGCTTAGTTATTCGTTGAATATGGGAATGAATCTTGAGAAGATTAATAAATGAGTAGATATTCTTTGGTTTTCAGTTATGATTTGAAGAGGAATTTCCCCCAAAACTTAATAGCATTATACCACAATGAAATTCTAATTTCCATTTCTGAAGAATAATTTTTCCACACATATTCTCTCCTTATTACTTAGCACTCAGACCCCAGGAAAAAAACTAGAACCAGGTTATGCAAAATGATGAATCTTGGCTTCCTTATATGAAAAGCAGAAAACTCCTGATATTTGTACCTTTCGATTAAACCTATCTACTATAATCTTAGAGTATTATTTTATTAATGAATTTAATATTGAAACAAATATTAAAACAGATTGTAAATAAAACAATCTACAGTATTACAATTATGTTGCTATCTTGAGCTTATCTATTTGAATGGTTTTTGATATAAAAAAGTCTTAACACCATTTTCCTGCTACTAAATCTTTGCTGATAGTGAATAAAATCTACCAGGTGTTCTTGTTCTCCTGAGAATTAATTAGGAAGTGAAAATTAGCAAGATTCTGCCATAGTATGATGATGATTTTCTTAAGAGGAAAATTCAAGAGATTTGACTTCCAAGGCTGGATTTGCAGCAAGCCTTCGAAATTAAAGGCTCTGTCTGTATTCATCTCTTTTATACTTATAAGGTCAATAACAACAATAATAAATGGAAGGGTCAGATCACAGAAATATACCAGAAAAAAAAAAGTCTTTAATAGCTATGACAAGTGAATTTAAGCTTCCATTAGAGGACTGTCATGAAAACCTGGGTAAAAACCCCTCAACTAAATGAAAGACTGTCATTTAGTTGAATCTTCTTTTCAAAAATGGATGTCATTGCTTAAGAAATATCTAGAGATTAAAAAGAAAAAAGATGTTAAAGATATTTTCAGATTAGTAAATACTCGCAGGCTAACCTGATTTTTGAATGTCTTAGCAATGTCAAAGTCTTGAGTCCTTATGTTGAGACTAATTCCTGAGATCTCATATACATTTTTGTCTAGAGGTCTGCTTAATTTCAACGATATACAGAGGCTGTAACTTTAATCAAGTGGACCAAATGATACTACATTTGCAGAAGAAAGAAAATTCATCTTTTACTGAGACTGCTCAGGATGCAATTGGGGAAAAAAATTAGTTGCACTCCAATTTGCTGCTGGGATCATAGTGGAAACAGACAATTAAATGAATGTCAGTGAGATGTGATAAGTGCAATAAAAGAAATATTTCTAAAGTGCTATGGGAAGGATCACTAGTTGGTCAGATTACGAAAAGCATTTTTTTTCTTTTAATTTTTAATTAAGTTTATTGGGGGTAACATTGGTTAATATAATTATATAATTTTCAGGTGTACATTATTGACATCTGTATATTCTATTGTGTGTTTATCACCCAAAGTCCAGTTTTCTTCAGCTACCATATATTTGATCTCCTTTACCTACTCCACCCTCCCCCTAAACCCTGTATTTGACCCTCTTTACCCTGCCTACCTCCCGCCTCCTCTCCCACCCCACTAGTAACCACTAGTGTATAGTCCTCTGGTAACCACTAGCCTATAGCCCATGTCCATGAATCTCTGTTTGTCCTGCTTTTAGGTTTATATCCCACATATAAGTGATATCATGTGATTTTCAACTTTTTCTGTCTGGCTATTTTGCTTAGCATGATTATCTCGAGGTCCATCCATCAACCAAAGTGTCCTATGATAGATGATTGGCTAAAGAAGCTGTGGTACATATATACAATGGAATATTACTCAGCCATAAGAAGATATGAAATACTGCCACATGCGACATGGAAAAGCATTCTTAAGGAGACATTTCAGCTGAGCTGGGGGAGAAGGAAGGCTGCCAGGTAGAGAAAGAAAGAAGATCAAGGAAGATGAAACTTCTGCCAAGGCATGAAGCCTGGCTCGGAGAGAGCCATCAGAAGGTCGGGGGAGCTGGTGTGCCAGGTGCATGTTGGGGTCTTCTAGAAAATAAGCCTGAAGAAGTAGGTTGAGATCAGATCTGAGGGCAATGATGACCTTTGTTCTATAAAGTGAGGAGGAGCCAATAAAAATAGTTAGAACAGGAACTTACATGATGAAATTTGTTATTTAAAAACTTACCTCTGGCAGTAGCAGCTAAAGGCTAATTTAGAAGTTAATTAGAAGACTGTTGCACTAATCTAAAAGAAGAGATTGAAGAGTCCAAATGTAGACAGCAGCATTGGGTCTAGGAATCAAGGTATGAATTTGTGAGCTTCTGAAGTAGTGGTAGACCTTTCCCAAGGGCAACAATTGACATTCAAACTTGACATTTAAACTTGCCATTTGAAGAATCTGAGGCAGACGGTTATATTTAAGAGTTATTTTTATTCAATATGTGGAAAATGTATTAATCTTATTTAACAGATACTTATTCAGGTTACTTTTAAAACATGTAAAATGTGTTGAATGAGTCTCACTTTCATAATTATATGTGTTATAGTACTCCAACTGGTATATTAAACATTGTCTCAGACTATAATTTGATGTTTCTTAAATAGCAACAGAATTACTCATCTAAACTTTCTTCTTCATATGTTAAGGCAATATTATTTCTAAAAGCCCTATTACCCATTAATTCAACTCCATGAAGATTTATGAAGATCCTTGTGAAAGACTTTCATGTGCTATCACTAAGTAAAACATTATACTTGGTCCTGAAGAGTCAAATGACTTGTGACCAGAAATACAAAATCATCGCTAGAGAACAAATTTTAAGTCCAGCCAATAGGCCTCAGTTATAGATAATTCATTCATTCACTCATTTGTTGCATACCTAGGCACCGTAAATACAAAGATCAGCATGTAAGTGCTATAATGAAGACTTGAGACTTAACTAATTAACTCAAAAACAGAGAGTTCCATATCTCAGAGATCTCAGGAAAGAATGACCAGAGCCTTGATGATTATGAGTTTGTGAGTTAAACAAGACAGTGACAAAGGAGACTACACACATGGCAGCCAACTGGCAAAAAGACTCTTGACTAATATTCCAATTTGGGAAACTCTGAGAACTAGAATATAGGATAAGTTGAGGTAGCAGTATGAGATTAAAAACACTTTACGTCATGCTAACTCTTGATTTTATGCTATAATAATGAGGCACTGAAGAATTTTAAGCAGAAGGCAAATGTGGCAAGATTTAAATTTTTCAAAAGATTATGCAGGCTATGGAAAAAGAACCAGAGAGAATGAAGAAAAGAAGCTAACCCAAGGTGGGGGCAGCCAGTTAGAAGGCAGTTACAACAATCAAAAGAAGAAATAATAAGAAACTGAATCAAGGCTGATGCTGCAAAACAGGTGGTAAGTGGGAGGAAAAAATATAACGAGGTCAAATAGATGAGATTTAATGATGAAGGGTATAAGAAGAGGGGAAAGACTAGGATGATTCCAAGTTTATGGGTGGCCAGGGATATGATGTCATAAACTGAAATTGAAAATATAGAGGGGCAAATCAGCAAAGGAAAATTATTTAATGCATATTAAAAAAGGTGACATGACATGCCAACCACTGAGGGCTGTGCCACTCAGATTAAGAGAACCTGCTTTGGGAAGCATAGCTGCCCAACAGTGTCAGCTGCTGTCCGTTTGGCTCTTCAGAGGTCATGTTTCCACTTGGGGCTGCCTACTAAAGCCAGCCCATTCCCATTCCATAGAGGACACTCCTCTAATGGGCAACTTCTGCTCAGGGACTCCCCATCCGCCTGCCAGAGGCTTTGCGAGAACCATGTTGCAGTCTAAGGCTCTTTCTACCCAATCTGTCTTTTTCTCTCCCCTCTCACAGGTGTCAGACCTGCATCATGGTCAGAAGATCTCCCTGCCTACTTCTGTTCTTTCTTTATCCTCGACAAACATTTCCCTCAATAAGTCTCTTGCATGTTTAAACCCATTTTGACATGTTTTTTGAAGGAGTCAAACTGACACAAGGCAGTATGTAGGACATCAAGTAAGCAGTTGGGGTACAAATTTAGGAATAATTGTGCACAGGAGTCACTGAGCCTTTGGGTGAACCTGCTCTCAGGGTACAGACCCTGGGGAGCACCCTGCTCCTGTATAATACATTGCTACAAGTGCTAACAGCTGGAGAGTGATTTTGGTAAGAGGTAAACAACGTAAGATATTTGGAATAGTTCATGTGGATGAGGTTTTAGACAGTTTAGATTATAATGTAGCACGAGAAACCGGAGATAAGAGGAATTTTTAGAGTACATTATAGTCCTAACTTTAATCTGTGTACAGCTAAGTGACATCCTATAATTCTGGTAGCTTCAGACCAGTGTTGAAATAGAACTGGACTATGGGTTTGCTCTATCCTTTCCAAGGTCAAGATACTAAGTATAAAAGAGGAGAGGACAAGTTGACATCCTGCAGTATTTGAGAACTGAGTGTTCCTCTGATTAGTGGAAGCCTTTCCAACAAAATGCTATTTTACTCTGCCCCAATAACATACACTAAATCCCTTTAACACTGTACCTGTGAACATGTTTTTAAAGCTTTAATTGGCTATATAGATGATTACGGTTGTGATTATTTGTGTTGTAAAATATTTTAATACTTGTTGTCTCAACCTTACCTTGAACTTCTTCCATTTCCTTTGTAATTTACACACAGTTGAAACCAAGTGTTATTACTCATGATAATAATGATGTAATTTTATTCATACACCATACAAAAATTACTTCTCCACTCAAATGATCTAAATAGCTGGATTCTCTAAGTGATTATGACTTTAAATGTTTAGGTTTGCAAAAATCACTATAGTAAACCATTAGTGTTTAAGCCACATAGGCTGCCAACACTGAGAATACACCCGGTTCTCGTGGCCTAAAGATATGCTCACCTAGGTAAAGGGCATCTGATATGCCTCAAAAAGAAAAAAAATAGAACTATAGTTCTTAGAAAACATCCATAGTGTGTAGATAATGCATAGAGAGAAAGAAAGAAGCCAAGATAATTAAATTTATACTGCAAAACCATGGTAATAATTCTTCTAGTCTATGTCTAGAGTGTATGTCTACACTTATCTCGGAACAATGGTGATAGTTATATTACATAATCCATGCAGTCATACTAATCAAGATGATGTAAAAATTGTGGGTCAATTTCAAATAACTACACTGACAGTAGAATTCAAACTTAAATTTTCCTTACACCAGGAGTTCAAATTACATTATATATTTGCCTCTAATTAATATATCAGAGGGACCATAAAGAGGCTAGAAATGTTTTTATAGTCTAAAATCACCTTTCATCCAAGCATTAGTAAAAACGTGTAGTTTTACATAAAACCTTTTACCTCTCTTACAGTCTTCTTATCTGAAATGAAATAACTCAGAAATCACAATCATATATTTAGTGTATTGCACTTGGGAAAAACTGCAAAGGTATGCTTTTATATTCTGTTAACTGTCATCTTAGAATTGGTCAAATTACATAAGGAAACATAAAATAATTTACCTTTTTGAGCTTCTGGATCCATTAAATGATGAACTAATGAATGACTATAAATTGAAGTTTTCTTGATCATTTCTTGAAAACTAGGCAAATAATACATTAAAATAGCAAATGGCAGCAATTAATTCAAAATGTGCTGAGTGTTCTTCTATTTATGTAATAAAGTTTAACTTCAACTATAGTAAGGAGATTATATTAAAATCATATATTAATAAATCATGCCTTAATAAATACCATGGAAACACAATCTAGTACAAATCAAAATTCGAACAAAGGCTTCAGAGTCAGAAATTTTAGAATATACTGGAGAAAGAAAACACATTCACACCAAGGGCTACCTCAGTTATCACAAAGAAAGACATCATCTTTATAACGAGTAGTCAGATAGTAATCTTAAAACTTAACAGATAATTAAAATATTGGGAGAAATGGGCTCCATTCAGTGTAGTAAAAACCATAGTATTAATCTAAAATAAAGCTTTTTACACAGCAATAAATTCAAAGTTCACATTGTTGCCATGAATATTTCATTAGCACATACCCAATGTGAAACAGCCCAACTGTCAAATGGTCTTTTAAGTAGCTTCTACTTTAAAGAATCCATACTATCTCAGCAAAATACTTAAAACTGAAGAAATTATTTTATGCCTCTCAGAGCATATCCTGTGAATAAGCTTAAAAGAGCCATTATTCCAACTTTGGAAAGCAATGATTTAATATCTTACATTTCAATTTTGGGTCACATAATAATCACTGTACTACCATGAATTTATATATCACTCCTTTCTTCTAAGGATCGTAAAACATTTTTCACAGCCAATTTTTCTTTACAGTAAGTTAGAAGACAAATTATTTTCCCTACAGTTTACAAATGAGGAACTATTTTTATACCTAAACTAAATTACATCCCGGGGGTCACATGGCTCAACAGTAGCAAAAATGGTCCCATTTTGTACTCAATTTAGTTTCTCTTCCATTAAAGAAAGTGGCCTTTATTACACATGTCTGCCTGAAGGTAAACATTTATTAAATATTAAGTCTGGACATACCTAAATGAGTTAGCTGTTTCTGGAAGGTTAAAAGGTATCATCCACAACTTTTGTTTTGCTGATGAGATTCTGATGGTGCCTGAAAGGCTAGCACCACGCAGCTTGCTACTGTACACAATGGCAGTGAGTCCTCAACGACGAGATTAGGATCCTGACAGCTGCAGCTTTAGAGCCTCCAGTTATACAATGAAGTGGGAATGCCCATAACTACGGGCAGAACAGTGGGAATAATCCATGGGAGTGTCCCGAACACAGAACTAGAGTTAATTGGTGAGTATAAACCACTCTTGAAAGTGAGTGAAGACTAAATGAAGCAATCCATTTTTTAATTTTGATGCCAAGAGTTATTTAAAACTCTTTATGACGTCCTCACAAAGGCCACGTATTTCACATGTCACATGTCTGGGTGCAAGCATCGTTTTCAGAATCAGACAACCACAGCAGAATGTTTTGAGAATATGTGCAGCTGTACTCTGGACGCAAGAATCAAATTACCAAGATTCCTTCCTACACAGACTGAATAGGAAGGCTGAGGGTTATCGTCCACCTGTGCATCTGCCAATGTGCTTGCAGAGCTGCATCTCAGAGTACATATAAAAATCCCTGTTCACTGAAAATATCCTTTTCTAATTAAATTTACTGGGATGTCATTGGTTAATAATTCATTTTCAAGTGTACATTATAATTCAGCATCTGTCTTCTCTATTGCATGCTCACAACCACAAGTCGTTTCCTTCCACTACCATATACTTGACCCCCTTTATCCACTTCATCTTCCCCCAAACCCCTTCTTTGGTAACAATTCTGCTGCTTGTATCTATGAGTTTCTGTTGTTAGTTACTTTTTGTTTTACATCCCACATGAGTAAAAGCATAGTTTTTGTCCTCTTCCGTCTGACTTCACTTAGCATAATACTCTTAAGAGCCATGTTGTCGCAAATGGCAGTATTTCAGCTTTTTCACAGCATAGTATTCCATTGCATGTTTATATGTCTATCAATGGACACTTAGGTTGTTTCCATGTCTTGACTATTATAAGCAATGCTGCGATGAACAAAGGGGGTACATATATCTTTGTGAATAAGTGTTTCCATATTTGGGGGGTAAACACCCAGAAGAGGAATTGCTGGATCATATGGTAGTTCTCTTAATAAAAATATCCTTAATACCAAGTTATCGTAGGTAACAAAATCAAGCACTACCGTAAAGTTAAATAAACTCGAGAGAGTGAGTAGAGCTACTAAGAAATACTTTATATACTATGATGTATACAAAGCTGAATTAATGTCACCTTAATGTATTGGACAGGACTAGTAATCTGGGAGCCTGACTTTAGTTATTCCCATTAATAATCAGCATGTGATTTGAGGCATTTACTTAAGTGTATTTCTTGGTTTCTTCATCTATAAAATGAATATAAAAGGCACACAACATGTATTTGTGGGATGAATATAGTAGTAGAAAATATTCTGGAAACTGCAAAATTCTATACAATGAAAACTATTATTCATAGGCAGTTAATTCTGGGCAGAGAACATGCTTTCTTTTTGGCTCTTTTTAACACAAGAATAAAGAATCATTTGGTGAATAAAAATCACCTGTCTTTTTCAAGGAGCTATTTAAAAGATCATGAAACGTCAGTGCTAGATTTTTGAGAGGCAGAATCCCTAAATCAATCATCTAAACTGTCACGATGACAATGATTATTTCAATTATATTATACTGTTTTAAAAGTGCATAAAGACTTCTGTCTCCAACTTTAAGTAACTTATAGCTCTGCTTATACTGACTACAGCAGATTTTACACACGCACGCACGCACGCATCAGAGAGCTGCCAAAGCAGCCAAGAATTCCAAGCTTTTGCTGATTATTGGTGTAAAGAGGCTGGGTGGGGAGCCAAAGAGAGGACAACATGGAAGGATGCTGGCAAAGCTTTAGGGGATCTCACAGAACTGGGGAAACAAAAGCAGTGTTTGGAGCTGGCAAGGCAACTAGGAATTGGGGGCCCAAGATCCCAGAAAGGGACAGAGAAATAAGCCTAACACTCAGCACTAACTTGTCACTCAAGGTATTTATTCAGTAAGATATATGGAACAAGAAGCTAATCTTCCAAGCATTTAGTGGCTAAAAGCAGAGCAAAGCTCAAGAGAAGAAACACCCTGTCAGGTGGCACTCCTAGAAAACTACTTTTTAGGAATGGGGAGGGGACTAAAAGATGGTTTTACAAAGACTGTAAACCAGCCTTAAATCCACTTAGTTCTGATTAGAGTGAGGTGATCTTCCCCTCTTCTGCCTGCCAGGATATCTTCTGGAATCCTCTCTAGAGGAAGATCCAGAACATCTATAATTTTTAATACATAATGTCCAGCATCCAGTCAAAATTTACTAACCATATCAAGAAGACAATAGAAATCCACATGTAACCCAGACATTGAAGTTGACACAGACTTCAAAGTAATGGTGATTAAAATATTAAAAAATTGATGACATGAATTATACCAGAGAACTGGAATCTATAAAACTGAGTCAGACAGAACCAAACCGCAAATACAATGAAATAAAGAGCTCAGCAAATGAGTTTAACAGCAAATGTAGAGAAAAAGAAAATATTAATGAGCGGAAAAATACTTTTATCAAAAATGTATATGATGGTCATCATCTTAAATAAGTTATAGGTATACCAAAATGCTTTGTATAATGCTTTGCTGTTGTTTGTTTTATATGTAAAATAGCACCTTGAATTTTAAGTCGGAAGATCTGGGTTCAGGCCATAATGTTTTCCTACTAGATGTATAAATTTGGTAAAATTCGTTAACATCTCTACACTTGTTTCTTCCCTTGTAAAAGGATATACCTTGGTCACAGGGTTAAAGGAAAAAAGGATATAATATCAAACTTCTATAAATACTATACATATGACATAAGCTACTAATAGTCTTGAATATTCCTTTTTCTCCTCTTCCTGGGTACACGGCCAGGAAGAAATGACATTGAATATTTCTAGTATATTCTGAAGAACATGCTCAGTTCAGGTCAATGGGATGGGAGCAAAAGTGATTTTTCTAGTCACTTTTAATATAAGGCATTCTATTTGCCCTGGACTGTGGTTATTTCCTCTTCCAACAGATAGAAATGCAGACGTAGCAGTGACCCAGTATAGACCATTTAAATGAGACAGCAGCCTAGGTAACAGCTGAAGCTGAGACCCTGAATTTTCATGTTGCACAACTGCATTACCAGCCTAGACTGGCCAGTAAGAGATAAATAATGTTCCAGCTTACTCAGGCCACTATATATGAACATCTTTGTCACAGCAGCTTAGCCTTTGCCGCATTTATTACAGTGCAAAACAAATGTAAATTATTGACCAAAGGCAACAAAATTTCTTTAGCAAAACTATTATCTTACCTACAAACACAAATGCAAAAAACTCCCAATTATAAGTAGCTTTGAGAAATGAGAATAACATGAAAAAGTTAATGTCCCCCTCCATCTCCAAAACTGTTCTGCTTCAAATTCCTCTAGAGGAAAGCAGCATTAAATTTAAGTTTATGTGGAAGTTACTATTGACTTTTGAAGAAGGCTGCTAGAGAAGATAGAAGTAGAAAACATATTCTGAATTAGGAAGGAATAAATAATGGGCAAACAAAAACAGCAGCTATAGTCCAAGTATTTGGGAAGTTGGGCTGAAAAGTAAATATAAATGAGAGCCTATAAAAAGTATCCAGGAGTCACTCAAAGTTGGTTAAAGGTATTTATTTGTTTTTGGTTTTCATTGGTGAAGATTTTCAACTATTTGAAGATTGAGGAAAGGAAATCAGTAGAGATGGAAATACCAAAATGCCAGAAAGACACAGACTTGAGAGGAGAGGACCTGAACGCCACAGGCCAATTGGTAATACTATCCTTGAGAGGTCTCAGCAGGAGGCATCATAAACTAACCTTACCTGGGCCGCTAGGAAGAAAAGGCTCTGTTAACAATAATCAACCCGCCTATACTGGTTCGACCACAGGTCTGAGCCTCCACACCCACTTACAGGTTGGAACAACTGAAGTATTTTAAAAGCGGAACACTACAGTACAGAGGTTCCCATACAGTTAATGCTCACAGGAGGAATCATGCGCCCCATTTAAGTTTCCTAATTATTTTGTTATAACCACAGCAGACATACTCTTAAAGTATGCTGCAGCAGTGAGGTTCCCTCCTGCTCTCCTTTTAAGTGGACCCTGAGGGAAAATGGGAAGCAGTGGGGGACAAGACTTTATGCAGTTGGGTGGAACTGCCACTGTTGTAAAATGAGAAATAAAGATACCTTTCCTCTCATCTAGGTTGGAAAGTCAGAGGGAAGCATATCTACAGTGAGTACTGATCAATATAAATCTCTTCTCCTTTTTTAAATGTCATCAGAAAGGATCACACATTGTACAATAATAACATGGACAAAAGAAATACAAGGAGACATTCATAAAGTAGTAAACATCAGAAAAAGGTAACATACTCAAAAATAAATACATGTCAAGTTCAGCATCCATATTTTTAAAAACCACACACTGAACACAAACACTGTGCAGACATATTTCATTTTTTATTTCCTCACAACGAATTACAAAAATATTAAGTTGTACCCAATTATAGAGAATACACATTTAAATTAGTTTTTTCTTTCTTCCTCTTATAGTTCGTTTCCCTTTTTTCTTCCCAAACACAGATCTGGCAGTCACCAGGACTGGTTTTGTTTTCTCTCTGTCATCGTCACTGGAGCTGCTCAGAGTCAAACCTTCATCCTTTACAGGATCTGGTTTCACTGTGTTTTGCAAATCTGAAGAGCTGAATTTTGCCTCTCCAGCTGCTTTTCTCTGCTGCATGTTCATTAAAGGTAAACAATCAGTATCCTCACTTGAAGATGCATCAGATGACTGGGAGGCCTCCCCCAAAAACCCACCACATTTACTCTCTCGTTTTGAATCCGAAAGCCTCGTTCTTTTCAGGCTTGATGACTCTTTCCATTTATTTGCTGTGCTTCTCTTCTGGGTCTTACCTTTTGCCTTATCAGGAAACTCAAATTCTTTCTCCATGGCAACAGAAACTGCTTCTACTTCACTGGTTGCTTCTTCTCTTTCTTTTCTCAGCATACATGTCACAGCTCTGTTAAGTCTCTGGCTCTTAATACCCTTAGCATCTTGTTTCTCCTGTTGAGCTAATCTAAAGAAAGAATCAATTCGGAGTTGTGTCTAAAAAATAAAATAAAAATAAATCAGACAAGTAAAGTTTCTAAAGCAAATCAAAGAGCTCAACCTTGATCTCTGGCATTGAATGACTCTTTCAGCGAATACTCATTACCTCTCAAAAGCCAATTCTCTCTCATCTAAATTACTTACAGTAAATTTTACCTTCTAGATTATACTTAATGCAGTACTTGCACTACCTCAGTCATTAATGCAGTACTTCCACCACCTCAGTCAACAAAGTTCTCTGTCTGTGCCTCAAATAAGAAAGCCCTCCCTAGGCACTCAAAGAAAATTAAATATTTTTTCAGTAGCCAAATATATCATCTTCTTTTGGAGAAACACAATTTCATGGGGTTTGTTTCTAAATTCTACTACCTCTTTCTTTTAAAAATATAATTATGACATAAAACCTTTAGGAGGCAAATTCATAGTATTATTGTATGTTAAGGGTCACAAAAATATTCATGCCTTTTGTTCAGCAGGTCCACTTTTAGGAAGACATTCTTTAAAAATAGTTACATTTGGGAAAGTTATATGCCTAATGCTCATTCATCACAACATTATTTATGGAAACCTGAAAATTAAAGGTCCACTAAGTGAACTGAACCAATTAAGTCAAATCTCTTTGATGAAATGTAATCTGGTCATTTGAAATTATGAAATTATGGAATATACACAAAAAATCTTACATTAGTAGTTAGAGGGTAGATATATTAAACTGCATTTGTCTATGATAACAAATATATGTGGGAAGGAGGGGAAAATTTTTAAAAAAATAAACCTAAATGTTAAAATCTATATTAGATGAAGTAGCTACTAAGTAATTCCAATTCGTTTTTTTAACTATCTAATTTTGAGGATTTAAACTTACATTAACTTCCACAATGAAAAGAAAAACTATTACAATAAAATTTATCTGAAATTAAGGAGTAATCAGTCATTAAGCCAATTACCCTCCTTGTCTGCTGGCATACAGTGTTTCCAGTACGGAAAGTCATCAAATAATCATCAAATAACGGGAAACTCTTTCTGGAAATGTCTCAGTTTTATGTTTTTTCAAAATTAACTCAGCCTAATGGAAAAGTGTTTAATTTAAATATATACCTTATAGGATTTGGTCTCATTTCTGCTAACTGGTTTACTTGTGTGTATGTTATATGGGTTGCCTCTGGGGTGGGAGAAAGTTTCTGTGTAGACAGGAACGTACATATAAAGTAAGATGCAATTACCTACATAGGAGAACTGAGGACCAGACAAAGGCCTTTTTCTCCTCAAAAATCTCTCCTGCCAATCTACCATAATGACTGAACTTCTATCTTTGATGATTTGTCCACACAATTAAGTAGTGTTAAGACATTAATGATCAGAATTGCTTTGGAATGGACATTTCCTACACTTGCTAAAAATAAAAACAGCTCTGAAAGAACAAAATATTTAACTATAAACACCTCAGCATGCAATCCATTATTAGACTGGTTTTTTCAAAGTCAGAATGAATCGAAAGGACACCAAAGTCCAGCCCTAAGGGTGACATTAGAAAATGAAAAACAAGTCCAATTTTTCTTTTTTTGTTTTCCTCTGTTCTGTTATCTGAAGTATAATCATTTAAAAATGTATGTTACATGCCCTAAAATAAAAGAGTAACTAGTCTTTAACAACTGGCTCTCATAGCCTTCCTAAGTTTACTTTTTGTCCTGAACTTAGGAAAAGAGCCACCATGATTACCTGCTGAGCGTTCAGTTGCTTTAACACGGGAAACAGAGACTCATCAGTCTTCGTCCTGTTCCAGCCAAAATACCGCTGACAAAATATGCAGGCAGTTAAGACTTATAAATGTTTCAAAAGATATTTAAACAAGTGATAAATAAAAAGGTCCAAATAACCCATCCTTGATTCCATTCTTTATATCTCCAAAGATTTTCATATTTATAAAGATGCTATGTGGTAAATGAAAGAGTAACAAAACAAATAACTTCAACAAAGTCACCTGGCATTATGTTCTTCTTAATATCCTCTAAGATAAAATATAACCAACTCTCATTTTAGGACATCTAAGACTTATGACTATGAAAAAAGGTTAACCTACAATAAAAACAAGTTGTAGATATCATATATATTTCTTTGAAAGAAAAAAACTGTAGTTAGATTAACTGTATTGCAAACTTTTAAACATCTAATCAATGATTATTTAAATATGCAAAAATGAAAATCAATAATAAAAAGAATTATTTTTCCATTCTTTCAAAAAAAATAATATTTAAGTATATGGTTAAATCTCTGAATGCTTACCACTACCTATTTCAAATAAAGATCCTCCTTAAAACTAAGGATATTACTCACAATAGCTCGAATGTGGAAGCAACCCAAGTTGCTTCCATCAACAGATAAATGGATAAACAACAGATATACATATAATAGAATATTATTTAGTCTTCAAAAGAAAGGAAATTCTGATACATGCTACAACATGGATAAAGCTTGAGGACGTTACGCTCAGTGAAATAAGCCAGACGCAAAAAGACCAATGCTATATGACTCCACTTATATGAGATACTTAGAAGAGTCAAAATCATAGAGACAAAATGCAGGATGCCAGAGGATGGGAGAAGAGAAAATAAGGAGTTATGGTTTAATGGGTATAGAGTTTCAGTTCTACAAGATGAAAAGAGTCATAGGGATGAACAGTGGTGATAGCTGCGCAACAACGTGAATGAATGTCTTAATATCACTGAATTGTATACCAAAATGGTTAAGAAGATAAATTTTATGTGCCTTTTACCACCAAAAGAAAAAACCTAAAGAGGAAGAAGAACTAAAGGGAGCATCTTAGATAAATGGAATATTAAGAAAAAACTGATCCAAGTTCATGTTACATAAGTTTTAAATCAAAATACATATCTGGCTCAATGTTCCCTTATGTTTTCAGTAAAAGGATATTCTCTAATTTTGTCAAGATCAGGTTTCCCCCACAGAAATGATCCCTTGGAGTCATCCACAACAGGTTTCAGGTAGGCGTCTGCAATAGCTGGGTTAGGAAAGCCAGGTGAGAGCTGCAACTTTCTTAATTTTTTTTTCACTTTGGTGTCATAAGGATTAGGTCTTATCTTCTTATTTTTTTGAGCTTCATGCCACCACTCTCTATAAAGCAAAGGAAACAAGTCTTTATAAAGCAATAAGATCTCATAGAAGATGCACTGCAGATGAAGAGCTAAACTTAAAATTAGGTGACATAAACTCCAAAACAAATCTTATAACTTACAAAATACCACAATGTTACTATTTTTAGTGATATTAACCACAATAGATAATAACAGCAAACACCGATTAAAGCTTGCTCTGTGCTTTGCACAGGGTTAACTGTTCTACACGCCCAATTATCTCATGAGCACAGGTCTATCATTCTCTTCACTTCACAGACGAGGAAACTGAACTCAAACAGAAGTCAAGATTTCATAGCTGGAATTGGTACAGTCAGACCCTGACAATCTCCCTCCAGAGCCCATACGCACAAAAAGTCACAACTTCTGTGGGTCTCTTTCTCAGAGGTAAAATGGAAGTAATACACCTATATTATTTACCTTGAATCAGCTACAATAATAGACCCAAGAATATTTAATAAGATGTAAAAATGCCAAGAACATGTTGAATTTTAAAAATGCTGGACATACTTCTACATAGACTATGCTCCCAATTTTGAAAAAAAATGTATAAAGTGGAGAAAGAAAGGAAAAAGTAAACAGATATTTAAGCAACTACTATTTTTCTGTGTGCTAGGCAATGCTCTAAATAATATAGCCATCCATTTTCTTCTTTATATTTTATTCATTTTTCAACTTTCCATTATGAACAGCAATTATAATGACAGGTTAAAGATAGTCACACATTCTTTGGCTCTCCTCCCTTCAAGAAGTGGGGTCAATATCCCCTCCCCCTGAGCCAGGTGGGCTCTGTGACTGAGGAAGTGACACTGTTACGGGCCCTCAGAGCCTACAGTTTCCAAAGCCTGCCTCTTGGAAAATTTGCCTTGGAAGCAGCCAACATGCTCTGAGGAAGGCCCAGCTTGTAAGGAGGTCTAGATAGAGAAGGTCCAAGGCCACCAGCTCAGTTATGCCCGAGTTCCTCTGTGATAGCACCACTTGCCAGCCATGTGTGTGAGTCATCTCAAGTGGATCCTCTAATCCAACTAAGCTGCCCCAACACACATGCAACAGAGATGACACATCCATGACCAAACTGTGGATTCATGATCAAAATCAATGACTGTTGCTGTCTAAAGTCATTGAGGTTTAAGGTGGCTTATAATGCAGCAACAGAGAATCAGAAGAATTTATACAATTAAAACAAATGAATGGCGTAAACGTTAAAAATATAACCCTCACAGATATGTGCATTCAATGGAACCTAAAAAAATCCTACATCTCATGGTACACTGTTTCACGTACTTATTATTATTAGCAACTGACTCAGATTTGAGTCCTCAGCCATTGTTTCACTTCAATGCAGGAGTGCCATCTAGTGTTAAAAAGAACTAACTACAGACTTCATTGTAGAATCAAAATGCAAAAAGGAAAAAAAGATCTTTCTTCATCAGTTTTACAGTATTGTTCCCAAGCATGCACTGAGAAGAACATACCTACATTTCTCCCCTACTTCTTTTTGAATTTTTGTCTTTGGAATAGTCATCATAATTGCCAGTTAGGAGGATCAGCACAACACGCTATGAGCGCAACAAAACAAAAAACGATCATGCTTCCTTACAGGAAGAGGAACAGGCACTTAACATAAAGATGAAAGATGGCATCTGCCAATCAGCTGAACTCTGGGGGACACAATAGAGAGTGGTAGTGCTTGTGATAAAACTGAAGGACTTGTGCCCTGGCCTAGTCAGTAGGGTGGAATTGCAGTTCTCAGCCCCAGCTGTTAGGGGCTTATTTAGGATTTGGAAACAGTATTTTCGGATCTCATTTTCCCCTAAGAGAATCCAAAATTATCTGTGAAATTTCCCCAAACTTAAATGTTGGCAGCCAATTCAAAAGACAAAAAGAGCACAGTGTAAGCCAAACCAAACACAACTGGGCTAAATTCAGCCTGCTGGCATAGAGAAGCTCTACTTTAAAAGGGAGAGTAGCTAGTCTGATCAGGAGAAGGGAGAAGCAGAGAAGAAAGCAAGGCAACATTATCAATTTTACTGCTTTTCCACTGGTTCTCTCGCTCTTTACCTCTGTATTTGTTCTAATGCTCCTGATCTATGCACTGCTGAAGCTGCCTCCATCTGTCATTGACAAACTAGAAGACCAAAGGCAAAAATTGCTAAAGCTGACTCTAAAACTGTAAACCATTCAACTAGCAACAATCGAAAACTGCTGAAAGTAAAGAAAAATGGCATAAAAATGGCTAGGCACTAAATCAGAAATGCAAATGTTAATAAAAATGAAAAAAAATCACTCAAATAATCAGGACACCAAACTGAAATGTTACATATCATTTTCACTTATCCTAAAATAATAAGCAGATAGGAACCTAAAGATAAGGGCATCCAAATCAATGTTTGTTTACACTTAAAAAAAAAAAAACAGAAACAACAATAGGCATTTAATTAAATTAATCATGACAATGTCAAACGATTACTATGGAGTTATCGAAACAATGACATAAATCTATACATTGATGATATGCGCCTTGTTCTATCACGAAATGAGTTCAAGTAACATATAAAGTATATATAATAGCATCGTCTCATTCTTGTAGAAAAAAATAACACACTTACATGAGTATACATGTGTGTGTGTGTGTTAGGGGCACTAACCCCTGCACATTCGAAAATCCACATATAACTTTTGACTCCCCAAAAACTTAACTACAGTCATCCTTCGGTATACGAGGGGGACTAGTTCCAGGATCCAGTGCAGATACCAAAATCCGTGGATGCTCAAGTTCCTTACATAAAATGGCACAGAACAATGCATAGAGCTGGCCCTCTGTATCCGCCAATTCCCAAACACAGATCAAAAATACTGTTTTTGATCTATGGTTGGCTGAATCCACAGATACGAAACCTGTGATAGAGGTTTAACTGCATATTTATTTTAAAAAAATCCACATATACGTAGATCCATGCAGTTCAAATGCATGTGGTTTTAGGGTCAAATGCATATATATATATAAAATGTATGAGTACACTGTGCAAAGTCTAAAATTATATAAACCAAAATGTTAATTGTAATCTTTTTAATACATATTTTCTAATATTTCTAGTATGCATTATTTGTAGTTTTTCAAGTTATTTAAATACCATGAACTACAAGCTATCTAATAACTTATCTGCAGTATAAACAAACAACAAAATTATGAAAAGAGTGAGAAAGAAAGCATAAAATAAAATACACTGGTATTTGTGCTAAGGCTGCAGGACAGCGATCATTAAAATAATTTTGTATTTAAGTTTTAATTCTAATCACTGATTCTTCAGACCAGAATATCCTAGATATATCAAACACAGGAGATACAACTGAAGAGAACTAAATTAAGTAATCAGCTTTCAAACAGTATCTCACGACAAACTGATAGTTAAAAGATGTCATCACAATCTCCTGAAAAGACTAAAAGCCACTGAAATGTACACTTTAAAAGAGTGAAATTTATGGTATATGAATAAATTTCAAATTTTTAAAAAAGATGCCATCAAGGGGCAATCTTAAGAAAGAACTGCTTTCACAGACATACTCGCAACTACCACCATCTCAAAATCTCCAAAATTGAAAAGTGTACCCCAAGTATAGGGCAACTCTGGGTTCTGTGTGGAATGCAACCCTACTACTGAATACATTGCCGTATACATGCAGTAAGAAAAGGGATAGGAGTGCCTGATATAAAGTTCCTGGCATTACATTTCTATGCCTCTCTCTGGCCCACCTCTTTCTGAACACTCAACTAAGAAGCATGAGTATGTATATTTCTCTGTCACCCCCAAGAGTGTGGGAGTTACTTGAGGGAATGGTCCATGACTTAGTCATCTTTCCTATCCCAGCCTAACACAGTGTCGGACACAAAGTAGCTACTCGACAGACATATGAAGAATGAAACAGCAACTTCTACACACCTAAGAAATCCCACAGGACTGGCTTTGTACCCTTGACTTAGAATAAGTCTGGCAGCAATTTAAAAACAAACACACAAACAAACAAACAACAGTCCCTGATTTTATCAGAATTCTAGAAAAGTGAAAACAAACTTTAGTAACCCAACCAATATCTCCTCCTATTTTCTCAATGAATAATGATTTGTGACAGTTCATGTCAGGAATAATAGTTCTGTTTGTTAATATGGGCATTTATGTAAATATCTGAATTAAAAAAATAAGAAAAAACTTACGAGAATTTTAGGAGAGGTTCCAGGCCATGTCCAGGGAATTCATTGAGAATTTCCATGGCTGTAACACAACCTACAGTTGGTATTCCTTCTGTGTAATCACTTCCAAGCAAATAGGCCAAATTTATTAATTTGTTCCGGTCCAATCCTATAAAGAGCAAAAATTATTATGTATTTTCGAATTTAAAATGTTACTTTGTAAATATTTATTACATAGCATCTATATTTTATTATATAAACTATACATACATATACTCATCAAATTTCCTATTTGAAAATATTCTTTTTTTAAATGACATTCTGTTAAGAATTTTAAAGTTTCATCCATCCTCACGGCTTTAAATATCATTTACTCTGACCCACAAATTTAGCTATCTAGCCTGGATTTCTCCTTCAAACCAGTCATACATACTCAACTATCACCTTAACATCTCCATTTGGATGTCTAATGGGCATTTCAGATATAAGAGATCCAAACCTGGATCTTCCCCTCTTCTGCTCCAACTGTTCCTTTCCTGGTCTCCCTCACCTCATTACTGGTAAGTCCATTCTAAAACTGCTCAGCATGGGGAGTCTTCCTTGACTGTTCTTTTCTCACATCACAGACCCAATCCACCCCACAAATCTCTTCTACAGCACAATAGATCCTACTTGGTTTGGGTCTCCTCTGTCCTCTCTGATATTAACTCTTGCCATTCTCCTCCTCATTCACTCACACTGGCCACTCTTTCAGTTTGTTCAGACTGCCACAACAAAGTACCCAGACTGGGTGACTTAAACAACGGGAATTTATTTCCTCACAATTCTGGAGGCTAGAAGGCTGAAATCAAGGTGTTGGCAGGGTTAGTTTCTTCCAAAGGCCTCTCGCCTTGGCCTGCAGACGGTCGTCTTCTCCACGTGTCTTCACATGGTCTTCCCTCTTCCCTCTATGTCCTAATCTCCTCTTCAGTCAGATCAGATTAGGGCCCACTCTAATAACCTCATTTAATAATCACCTCTTTAAACACTCTATGTCCAAATACGGCCACATTCTGAGGTACCAGGGTTAAGATTACAATGTATGAATTTTGAAGGAACATAATTCAATCCATAAGACAACCTCTTGCTTCCCTAGAAAAAACCAACCAAGCTTCTGCCTGAGGGTCTCTGTATATGCTAGTCCCTTTGTCTGACATGCTCATCCCTAAAATAGCTATAACACTTGCTTTCTCCTTCTTTTAGACCCCAGACCAAAAGTTATCTATTGGTAAAGTTTTTCCTGACCACAATTCTATATAAAACAGAACATGCACTTCCTGTGACTCTCTTTCACTGCTTTATTTTTCTATGTGGCACATACCATCTACTATCGAATTATGGTTTATGTATTTTTTTAATCATCTGTTTCTTCTACTACACTGTTTTATTCTCTGCTGTTTCCCGACTGCCAGGAACAACAGGCATATAGGAATTACTCAACATATATTTGTTGCATGAATGGGAGAATGAAAGACTGCCAGAAACACCACTATATGGCCATGAGATTCATGGTTCCAGCAGCAGTGCCTCCTACTTCCCTCCTCTTTCGACCACCTTTGGTTCACTCTTGAGATCTCAAGTAATCAGTCAACGTCTAACCAGATCAGATGATTAAACTGCAGAAAACACCTGAAAATATTAGGATTTTAATTCCTTAATTCTAATTTTAAAATTCTATTTCTCTAATAAGCAAAAGACCACTTATATGAACACTTTTACAGACACTCCATTTCCACTGATGCACCAAATTAGTCTCTTGGAAAGAAAAATTAAAAATACACATTCTGAAGGTAAATTTCAGGAAGTAATCGTACTCTGAAGTCTTACCTAATTGGTTGTGAAAGTCCACATATTGGTAATATTCTACAAACTTGTTTTTGCTAAAAAAGTTCTTATAGACATGTCGTGCTCCAAACAGCCAAATATCACTATCATCAGTGATTGTTCCGGAAGTTTGATCAGTCAGATCCAAGATGGCGCACTGAGCCTCTGCTTCCATGGGAGCCTCGATGTAGGGAATTCCAAACAGGCGAAGAAGTTCCTGAAGAGTTACAGATACACAATTACCTCTGCTGAAATGTAATACCTGGCCTTGACCCAAAAATGGAAGGAGTGCTTAAACATTTCATTTAACACACCCTCTCAGGGAATCTGACTGAGTGAAAATATCAGCAGGTGTTATTAAAACAGGCACAAGTTGGTACACTTACCTGGCTTTCCAAAAACATCTGTCCTGTAACAGTAGCAGCAATCCGTTCTTGCTGCTGTTTTTGAGCTTTCAATGAATTCTGTTGTACTAAAAGGTTACTCTCCAGAGTTTCCAGCTCCTCCTAGAAAATAATTTCATTTGTAGATAATTATGTTCATAATCCAATTAAATTCACTTCTTATAAAAGCCTGCATTTAGTCTGACTGAATTTACCAACAAGTTTTTCTCCTTATGACGTTTTCCACTTGGATTTCTGAGCAAGTCTGTGATATCTTTAGAGTTCCCTCACTAAATCACAGTAAAAGCAGAAACTACTCCAGACAGCAATCTACATAAAAAAGGAGCCATGAGCAAGAACAAGAACATACATGCAAACAGCTAATGACTATTCACCCAGTAACTACTTAAAACTCAGAAACTACTTAATGGGTTTCCTTAGCAATAAGTTAAAGCATGATGTAATATTATTACCAAATTAATATCTTGCCATTCATTGAAAGAACTGTCTGCATTTTCTTCAGTCTCCTCCTGTGGCTCAATATTCAAGGCCTCACTTTCGGAGTTGTCTCCTAGGAGGCCCTCGGAGTCACCAGTGGCTTCTTCTTTCTTAGTTCCTATCAGTTCCTCTTCATCTTGTCCAGAGGGAGGTTTGAAAGCTTCGGCTAAATTGGCTTGAGGTTCATCATCACTAATTATACTGTGCACCTCAATGAAACTTCCTGTACCAAAATAATAGGGTCACTTTATTTACAGCTGAAAATCGAAATTTTCCTGAAATCATCAAGAGCTTTCCAAAGTATAATGAAAAATGAGAAAAAGATCTAAATGTAATAGAAACATGTAATAGTATATTACTATTAAATAAACTTAATAATGTCTATAACTTCAAAATAAGCCTTTTCAATTAAATCAACTGACACTGTCTTTCAATTAGGTACCAAGCTTTCAAAGACCTACGTATTGCATATCTACACAAATAAATTCTTTAAATTAACTAATATTGTTTTAAAATTCAAAAAGGAGAATTACTAGGGTATGTAAATAAGCATGTAGTTTGTAAAATAAGTTTTTATGCAATTTCACTATAAACATAGCAAAGAATAAAGCTGTGACTTAGTGAGAAAAAAACCCTGGATAAGAACTCTGGAGAAACAGCTCTTCCTCTTCCACTTTCTTTCGCTCCTCTCTCATGTCTTTTTCTTTTCTTTAAAAAATATGTATTGATTCCTTTCCTTTCCTTCAGGCAGAGAGGGTTCAGTCTGAGGATAGAGGGGGTAGGGTTTCTCAGGGCTTGGAGGCTGGGGCAAGGGGACATCCTTAGCCACGGAAGAGGCCAGTGGGATCAGGAGATGGTTCTAAGTAGAGAATAAGCAAAAAGATTTCTCACTGTTAAGGAAATTACAAAGAAGGTAGAGGCTAGAATAAAATCTGTGATATTGAAATGGAACTACAGATATCAGTGTAAATTTATGAATATATAGATAAATTAGATGTGTGTACATATGTGTATATAAATATATTTTCTGGCTCTGTTGCTAAGAGGTCCTAAAGCAATGACACCCCAATAACAATGAGCACACTCAGCCCCCCGATCTTAATCTCTAAATATCATGCCCTTACAAGGAACCAGGGCTCCTTGGCGAAATGGCTAGTTTCAGGGAAGGGCAGGGAAAATACAAGTTAAACCTGGAACATCTTGGCCATTGTCTTGGAATTGTAAGTTATGGGAGCCACTGGCCAAAGCTAGGACAATTTGAGCAACAAAATAAAGTATGGTAATACATAACCAAATAAATAGGAATCCATGAGTCTAGACTGATTAAAAACATAATAATAAATGGGGAGAAAGGAAAGATTTTCCTTAAATAGAATGCCAACTAATAAATATATAAAAAATGAGGGAGTTGGAAAACCACCATTTGGCAACTATCACAGCACAATTTATTCAGGTAGAAATCATCTATGGATGCTAGAATAAGTGAGTGAAGGTTTGTCCAGGAATGATATATTTATATAGCCCCCAAATTCCTTTCCATAAAATACTTATCAATTACAAAGGGGAAACAGCGACCCTAAAGTAGAGAAACCTGGACGACACTAGGAAAAAAAAACTGTGTGTGAGGGAGGGCGTGTACAGTTGTCTTTTTATTTGCAGCAGTTATGTTCTATAAAGTCACTGAGGACCCTACACATATGAATATCGAACCTTTACTCCTATAGGAAATACATTTATAACCTTAAACTCTAAATACAACCCATCTTGGTAAATTCTATTTTCTTTATTGTACAAACAAGAAAACAAGGTTCAGGAGTATTAAGAGATTTGCCTGGGGCCACCCTACTAACTAGTGCCAGAGCTGAGATCCAAACCCTATGCAATTGGCCCAGAGCTTCTTGGTCTACACTGCACTGCTCTCTTCTATCTCTACCCTCTGGTCATCTCTGTAGGAGAGCTAAAACAAGAAGGCAGAGTGCCACCTTGCTCAACCTCAGCTGAGAATGGTGTGGCATCTCAAATTTTTAGCTATTCTATATGAGTGTTTGCAAATGACCATCAACAGTTATGAGTATTGATTCTGGGGTTACAAATAAATTTTAGTAAGTAATTTTGCAAATACGGAATCTATGAATTATAAGGATCTATGAATTATAAGGACTGCATAAAAGTGTGTACAGATATAGATATAGATGTGTATGTACATATAGAGACAGGCAGGCAGAGAGATATGATAAGGCAAATGTAAAATGCTAGCAGCTCAGGTACTGGGTGAAGGAACCTGAATGTTTTGCAATATTCTTTTGACTTTTTTAAGCTTGTAATTATTTCAAAATAAAAGTTAAAAGAACTAAAAGGAAACTCGCTTTACCTTCTCCAATTAAGGCACTCCTTCCCTTTAAAAACAACAAAGAACAGCAAAACAGGAAAGGGCAAGATTCTATTACTAGCAGTGTGTCCTTGATAAAGTCATTTTACCTTTCTGAGTCTAGTTCATCACCTGAACAGAATGAGAACTGGACCACACTAAAGGAACTCGCAGTTCCTACAGACGTGAAATCTCCAAAAGAGAACAAGCACCTACCATCAGATTCACTTTCTTCAGAAATTTCCGTTGGTTCCATGAACTTTGGAATTGAAATGCAATCCTGGCCTGCAGATTTCATCGTCTCACCTTCTTGGATGGTTTTCAGGAAATTCTCACACTCTTTACCATTAAACGATACTGCATTTTCTAAGTTACTTGTTGCTTCTTGCAAACTGACAGTGCCAGTAACTTCAGAAGCAGAATATTTTTCACATTCTGTTTCATCATCACTTGAAAGACTAGAATTATATTTATTCTCAGATGGACAAAGATCTTGCTGTAACTCAAGCACTTTGGTATATATTTCATTCCCTGACACAGCATTTGGACTTGTCAGAGGTGTTGATGTCAGTCCTCTTTCACTCTGGAGCCCAGATGCATTCCTGTGTATAACCACTGTTTTCTCTGAAGGAAATGGATCTTTCCTATCACTAACCGCAGGCTCATCACTTGTCTGAAAGCCTTCATTAACCATGTGAATAAATGACATTTGTTCTTTTGGAACATTAGATTCACTACCTTGACAAATGACAGTACTTGACGAAGGAGCTGAATCTGCCAGCTCTTTTTTATTATTAGTGCTGGTTACACATTCCTCCACAAAGTTCACACTGGCTGAATCAGGCATTGTTGTCAACAGCATTCCTTTTTCATCTCTCTTTTTAAGTCCTTCATCAGCTTCCTCATCAGAACTGTTCACGAGCAGTTTTTTCGCTCCTGACCCACCCATCTGCACATCGTTCTCAACATGCACTTTCACATCCTCATCATCATCAAGAGCTTTCTGAATAGCTAGGAGAGTCAGTGGTGATATGGAGCCTCCATCTATAGTAGCAGATGCATTCCTCTTATTATATTGCCTTTGAGTCTCACTCTCCAACTCTTCTTCAGAGCTTGGCAGCATGGCAGCTTCCATAGCCAGTAAAGTTCTTGGAGAAGGAGGGGTAGCACCAGATTCCTTCTCTGGCTTCAGTTTTTCACAAGGAGATGACTTTGTGTCAAAAGACATGCTATGCATTTTGCTGGAAGATGGAAAAGACTCTGAATCCACTTCTGCAATTTTCTCAGCTTGTATACCTTAAAAAAAATTAAAACATTCTTACTATATAGTTTTACAGTATAACAATATACTTCTAGCAACACAAATAACAACATAATGGTTCTCATAAATGAAGTTATACATTTTCATTTAATCAGCAACTAAGAGTTAATTCATTAGTCAATGTTAAAGTGGGTTGGCAAAATAGTAGGCAATTCCATTAATGACTACATACAATTACTATTGCATAGGTAGGACGTTATAATATTACCCAGAGATGGTAATTTATAGCAGTGGTCCCCAACCTTTTTGGCACCACGGACCGGTGCTACTTTAAGAATCTAATGCCTGATGATCTCAGGTGGAGCTGAGGCGGCGATGCTAGCGCTGGGAAGCGGCCACAAATACAAATGAAGCTTCACTCATTCGCCAGCTGCTCACTTCCTGGTGTGTGACTTGGTTCCTAACAGGACACGGACTGAAACCAATCACAACCCAAGGGTCGGGCACTCCTAGTTTACAGACTTCAGAGATACAATGTATTTTTGGTCTTTAATCATCAAATAAGTGATAGTGTCCAATACCTTTTATCAAAATATAATGTGACGTGTCTTCAGAGACCACTCTCCTTGACTCTACCTCCTTCAAAAAGCCCCCTTCATCTTCATATTGCCTTTGGATTTGTCCAGAATGTTGCTGATTCATTTCCTTTTGGACATTTTCTATGTGTTGGTTTAGATAGTTTTTTTTAAGTAAGCCTTTGAGCTGGTACTGTGAAAAGTCATTGGACTCCTAAAGCAAAATAAATAAAATTTTTATATTAAATACAGATAATATTACCATATTGCAATTGATTTTTTCCACTGTAGTATTTTCATTCATAAAAGTAAAATTTGAATACTTAGGGAAAAACTATAACTTAATATAATCTTTAAAGTAAAAGAATTGGGTAGAAGAAACAGAAACCGTGGATTTTGCTAGAAGATGGAAAAGACTGTTTATGATTTAATCATTGATTCAAAAAATGTGTATTAAGCATGTAAATGCCAGGCACTGTGACATTTTGATTATGGCTTAATAGAAAACTTTCTAGAAATCAAGTAAATATGCAAGTAAAGTACACAGCACAGTACCGGGTGCATAAGAGACACACAATAAATCATAGCAATCACTGTTATTAATAATAGTTAACATTTATAAAACATTTCCTGTGTAAGGTATTCCTCTACCTGCTTTTATATATATATTATCCCATTTTATTCTCAACCACTGATGAGACAAATATCATTATCTCCATTCCACAAATGAAGAAACTGTAAACTCTAGTCTACCGACCTCAGAGGCTCTATGGTGGCAGAAAGAGAATAAAGTAGAGTAAATCTTTCTCCCATTCCTTCCCATTGTTGTTTAAAGAAACCAAGTTCTATTTCTTCAAAGACCAGCCAAAGATCCTTTTACACGCAAGAAATAAAATGCCTAGCTGACAGACTAAGCTTGGATTTTTCCCCTGAAATGAAAATAAATTTACTTCTGTCTTTTGTATATCATTTCTGTACACCTTAGCATTTTCCTATGTCCACATTCTTTATGGAAAAATAGAAAGGAGTGATGGGAAAATAAATATCTCCTGCCTTTTTTCATATATTTGGTATCAATTTAAGAAATGTTCAAAAGTCTATAAAAAAATAATACCACATCCATTCATTAGGAGTAATAATGCTGCAAAAATTTGTAATCTGTCCTACAGTGAGTTAAAGGAAAATGATTTTAGAAATAATAGGTGGCAGCAGTAGAAAGAAAAACAAAACTCATTCACCAACTAGAAACAGTAATAATGGTGTAGCATAATTAGGTGACATGCCCGACGAAATCCAACTCCACACAATACCCCACTTTAGGCTTCTGTGGCTGTGGAGCCACCATCAGATGCTCTAAGTTAAGAAATTTAGCACTAAATTCCTAAGTGCCATTGTCCAGAAAGAGGGAGAGGGAAGATGGAGATCTGACTGCATTTCTAACCCAGCAGCAGAGAGATACCTGAAATTTCCAGTTAGAACAAACTTTTCCAGTGCGATTAGGTTCTATATTACTATGAGTATTTTATAAAGTATACTATGGGTTAAAATAACTTTACGAATTAACCTAAGAAGTAAACCACTATGCATATACTGAGTACTTGCTATGTGAAAGATACTGTCCTAGGTACTGAAAATATACAGGAGAGTAAGGGAGATATACAGGAGAAATATACAGGAGAGTAAGGGAGGCATATTTGGGTGCTAAGAACTATAGGGACATCACAGAGCAGGAGACAAGACCTGATTTTGGGTGGAAAATCAAGAAGAGCTTTTTTGAGTAAGCATTTTTAAGTTCAAACTTATAAATATATGATGTTTCATAGGATCTCTTGAGACACATAAATGCTGTTTACTGAAAACAGATATTGTATAAGTAATGCTTATCAATTTTCTCTTTTAGCTGAAGAAAAATTGTGCTGCAGTTGTCAATTCTACACATTAATGGCTGTTGTATATTTCACCTCTGGCATTGCTTCAAATAATGTTCTTCTTCGCTTGGTAAATTCTTTCATATCAGTCAAGATTTCATGCTTGATTTCGGGGGGCAGGCTGCAGAAGTCTTCAGATTCAATATCTACTGCACGAGGATTCTGAAACAACTCTTCCTGTAACAAGTAAAACACAACACCATGAAATTTACATTTCATATGCTTAATGCTATTTGCTGTAAGATTTTTTGTTTGTATCATAAACAGAGTTCTACATAATCTATAATACGCTAAACACAGTTGTACATAATCTGCAATAGGTATCACAGTGAACAGGCAAATGAGGAAATGTGTCCACTCATTCAAAAGAAAAAATACTTACCAGGCACCTCTAATGTACCAGGCAATATTCTAGGTGCTAGGGTACTATGGAGATCATGCCAGATAAAGTCCCTACTCTTTGGAGCAAAAGAAGACATGATAAACAAATAAACAAGATAACAATAAAAAAAATAAAGCAGGTTAATCTTATAAGAGTTTGATTAAAAGAATAGAAAGAAGAAAAACTGATAGAGAAGACCCCACTAAAAAAGTGACCTTTAGCAGAGATGTAAAAAGACACCAAAAAGCTTTTCAGAAACAGAGCATCCCAGGCTGAGGGAACAGCAAGTGCAAAGGCCCTGAGGCAAGGATGAGCCTTATGAATTTGAATAATATTTAAAATTCCCTTAATTAGATTATTTTTATTTTGCTTCTTACCTAAAATCAAAGTAAAAAGTGAGCTATTTCATAGACATGGAAAAGCAAAACTTTTTAAAATTTTAACTTATTACCAAAAGTACTTTAAAACTTTTCATCAGTAAATAAAATAAAACAATTTGCTTTCCTATATGTACGTGTGTATGTTGTATGTGTGTGCAAACCAGCAAGCCCTTATGACAGGACAGTCATATGGTCAGAGTTTCCCACGCTTTCCCCTACTTATGCTATCAACATCCCTGTAAGGAAGGCGTCAATATTATTTCTGTTTAAAAAAAAAAGGAAATAAAGCCTTAGTGAAATTAATCTGTCTAAGATCAGCTAGTGAACATCAGAGCCTGCACTTAAATGCACGTCTTTCTGAACACAATATCCAAGTTCTTTCCTAAAATTGTTATTATTTGCTATATTAATAATACAGAACCTCCATGAGTTGCGGGATCCTGCAGTTTTAGTTCAAAAGTCTTCTACCAGTATGTACCAAAATCATATGAACATACAAGAAACAGTTAACTTGGAAATCAAAGAATATTATCTATTTAGAGAAACTTCAAAATTTTTTTAAAAAACTTCTATATACAGTACAATCTCAATTTGAAAAATGTTATTCATTAAAATGTTTGGTGGTGGTTTTAAAACATGTCCACAGGTTCTCTGACACTCATCTTGTCTAATTCCCCTCTCATTAAATAGGAGCTAGCCTTAATTAACCTGTAAAGAATGTGGTAGAAGGGAAGATGCACAACTTCCAAAGCTGACTAGAAGAGGAAACACAGGTTCTGCCTGGCACTTCCTCTTGAGATGCCTCTTCCCAGAACACTGTGAAAGAGCTCAAGTGAGAGGGCACAGGCACAGGCTGGTGTTCTGGCTGACAGCCAGTGTCAATCACCAGACACTTTAGAGAGGATGCCTTTGAGGAGACTCCAGCCCCAGCTACAGTCTGTTTGCATCTACATGAGGGGCACTCAGAGGGAATGCCTTGCCGAGTTCATCAGCTCCCAGAAAAGTGAGAAATGATGATAATAAATGACCATTTTCATACCACTAAGTTACAAAGCAATAGATAACTGGAGCATATGATGCACAGACAGATATATATATAGAAATAAATGTATATCTGATACATGTACAGATACCCAAACACTC